>NC_058023.1:19460761-19768602 GCF_019176455.1 Solea senegalensis
GAGAAAGACCCCAAAACCATGGAAGGCGTCGACCCCCAAAAGACAACCATGAAGGCTGTTTTCCAGAAGTTTAACCTTGATCAGCAAGTCATGGACTTTACAGGCCACTCTCTTGCCCTCTACCGCACAGATGAGTCAGTGGATTTTGTTTGAGTTTTGTAATATACTTTTTTAATGTGATGCTTTGTTGAATTGTATTGTTGTTAGAATTTTGAACTTTTTTCCACACAGTTACCTGGATCAACCCTGCATCGACACAATTAACAGGATAAAGCTTTACAGTGAGTCTCTGGCCAGATATGGCAAAAGTCCATACCTTTATCCACTCTACGGCCTGGGAGAACTGCCCCAAGGCTTTGCCAGGTAGGGGTAATACATATAGCTTTGTAGAACACATTGTCATATTTGTCATATACTATGTATGGAATACTTCACGGGCGAGGCTATCCCAGAAGTCTTTGCGCTCCAGCGGCAGAGCATTTTCTTTATTTAATTATTTGTAAATCTCCATTTCAACAATATGACAATGGGTTTGGTGGAGCCTGGATATGTTGTAAACCAAACACAAATGTTAAAATAAAATAAAAAAAAATAGGGTCACACAGTTGGTGTAGTAGTGGTTAGCATTCTTGCCTTTGCAGCAAGAAGGTTTGCAACCCGTGTCAGAACAACTGGGTCGCAGCCATTCACAACCATGCAGTTTGGACTTCGGTTTCCTCCAACAGTCCAAAAACATGCAATATGGGGATTAGGTAAATTGAACATTCTAAATTGACTGTAGGTGATTAGTCTGAGAGTGAATCCCTGTGATGGACTGGCAAACTGTCCAGGGTGTACCTTGCCCATCGCCCTATGTCAGTAAACTATCTGCTGTGAATAATTAATAATTATAGAGTTGACTGCATTGGTTGAATAGTTGACTTGATGTTATTGGTAAACTATTGTTGTAGAAATAGTGTTTTTTGATTCTTCATTCTTAAACAATTCTTAAACATTTTATTTAAAATCCTCAAAACTGATCAAAATGAAGGAGTTTCATGTTACACATTTGCAGAACAAATTGGGCCTCTGCTACTCATCGGGTAGTGACAACAGCAACAGAGCGAAACATTTTCTTATGTGACTATAAGAAGTGAAAAACATGTAGGTAATTGAGAAACTGGCAGGACAAATTGCACAATGGTGGGCTGCAATAGTCCAGAGAGTTAATGACAAATGCTTATTAAGCTTATGTCTTTTGATAGTTGGTAGTAACATCACCTTGTTTCCTTTCCAGGCTGAGTGCCATCTATGGTGGGACCTACATGTTGAACAAGCCCATTGAAGAGATTGTGTATGAGAATGGGAAGGTGATTGGAGTCAGGTCTGAGGGAGAGGTAAGACTTTGATTCTTAGTGTACTGGAATCCTGACATTTAGTTATATGAATCGAAGACTGCAAACAAACCAATGCAATTCAGCTGAAAGTATATGACAGCAGTCACAGGTATGATTTCAAATGGTTAACAACCAAGTTGCAGTCAGTAGTGATGTCCCCCATAAGAATCTGAACACTGTTTTCACACCTCAATATTTGCAATTTGACTGTTGTCATATTGCGATTTTGCAACCGGAAATTTACAGATGTGACCAGGCATTTGTTGGACAATACCAGCAGTTAATCGCAGCCGTGCTGTGTTGTTTCTTTTCCTCTCATTGGGAACATTATTTACAAAATTGCCATTATGTGCTATTGAAAAAGACCAGCAACATAGGATTTGGACCATTAAGTGTACGACCATTTACTCCCCCTGTAGACTTCCATTCATAAATGTTAACACTTGCACAAGTGAACACCAAAACCTGCCATTCAGTTTAAAAGTATTTGACTTGAGCAAACATGGGCTTTGCTTTTGTGACACCACTGCTGAAAAAAACCCAACTAAGGAACATATCTATACTATCTTACATTGCAATAAACAGATTGAAACAAAACCAGTGACTGCTATTGTTCAGCGCAGCTTGTTTCATTGTCTGTAGAGGAAAAAAACATGTGGATTGTTGAAATTAATAATCATGTCCTCCTTTCTCTGCTGTGAGCTATGAACTGTGATTTGAATGAGATGGAATCGTATCATGCAGAAAGTAGACTCAGCCTACTGCCCCACCTGCTTTTTTCAGACTAGTTTGTTTTATCATGTATTCTTTCTCATGCCCTATTGTAATGGTAGATGTCTGCACAATCATCTGTGTGTTGGCTGTTTTTGTACGCTGCAGGTGGCCCGGTGCAAGCAACTGATCTGCGACCCCAGTTATGCCCCTGATCGCTGCCAAAAAGTGGGCCAGGTGGTCAGAGCCATCTGCCTCTTGGACCACACCATTCCAAATACTGATGATACCAACTCTTGTCAGATCATCATCCCCCAGAGTCAGGTCCACCGGAAGCACGGTGAGCACACAGGGGAAATGAACACATGCCATCACTAAGTACAGTTTCTATGTCTTTATATCAGTGTCTTAACAACGTTATTGCCTGAAGGTCATTACTATTGGCTGGTGTGTTGCCCGAGAATAACAAATGAGTAGAATATAGAAAATTACGCTTTTAATGTTGCCACAGTGTCTGACTTTCTGTCCCGCTCGTCAGCCAGCCAACAGCGTTGTTAACTTAGTGAATCTAGTCAAAGCTAGTGACGTTTTCTGGTGTTATTAGAGACTTTGGAGACGCTACGGTGTATCGCTGGTGCGATACACCAAAGTTATTATTCACTTAGTATCACGATTTTTAACTCACGAACACAGCGTTAAAAATAAACAGAACTAAACTCCATTGTGGAGATGGTTTAAGCATAAGAAACAAACTTGCTGTCTGTGCCATAAACCACAAATATGTAAACATTGACCACATAAACCACAGAATAAGTAAACAGATTAACAACTCTTTTCTTAAGAGAACCAAAAATGTTGCATTGCAGAGTTGATTCAAGGAAGATTAAAATTCTTCTTGAGAAACACCTTCATGTCCACATTGTCTGGTGAGAGGCTTTCTCTCTGTGTGATGTGGCTGTCGGGGCTCGAGCATACTAAGCAAATACTTCAACCCCCTCATTTTGACCACCGCAAATGGGCGCATATGCAGTGTGATGAGAAACCTAATCCCAATTAGCTGGTAACTTCATGTGAAATAATAATATAAATGATAAAACAGTGGTGGTAGGCGTTTCTTCTGTGCCCCACTTAAATTAATCCCGAGAAGGTGACATGTTGCCGTCACTTGAGGAAACACTTGGAACTATGAATGTCCGTAATTTCAGTGTCATTAGAGATGTGCAGTTGGCAGTTACAAATCGCAGAGACCGAGCATTGTGTGAAAAGAATAAAAAATTTGATGAATTGTGGGCAGGTCACAGTTGAAATAAATAAACAAATAAATAAATAGTTAGTAGGTAAACATATTGACAAGACCTGAAATGTGAATATTCTCAAAATAATAATTTTTCAACAGTCAACATTGGTTGACCTAGACGATCTGCGCAGCTCCTGTGTTCCATATGTTTAGCAGACTGCTACTACATGATGATCAGGTGGTGGACAGGTGCGGATATTAATGTATTAATTGTTGAAAAAAACATTGCTTCGGGTGGATGGTGGGTGGATTATTGATGTTTAGCAGTGGGTGTGGATGACATTACAGCTCATCCGCGCATCTCTATTAGCCATGTTTCCTCCTTTCCACACAGTGCTGATCTAGAGGTGGCAAAACTTTTGCTCATACGTCGTATGATTGGAAATCATATGAGATCTTAAAAAGACTTAAAGGGGACATATTATGCAAAATCAACTTTTTAATCATTTTAATACTTATCTTTGGGACTCTGGAGGCCCTACCAGTTGCAAGTGTGGAAAAAGAATACTCCTTTTTCGTGGTCCCCCTTAGGGTAAGTATAGGCGATAAAACGCACGATGTTGAATTCCCTGCGCATTTCACTGCGAATGTTGCCACCCCACCAGTAAGTTTACTTTGAGAGCTCCACCTTAGCTCCACCTTGTCCCTATAAAATGTGAGAGTGCTGACGAGGGAGGAAGAGCGGTATTATGTCAACGCGGAGGGACAAGTGTGCTGTTAATGGCTGCACAGTGGAACACAGTGTTTTACACAAACTTCCAGCCTCAGAGGATTTGCGTGTCCAGTGGATAAATTTTATATATGAAGCTGAAGCTAATGTGCCGGATAATGTCAGCAAACATGTGTTCGCACCACTTCGCATCAGACTGCGGCCAGCGGTCGCGGTATTTAGACAGCGACCGTATTTCACCGACGTACAAACACACACATTTTTAACAATAGGTAAACTAGAGCTCATAACTGACAAGTTATGAGTGTGTTAATTGGCAACATTTACCAAGGAAATGTCTAAAATCTCAATATTTAATTGTCTAGTGTATTCAATGACGACACTGCTGTGAGCGACAAGCCACATCACAACCCTTTCTACCTTATTTCAGATCAGTGACTGTGTCAGACGGAGTCTGTGCTCCGGTCATGCAGGAACCACTGAACGATTCTGTTAACTGAGTCTAATGATTCAGTACACCTAAAACAACTGCTTTACAAGTTAATAGTCACAAGTTTGTGTGTGTCGTGTATAAAACGCAGTTTCATGCAGCCGTGCTATGATGACGCCACCCTGGAAAATAGTAGAGCCGTGCCGGGATTGTAAAGTAGAAAAACGACGTAATAGAGATATCTTCATGTCATTTTGTGTCCAACTCTGGTCTTTTTGTCACAAGGCAACAACGCTAACCACCATGTGGCTGTGTGGCCCACCTCTTATGATAACCACGCATTTCAAAAACATAATTCTCAAGCTGCATGGACGAATTTTGCAGCTCACATTTCCATCATGATCACATGACAGTGGTCTTTTTTCTCTTTACAGCATGTTCCCTGTGCTTACTGAAGCCTCTTGATGTCCTATTTTGGGTTTATGGATAGTATTGGTTTTTACAATTTTCCGGTACTGGTTCTGGTGATTTTGGCCTGCACTAGACTGATATTGATACTAAATGTTTTATTGATGCATATTTCTGACTACTTATTTGATGTAGCCATGGAAATTTGTAGATATGTGGTAGCTGCTAATGTGGATAATGCGACATCATTGTTTTTAATTATTCTAAATTTAGATAAGTGAGTGTAAATAAGTTTAATCCACTGCTTGTAACTGAATTTGTTAATCTTTTCAATGTCTTTCTTGAGCTATGACTGAATAGATCTAGACACACATTTACTCTCCTCTTTTCTTCTTTCCAGACATCTACGTGTGTATGGTCTCCTTTGCTCACAATGTGGCCTCACAGGGGAAATACATCGCCATTGTCAACACCACAGTGGAAACCAAAAATCCTGAGGCTGAACTCAAGCCAGGCCTGGACCTGCTCGGGCCAATTAAGAAGAAGTTTGTCACTGTTAGTGACCTGTATGAACCCACTGACAGAGGCACTGAAAGCCAGGTATGGAGGAAACATAATGTGTCATCCATGTTGTGTTAATGATCAAATGTTATAAGATAAATTGCTTTTAAAAAGTTTTACTTATACTGATTCAAATTTACTAATTGAGTTGGAACTTTTAGTGCAGTAAGAAATTCTACACGACCGTACTACCGTGGATTACTATACTACCCCCGCCCTCCCGGCTTTTCTCTGCATGCTACTCCCTTGTAAACAAACCCACATTGCAACTACTGCAACCGAACTACACAGCTGCTGAATGATTGGTTGTTTGCCTGTTACTGGTGACGTTTGGGGGTGAAGTGGCTCAGTGGTTAAAACCGGTACCCTGGATAAAAGCGTCTGCTAAATGACATGTAATGTAATGTAATGTAATGATAGGCTGTTTCCACACGCTGGGTCCGCTGATTGGCTGTTCATGTGTTTATAACGGCAAGAGCGAACTCCATGAAGATTGAAATTCTTTTCAAAACAAACATCAAGCTAAAGTTATGTCTTGCCCAGACGTGTGCAAGGCTTAGTGTCACAAACACGTGACAACACACTCACCATGGCAGAAGCACCGGGCCCGAGCGGCGAGTCTGCCGCGTCGTCAGTGGCACCACTAACTTTGCTAAAAAAAAAATACAAAAGTCACATTTGGAACTGTTTTGGCTTTAAACGAGGCACAGACGGTAAAGCAATAGACGATGGCCATCCACTGTGCAGGCGCTGCCACCAAAAAACACATGCAGTGTTGTCACCCAGATTTATATGTCGGAATATCAGGTTAGTATTGGCTAATATTAGGCTATATGCCTAATATGTACAGGCTGAGGAATGAAGAGTTAAAGGACGTCAAAGTATAAAGCACATAGAAAAGGCATAAAAATATAGTTTTCACAGGGAATCACTTCCTGTTTATTGTATTTTGTTTGTATGGTTTATTAAGATGGAAAATAAGCATTATTGTCAAATACATTTTTTAAAAGACAGTGGATTTGTTATCCTAAGTTGATTATTTATATAAGTTAAACATAAATTAATGTACAGTATGTAGGGTAGTGACAAAGATATGTTTGAGACGGACAAACGGACATGAAACGGATGGAAATGCAGTATAAATGGGCCTTAAGATTGACCAGGGCTCTGGTTAGTGCTGCCTATGTTGTGTTCACCCCATGCAAGAACCAGCCAGACATACATTACCACAGTCAACCGCCACTTAAAAACCTTTTATTGTGAAAGGTACTTAGGTTTTAGCTGTTATGCTGCCTTCATTTGCACTCAAAAGTCTTTGTTGCTCCAGTTCTACCGTCTTCCAAGTATAATTAAACCCTAAACCACCTTTTTCAATGGTGTCTAGTAATGTTATTTGCTGATCCAGGTGCAGTTCTTTACATTGTCATGTAATGTAAAGTATTGAAGTTATACGTTTGACAAAAAACAGTATCTACTGCCTCTCTCTGGTCAAACACCAGCTACTGCTTCTGTGTCAGATATGCAGACTACCAGACCAAACTCCCTGCACTTATCTCCACTCTCCCTTAATCAGCTCTCAGTCCATTTTTCAAAATCAAGCATTGAGCTGAGTTAGCTACCAAAAGAGGGGTTAAGTTACACGTTAAGTGTGCGCTTTAAAAAAAGAAAATCCGTCTTTGTCACCTCCAGGGCTCCGTAGGTTTTAATGTAGCATGAATAACAACTTCTTTTGCTCCCCACTAGATTTTCATCTCCCGCTCATATGATGCCACGACTCACTTTGAGACCACCTGTGATGACATCAAGGACATCTACAGCAGGATGACGGGCTCAGACTTTGACTTTGGAGAGATGGAGCGCAAGAAAAACGACATCTTCGGTGACGCTGCGCAATAGAGATGAAGCAACACAGCACAACAATTCTGATTATCAAAAACGCCGCAGACAATGGAAATCCCACAGGAAATCGAAATCTTAAACAAAATGTACTCATCCATGTATTGGCTGATTATTCAAGTACATGATTAGCCCCTTTTTGAGGAAATCGATATAGAAGCGATATGAGATAGTGTTGTTGAATTAGGTCCAGGTCAAATCAAAATTTTTAACTTGACGTATTTACGGCTTCATCATGTTAAGATGATGTTTAGTCCAAAGATGCCAAATGAAATAACTTAGAATTACTAGTATATTTCAAAGTGGGTATGTATGTGGGAGGGGAAACCCAATATTTGTATCACTGTGTAAAAGGTGTTTGGAAGAACCCACACTATCTGCATTTAAGTTATTTGTTTTCCTCATCAGGGTGTGAAAGAAAGTGGCTTGGTGCGTCTGAATAAAATCCTGTATCTTACAGATACTATGATGTGAACACATCCAGGCCTCTGACGTGACACCACAGTCATTAACTTTGATGGAGAAATTTTGTAAAAATCAATTGGGTTTATGAATGTGTGAGAGCTTGGTATCGTATTGTCTTGACCCTCTATTTTGTCTCATCCACAGCACAGCCTGACATTTTACTGTAAACTACCCGAAACTTCAGTTGTTATAATGCAGAAGTGGATATGTATTAGTTATTGTATTATGCAAAAATTATGGAAGTACCCGGTGCATTGAGAGCGGAGTGATGGGCAGTGAAGTTGTTAGACTGTAATTTGCTTCAGAAGGACCAAAATGTGCACTGCAGTAGTATTGAATTGATGAGAGTCCAGTGATGTCTAACTTTTCAGCTTGTGGCTCAAATGATTTCTGTACTGCAAAGTAAAAAAAGTCAAAAAAAAAATGCTGTTTGATTTCTTTTCCTTTCACATTTGTTGGTATGTTTTGCTGGAATTTGAGAACAGGGACTTGATCTTCTTAACAATCCTCACAATGATTAATTATATGCTTAATGCAAATTCTATGGGGGTAATTGTACTCACAGTATACCTTTTTTTATATTTGTCATTGATATATATCACAATATAAGTTGTGTCAATATTTCTGTAAGGCTGTAGATTCTACCATATACCCAAGGTTTCTTATGAAATATTTATTTTAAACATTGCTTATAAATATTGTAAAATGTTGCTTAATTGTTAGGTGACTTTTAGATTTACTTTTGTCCATTCCATGTATTTCCTTTAGTCAGTATGTAATATTCAATTGATAATAGTGTATTTCAGTAATTTATTCAATATAATAAATATGAGTATCAATGCAAGAGCCTTTAAAACCAGGAAAATTCGTAAACATGCTATATTTGACACCACAGTATGACGTGTGGTTAAGTCTCTGACAAACGGCACTGACCATGTTCTCGGATTAACTACAGCTCCCACAATCCCCTACGGTCTTTCCACCGTCACACACCTAAGGCATTCAGTGCTCGTCCTCTCCGGGTCGCGCCCTCTGCCGACGTATGGTGGCATTACAGCAGTCAAACATGGAGGTGACTGCGGCTCGCCGTTCGTTTCTTTGCGACATTGGTGAGTCAGCAAAAGTTGCAGCTGCCTGCTTACAGTGCTGTTGTGTCATAATGTCACATTAGTAAACGTATTTATAAACACACTCATGCAAACCCATACGATATACGCATTTAACGCGACACAGTACACGACATTATAGCAACACTGTTTAGTTCCTATTGTAGTATTTGCACATGTTTTGCGCGTGTGTAATGTGTTGTAATTGTTTATGTGGCCACGCATGGGCAAAAATACATGTATGTTAAAATAAAATACCGAAATACCCAACCGATAATTGTATCAAAATAAACTAGAGAATACATCAAAATTCAATTCTGTATTGTTGTATTCAAAATACTAAAAATATTTTCCCACCCCAGGGCAGTTGTATAATTTAGTCTGAAACTGTGATCAGTGTGTGCTCAACCTCTATTAATGTAAGTACAATGATAGTAATACACAGATAGTTGATTAGGTGTACAAATATTTTCCTAATCAGTTAAGATACTCAGAAGCCAATAATTATGACATGATCAATAAGTTCTCATTTGAAATGTGCTACAAACACTTTGAGGAAGGAAGTGACCTTGTCAAGTTGTTGACACCAGAGCACTAAACCATTTGAAACAATAGAAAACAGACACAAATTCAAAGTCTGGACAAGATCAATTACTGTAAGTCAAAGGTGTGTTGATGAAAGCTTGTGACTTGCTCAGTGTGTTGATATGAGTGATCTTTAAGTCCAGGCAAATTGAAGTGGGCGCCAAGCACCACGTCATCCACTCTGTGTTGTTTCAAAGACAGTATTTTAAAAATAGAAAAATACACAACACATGTATTTTGATACAAAATATGAAGGCCTTTTCATCAGTGAACTACATTACAAATCTCTAAATAATAGTTTGTATGTGAAATACATATATACAAATAATGTATGGCATAATCTCTCTCTCTCTCTGTGTCACACACACAGAGGACATTACATTACACTGATTATAACACTGATACCGAAAAATATCTACAGATACTGATATTATTCCGATACAGTCATTTTAGACCATTAATGAACTATGAAGCTGTTAACACACTTGTGCTGAGTCATTTCAAAGACATACTAATTCTCCAACTGTGTAACAAATATTGTTCTCCCAAAAAGAAGAAATAAACAGCCCAAACGTGACTCAGCGAAAAGGGTTTTGCTGATTTTTGTTTACATTTTTACAGTCTGTGCATAGTGAACATATATATAGAATTTTTGGTTTGTATCTGATTCTTAATTTTTATCTATCCGATAACCGATCCATTTAATTTGACCAGTATTGGACCGATACAGATACTGGCCGATAGCGATTCCCATCCCTACTGGGGACTTGCTCTAACCTTGAGCTTCTACTGCTGTCAAAACCCGAACCCTAACCTTAACCTAACCTCATCCAACCATACAACATGTCTCCACTTAAAAATGTTACATTATGGGGACTTGATTTTTGTCCCCATATGGAAGATATGTCCTGATAATGTGACTGTGTAAACAGATTTAGGTCCCCACAACATGCATAATACCTAATACAACACACACAGGTCTGTGTGTGTTGTTCTTATTCTTATTAGTTCCTTCATTTGCACTGCCTAACCAAAGCATTATCTCTAACCTTAACCATAACAAGTGTACAACGCACAGAAACAGAGAAATGCACTGACAGAAAGACACACACATTTACAGACTCTGTATTGACTTCCATTCATTTAGACATCCTAAACACGCACGGTACTGTACACACAGAGGACTCAGCATTCCCAATTGTATTTTGTAGTGAGTTAATATAAATATAAAACTACATCACTTCTAAATTAAGAAATAGTATAATATAGCAACAACAGACTATAGGCATATTAAAGACAGTAGTAAATAAAGTCAGAATGTCCACGACAAAGACCTGGGACAGACACTGCACAAAACTTGGTGTTCATACACTCGTGTTTATATACAGTATAATATATTGTATCATAATCTTGGCTAAACCCATCAGATTTGATACAAATACAGTTGAAAATCCTTTGTATTCCTTCGCCACAGGCACATGTGCTATGTTTCCATTGAGGGGAACAGTTCATTCATGTTGTTCAATTAAGCAGTGATAGTTCTACTCACAAATGACTCTGCATCGTGTTTTTTTAATTGTATCATTTTGCATGCATGTCTGCTTATGACATAACAACATGTTCATATTTGTTTCTTTAAATTATCCAAAATGTCCAGTTAATTCTCATTAATTCCCATGGAAAGTTTCCAATTTGGAATAATTTGATACCAGGGATTTTCCACCCCTTTGCAACCCTAAACTTTAGCTTTGTTTGTGAGAAGGTTTCTGGGCAGACCACACTGCCCTGCACATGGCCGCCTCTCAGGGCAGAGTGCTACAGCTGAAGCAGCTGATTGAGGGCGGAGCCTCAGTCAACATGGTAACGGTGGACAACATCACTCCTCTCCATGAGGCCTGTCTGCGGGGTCACCTGACGTGTGCGCGGCTGCTGCTGGAGGCCGGCGCTCAGGTGGGGATTAAACCTACACCTGGTGGTAGACTGTTTCTGTTCAAGACTGCCAAATAAAGGCAGAATGATAATATCAGCACCTAATATCAGAATCTTTAGAGCTGATGCTAATTCTTATGTGGTCTCTCTGGTCTTGGTCTCAGTTAGTCTTGACTATAACACTAAATGACAGTATTTCCTTTAAGGTGGATGTACGCACCATCCACGGCAGCACCCCTCTCTGTCACGCCTGCAGCTCCGGCAGCCTGGAGTGTGCCGAGCTGCTGCTGGAACATGGAGCCAACGTTAACCCGTCCCTCACAGCTCTGACCGCCTCACCACTGCATGAAGCCTGCATCCACGGTAACACACACGTGAGCGGCAGTCCAGCCAGTTCTATATCACTGTGAATAACAACTTCTTTCACTTCCCTCAGGTAATGTCGAGGTGGCAAGGTTGATGATAGCCAGCGGTGCCCAGCTGGAGGCGTACGATGTCCACTTTGGTCCACCGCTCCACATCGCATGTGCTAAAGGACACGTGGGCTGTGTCAGGGAGCTGCTTATTGCAGGTCAGAGGATTTTCAGCAGAGCCAGCCCAACTCTGAAAAACTAAACAATTGCTGAGGAACTCTGTGTCCACAAAGGGCCCCCCAATTTTAATTCTCTCACATGAGAACATTTTATCAATGTCAATTGTACATGTATGGAATATTTCAACAGCATAAATAGAAATGCTGTCCCGTCCTTTATAAACATGAACTTGAAAAACACAAAAAACTACTATTCTACTCCATCTATTATTATAACTAATGTTGTGGGGACCTAAAACTGTTTACACAGTCACATTATGGGGACTTGTCTCCCTTGTGGGGACAAAAATCACGTCCCCGCAACGTAAATGATTAAATTTTAAGGTGAAGATATGTTTTAAGGTTATTTTCCATATTTATTGTATGCCATTATGTCAAAATGTCACTGAACTTTTGCTGTGTAATAGCAACAATTAGCACTCAACACACACCAAACCAACAATTATGAAAAACACACACAAAAACAGATTTTGCAAGGGCACCTCCCTAGTTACTCAAATCACACGATTTGGCTGCATTGCATTCTGGTCTATTAGCGTGTAGAAATGAGTCCTTGTGTGTCTTTAATTATGTATTTCTTAACTGTGGGAGTGGTGAACGTCCGCACAGACTGACGGCTGTAAAAGCAGCCCTTTGTTCTTTGTATCCAAGAGAAGAAAAGAACTACAGCACTCTAGCATGTGAGCAAAATGGCTCAAAGAATACAGACCATTAGACCAGGGGTGTCAAACTGGTGGCCCGGGGGCCACATGTGGCCCTCCAATCGATTACATGCGGCCTAAATGTGTTTTTATTGTGAAGTATATGTCATTTTATAACATAACAAACACTTTTACTTTGCAATTCTGTCTAATATTATAATGAATATCGTATATATTGCCCACCCACTACTAAATAGTTGATATTTTCCACTTTTTTTCTCTAGACCGGCCCCCTCTTGACCAGACTAGATGCTCATTGGCCCCCAGGTCATTTGAGTTTGACACCCCTGTGACCATAAGAAGATTTGTGATTTGGCTGTTGAGGTTTTGCAAACAGAAACTCACAGATGCAACCAGGCTCCTGTTGGATGATACTGTTATGTCAATGGAACTGGTGTCCATTCACATGTGTTGTACTATGTTGTCTATTTTCCTGTGAATTAAGACTCAAACTAGCAATTGAGGCCATTAAATCCTCAGGGAATGTTTACTGATGTTATAAATCAAGTGGGAAGTGGAAGTAAAAAGCTAATTTTCCAATTTTCTTCTATTCAAACAGCTTTTTGAAACCAGCTGAGTTGCCTATGTATTACATTCTTATTTCCAATTTAGCTTAAAAAAATATGTCCCCTTTTTATATATGATCTATGGAAATAACACTGTGTTAGGGTGGATCTACAAAAAACATGGAGATGCTGTCTGGGAATCTACAGTTTCACCATTAGATATCACTAATTCTTACACACTAAACCTTCCAAATTCTAAACGCAACAGGTGGCCAAGATCTGTGTTTTTCTAGTGAGGTTCTAACTCCAGGCAGCAGAGTTCTAGTCAATCCGGAGGACAGAGAACTTTATATTTGAACACGAATCTACACAGGAAGTGATGAGAGAGTGAAGAACTGCATCCAGGTAATTTCATATACTTCTTACAATTCTCGCAGGTGCAAATGTGAATTCAGTGAAGTTCCACGAGACAGCGTTACACCACGCGGCACAAATCGACAGCGTGGACATGATCGAGCTGCTGATAGAGTTTGGAGCCAACGTGCAAGCCAGCGACAACGTGGATAGAAAACCTGTGGACTACACCACGCCTGAGACCCCTTCACACTCCTGCCTTCTGTATTACCAAAGTAAATTCTCAAGTTTATGTCTGAATGACAGTTAGAGAAGACGACATTGTTCATCATCACATCCTCTGTCCACTCCTCAGGTCACCCTCTGAGTCTTCAGCAGCTGTGTAGGATCACAGTGAGGAAGACGCTGGGCACCAGAGCCTCAGAGGCCATAGGTCAGCTGACCGTATCCCGCCGCCTCCACAGCTACCTGCAGTACTGTGACCATCCCATATCACCACGGAGCAACACATGAGTGGATTCCTTCACTGGCATTAGAGACTGGTGTTATAACATTTTATTTATTTATTTTATTTTATTTTTTTAAAGCACCATGTCGGTTGATACTTTAAAGTGATAGTTCAGGTTTTTTGAAGTGTAGTCGTTTGAGGTACTTTACTGAGGTGAACTATCAAATATGGAATGTAACAATATGAAAACATGCAAACAAGCACTTATTCAAATCACAGTGTACAAAGGGGGTATAGGTGAAATGATAAATATTATGATATGGGACAAATTGAACATAAAGAAGTTTATGGCAAGGAGACGTTGGACAGACTGCTCAAAATGATTGTGGGTCAAATGTTCTAAATTTAGTCCAACAAAAAAAAACTGAACTATTCCTTTAAATTATATTAATCAAAACGATATCAGTTTAATTATATAAAGTGGTTATTCTGATATTATAATGTTAAACAATAACATGTTTTATTCTGACAAAGAATAAATGTTGCATTTCTTTCAAGGGAGTCCAGTTTCCCTTTTCATTGTAAATCCTACAAATCCCAAGATCCTCTTTGGCTGTCAGGTGTACCACGTGACTCCGGCTGCACGTGGTGTAAACGCTGTCAGGACGTGGTTGTTTACCAACGTCAGTGTGCTTTAGCACGGCTAATATACGACGTGTTTAAGACACAGCGGAGGATGGAAATTGAAAACAGTCACGCATATTTCATAGGGGACATTGGTAAGTACGTGAAATAGGAACAACATGGCAGCTTTTTCTTTTTGTTTTTAACATTTTGACCCAGTTTGCCAGCGAGCTAATGTGTCAGTGAGCGGCAGTGTAAATAGTTGTCAGTTATTATTCCGTGTGTTATTCTCAATTTTCTGCTGCTAAAGAGGATTTTCACTCATATCTTTTGTTGTAAGACTTTTCTAATAGACTGTTTTGACAACGCAGACTGTAGAAAGCAAAACGCTATTTTTGCTTTTTGAAAATTAATTCTGGTTCGCTTATTTTATTAGATATTTTTAAACCTACAACCTCTTGGCATTTATGTTGTAAACATTATACAGAGTGGCCCTCTTTTTGCACCGCAGACATTTTGACAAAAATCACAGGCGTATTTAATCAAAGGAATGATGGCCAAGTTTCAGGGTGCACGCTGTCACACTGCCCTGATATAATGTCTATATATATATGTATATATATATATATATATATATCATTAGCATTAATTTGTGGTCCACTTTTCTCTCTTTCTAAAACAATAGACATATTTTATATTACGTTTAATGAAAAAAGTGGTGAGTGGCGTGCAAGGTTTAAATGAGTTATTATACATCCACTGAACTCTTTGCCTGGTACACCTGCTTTATAATTCAAATTTCTAATATGTCAATCACATGACAGAAGCTGGAGTATTTCAGACTGCTGCTGATCTAGTGGAATGTTCACACACACAACTGTCTGTAGTGTTTACAGACAAGAGGTCAGGGGAGAATGATCGAACTGGTTTGAAATGATAGACAGGCAACAGTAACTAAAAAAAAAAAAAAAATCTTTACAACCACCAAGATATGATGAAGACTATCTTTAAATAGAAACCACACAAAGCAGCAGGAGACCACTCCTGAGTGAGTGTAGAACAATCAAAACACAAGAACAAGGTGAATATATTAAAAAAGGAAAGAGAGAAAATAATTTCTATTACCCAAAAAAACCCAAAAACTGGAGAAGGTGCAAGAAGTGCATACCTCTGCCAGGGTTGCTCATGTGTCTTGGAGTGTCATCATACTCAAAAGGTGAATCCAGATCATGACAAAAACTCATAATCATTTAATCATTGCATTATAATAACCTCTATTCATAGAAACATCTGTCAACTTAACTTTAAACCGTGTAACTATTTGGTTACGGTGTTTAAAGACGGACAAATACTGGCAAACACATAACCACCTGTTTTGATTAGGAAATGTTAAATTGTTTGTAGTTTCAGTCATATTGCTCATTTTTTGTTTTAAATACATGTATAGTATATGTATGAGTGTTCTGCTGCAGGCAGCTGGTCGGAGAGAACAGAGGTGCACAAAGCGGCCTACCTCGGCCAGGTCTCCCAGCTGCAGCACCTCATTCAAAGCGGCGCTTCAGTCAATGTGGTGGCAGTGGATTCCATCACACCCCTGCACGAGGCCTGCGTCCGTGGCCAGGCCCAGTGTGTGAGGCTGCTTCTGGAGGCGGGAGCCCAGGTAAATTTTACCTGATGTAACATTTGTCTGGAAAAAAAGATAGATTCAAGGCAGGTTTGATTAAAAATCAAACAAACCTAACACAGGAAATGCTTTTTTACACATGAGGTAGTGAAAAGTTAGTGGATCGATAAAAGATAAATGTGCAATTGAAACAAATTCAAGGATGATGTGACTGAAACATGACCCACTGCCCTGGAGAAATGGTAGAAATGGTAGACGAGAGGAGAAATGTGTGTATTATTACTATGATAATAGTTTGGAAGCAACAATGTGTCAACATTTTCAGGTGTAAAGAATCAGATGAGCGATGGCTGAGTTCCGTATTGTTGTATTGTCTGAAATTCGCTAAAATGTGCATTTTCTTTCATGGAATCTTTAAAAATTCATATAGAATTATCCCTCAAAAATCTTAAGATGCATTTATTAAAATTATCCAGCTTACATTAAGAGTCCGTGAATAGATAAATAAGAAACCTAAACAATTTGAGACAATGGAAGGACATTAAAGTGATTTTGTTTTTAGGTTTAAGTGACAAATAAAGGGAATGAGTAGTGTGTCTGTGATGTTAAATCAAGTGGCCGCAGTTCTTGTGTTTATGTGTGTGTGTGTATCAGGTGGATGCGAGGAATGTGGACGGCAGCACTCCGCTGTGTGAAGCGAGTTCAGCTGGAAGTCTGGAGTGCGTGAAAATCTTGCTGGATCACGGTGCCAAGGCCAACCCCGCTCTCACCTCACGCACAGCCTCACCTCTCCACGAGGCCTGCATGGGAGGTGAGTGTGTGCCTCAGTTCACCTCAAGAGCGTTGAAGTGTCCAATGGAATCATGTTCACTATTTCTCTTGTCTGATGTTAATTCTCATGAGCCACAAAACTTCATTCCAGGTAACTCGGACTGTGTTAAGCTCCTGGTTGCCACAGGAGCTTCTTTGGAGGCGTACGACCTTTACTATGGCACCCCGCTACATGTAGCTTGTGTGAACAAGAAGACAGACTGTGTTAAAGTGCTGCTTAATGCAGGTGAGTGAAGTTTGATCAGTCACTTGCTTGTACTCAGATGTTTTTCTAGGTTTTATTATATTTTATATATTAAAATAGTGCTGTATATTTTTTTTATTTATTTATTGATTTTTTATGATTCTGTAAAGTTTACTGCCTTTTGTTATTTGACCATCTGTAACCCTAAAAGAGATTTTTATTCTCACTGACACAGAAAAATGTAATAAACTAAAAAATGGATGTGCGACATGAAATGAACGACAGTTCCTATCTTTAAGATGTAATTGTTTCATTAGTGTATAGTGATTCATATTTTAGTACCACGCCAAAGCTATAATATAGTGAATATTTACTTACCAATCTTAAAATGACAAGTTCCTCAAATATCTTGTTCTGTCCACAAACATATTTATCCTCGAAGCTGAAATCAAAGAACTAATTTGTAATTAATAAAACACCCAAATAAATTAAGTGATCATTTAAATCGTTGATGATTAATTTAGTAGGTGGTTAATTATGAATAAATGTCTTTATTTGTTGTAGCCTTACTTACAAGGGAACCAAGACAACACTGATGGTGTTACTTTTCTTTTACCATTATACTGTGTATTAAGACTAAAACCTTTACATTTCAGCTTGAATTACTGACATATCCTTCAACATGCAGGTGCTAAAGTGAATTCTGCCAGGTTCCATGAAACTCCACTGCACCACGCTGCTAAAAACATGCAGCTGGAGATGATTGAGACGCTGGTGGTGTTCGGGGCCAACATCCACGCCAGAGATCAGCAGGACAGGAAACCAGTGGACTACACAACACCAGGATCTCCCTCCGCCACCTGCCTCAAGTTCTATGAGAGTAGGTGATTCTTAAAAGTCAGCACTGCATGTTAAACACAGGTTATTCTTCTTAAAGCAGCCAGGTTTTTTGTAGTTGGTTTTGCACTCTAGTTCAGTGCCAATATAGCACCAGCAGGTGGCAAGCAAGGCTAATGTTTCACCTCCAAAAAATATATAGAGCAGTTTCCCATTGTAATTCATGATGTAAAATGTGACCAAATGTGTGTATAATATAATTATCCTGACTATTTCTACTGCCAGTTTTGTAACACCTAATGTTTCGCCGATCTGCCGGGTATTGCCTACGAGCGGGTGCATGTGACGACGGGCTCGCAACTGCATGCGCGCAACAGCGAGCGCACGGCTCCGCAACGCATCAACAGGTGATCACAATCACAATCATTAGGAACGCACGGCAGAAACCCCGGAGACAAAAATAAGAAGTGAGCATTCAGTCAGTAGCTCGCAACGCAACAAACGGCAGCACAAACAACGAAAGCTGAATAACCACAGGAGTAAAACACGCATGGAAGCGGAAAGGATCAAGGAGGCTACCGGTAAGCTCGCAGCTCTTTTTTCGGACAGAGATGGACTGACGTTAATGCGCTGTGCGCTTATTGTTTGGACAAAAAAGAAATAATTATGTTTATATTAAAATCGCCTGGATTGTTTTAATTTCGGTTAATGGTAATTGAAGATGTCTTGATAAATATGTAAAATAATCTTGGTTAAAATATAAAATGTCAAGTTGATTAAGGGCAATGGTTCTAAAAAGTGGAACTAGTTTATTTAATTTATTTATACAGTATTTGCCTAATTTAAATGTATGAATTAAATGTGGGAATATTCATTTGAATTGTTTATTTAAATACTGTACTTAAATAGAACTTTATTTATTTAATGAAATTGTTTTATTTTGTATGTTTAAAGGTTTTTCACCTACAACGACCACCACTCTGTTACTGGTCAATAAACTCAAGAGAGAGAGTGAAATCCTGAGTCTGGTCCATTTTCTTCCCTTTTCAAGTGTGGGAAACCATGATGTTGAAATACACTTGCCAGTGAAAAACCGCCTGTGACCAGTGACCAGTGAAGACTCCACCTGCGGCCACAACCGAGAGGGAAAATACTCCACCTAGGGGCCTGGAGGATCGAGCCTGCTGTCTGTCAGCTGAAGGAAACAAAATGGCAAAGTCACTAGATGATCTGAAAGTGGAAAGGACCACAGCTAAGAGACTTTTCTCCCGTCTTGCTAACAGCATTACGAGGACCCACACAGAGATGTCCATGGAGGAGTTAAAAGAAAACTTCAAGAAGCTCACATTGGAGAGCTCCAGAGTCATGGAGGCGAATGAAGAAATGGAGGCGGCCTACATAGCAGAGTCCGATGTAACTACTGCACAGGAGCTGAGCGACCCATTGAAAGCCGACCTGAAACAAACGGAGCAGCTTTGTGAGCAGAAGACGAAGGAAGTTAAACTCCTCATTCAAAAGACACTCTGGGATGTTTATGGAGAAAAAGAACTGTCCTTAGCTCTACATATTGCTGAAGTTGAGTGCAAGAATGTCTCCTCCACCCAGCTAGATGTGACTTTGGAAGCATATGAGTTCATGCTGACTCACTTTGAAAAGTTGGTGCAGAAGGCAAAAGAAGCGCACCAAAACTGGAACCGCTGGGCTCCATCTGCAGAGCAAAGAGACTTCAATGCCCGTCTAAGAGAGCTTGAGGTGCACCTTCCCCAGCTGGTGTCACGGAAGGCTGCCTTCATCAAAGCAGCAAAGATAAAAGTGGACACTGAAGAGGAGCCCCCAGGCCGCCGTGCAGTTGCAGCAATAAAGCTAAAAGCCACAGCCCTACCAAAGTTTGCTGGCAACCAGCGAAGCTACTACAGATGGAGGCAAGAATGGGAGGCTCTACAGAAGCAAGGTGAACCGACTGGCTCCAAAGAAGTGAAGAAATTTCAACTGCTTGATAGCCTCGATGAGAAGATGACCAAAGATCTATGCCTGTCAACATACAACTCATCAGACGATATCTTCCAAATCCTGGAGAACCGGTTTGGGAATCAAGCCAACATCGCTCTCGAGATTGTTGAAGAGCTTCAAGCAACCCCGTCAGTCAGGAGTGGTCAGCCAAGGAAGGTCATAGAGCTCATCCAAACAGTGGAAAAAGCCCTTTATGATCTAAGTGAACTGGACAATGCAGATGCCATAAAGAACCCGATGGTGACCAAATCCATTGAGGGCAAGCTCCCAGAGACTTTAAAAAAAGACTGGCTCACCTATGCTGCTGATGAAGGAAATGGTGTTAACCGCCACAACCGCTTTGACAAGCTTATCACGTATCTGAAATCACAGAAGTCCATATATGAACAATTAGATCAGTTAAAAGATGTCGTCGAACCCGCCAAGGAGAAGACCAAGTTCCTAAAGCACGCCAGAACAAAAGCTACCAAGTCCAGCTATGAAACAGTAGGCTGCATCATTTGTGGTGACCCAAAGCACAGAAAGAAGTTATACTTCTGCAGAAAGTTTAGGACCAACCTCAAGCCATCGGAGAAGAGGGACGCAGCACAACAACTTGGTGCTTGCAAGCGATGCCTTGAAGTCCACAACGACGACTACTGCAAGAAAACAACTTACCTGTGTGGGAATTCTGAGTGCAAAGACCAACACCATTACCTTCTCTGTCCAGTTGCCAGATCCCAGCTCCAACGAACACCCAAATCAAGTCCAGTAAGAGCCGAGGGCAAAAGATACACAGAGACTCAAGAAAAGTTCCTCTCCAAACTTACACCAGAGCTGGCGCAGCAGTGTCAAGACGCCTTCTGCAATATAGCGTCCAGGGCATACAACTCCCCTGCAGCAGAGCGAGGCCTTCTGGAGGAGAACTTCTTAAGCGAGTACCCAGTAATCCTAATGCTCCTCAACGTCACTGCCAACGATGGACAAAAGATCGGGACCCTCATTGACCTGGCATCAGACACAAACTATATAACACACAAAGCTGCGAGCAAGCTGAACCTGAGAAACGAAGACGTGACGCTGGTGGTTTACGGTGTTGGAGGGATGAAGGTGTCGGTCGCAACAAAGCGCTACCTCCTCAGGATACGTGTCAGCACACCAAGAGGGACTCTCAAGTCACATCAACTAATCTGCTATGGACTTGATACAATTGCTGAAGTTCACAGACATGTTCCAGCTGCCAAGTTGCAGAAAATCTTCCCAGATGTTGCTCTCCAAGACCTTGCAAGACCGAGAGAAATACAACTTCTGATCAGCCACAAAGAAGGGCAGCTGGTACCCCAGAAAGTTTGGTCCGTCGGTGACCTGGTGCTCTGGGACGGCCCGCTTGGCAAGACCGTTGGAGGCACGCACCCGGACCTCTTTGAAAAAGTCACCCTAATGGCCCATACGTCAAAGACGCACTTTGCAAGATCCATGAGAACTGCAGCAGTCAAATATACTGAATTCACCTTTAAGGATCCAGTCTCCTGTCAGTCTTCCAAACATCTGACCCAGTCCAATACAGCCACTAGCAGCAGAGACTTCCTGAAGTGGTGGAAATGGGAAAGCATTGGAGCCGCTTGTGAGCCGAGATGCGGAGGATGTCGTTGCGGAAATTGCCAACCCGGAGGGAAAGAAATGACGCTGGCGGAAGAAAGAGAGATGGAGATGGTGAGAGATGGCTTGACATACGTGAACGGAGACCATCACAGCTCTGAACCACACTGGCACACTAAGTATCCATGGACTGAAGATCCAGCATCTATACCGAACAATAAGAGAGCGGTTGAAGCCACATTCTACAGAATGGAGAAGCAGCTGGCGAAGGAACCAGAATGGAAGATGGCCTACGCTTCACAAGTCCATGAAATGCTGAATCGCAAAGCAGCAGTGAAGCTGTCCCAAGAAGTTCTGCAAAGTTGGACTGGGCCAGTGTGGTACATAAGTCACCTGGTCGCACCAAATCCACATTCAGTCTCCACCCCAGTGAGGCTAGTATGGAACAGCAGCCAGAGGTACAGAGGCCTGAGCTTGAACGATATGCTGATCAAAGGTCCTGACGTCCTGAATCCGATCAGAGGTGTCCTGCTGAGGTTCCGAACTGGTATCTTTGCTGCCCTTGGTGACATCCGCAAGATGTACAACTCTGTCTGGCTGGAGGAAAGAGAGGTCCACCTGCACCGGTTTCTGTGGCGTGACACTGAAGATGCTGAGATCGAAGATTTTGCCATAACAAGAGTCAACATTGGAGACAAGCCTGCTGGTTGTATAGCCCAAGTCGCCATGCGAGAGACCGCCAACTTGCCTTCGTTCAGCCATTTCAAAGAGGAGAAACGTGTGCTGGAGGAAGACGCCTATGTCGATGATCTTCTGACTTCTCACAATGACCTCAACCACCTGAAGCGTCTCACGTCCAACATTGAGCAGATCCTTAAAGCAGGGGGATTTTTCATGAAGCCCTGGGTCTACTCGGATCAAAGTGGGAGGAAAGGGAGAAGAGGTGAGAAAATGGAGTCAAAGACCATGATTCTGCCGAACCAGCTCACCGAAGAGGACAACAAAGCCCTAGGCCTCGGTTATACCATTGAAGACGACAAGCTACATGTCATGGTTGCAGTGAACTTCTCCAAGAGGAGGAGAAAAATGCGCCTGGGCCAGGACTTACTGAGAGAAGAAGTGAGAGAACAAACCCCAGACCCACTCACTAGAAGAGAACTGTTAAGCCAAGTCTCTGGTCTTTATGATCCACTCGGCCTTGTGGCTCCAGTGAAACAGAAGGGAGCCATCCTGATCCGAAGAGCTTTTCAAGAAGCAAAAGTGCTGTACAACATAGAAGACACCTGGGATGCTGCCTTGTCCAAAGAACTCAGAGAAGATGCCATAAAGCTCCTCCAAGAGTATGCTGATCTGAGCCTACTCCGATTCACCAGAGCTCTCACGCCACCAGATCCAGGAGGAAGACCATGTGCCATCACATTCTCTGACGGCAGTGAGCATGCTTATGGCGCCGTGCTGTACCTAAGATGGAGTCGCAACCATGATGTCGTCGTGAGGCTAGTTGAGTCAAAAGCCAAGCTGACTCCTCTTGACCACAAGGGTGACGCTGTGAAGGCAGAGATGTGTGGAGCTGTCTTTGCAGCTCGGCTGAAGAACTACTTCCAGAAACACTGCCGAATCGATGTGGAGAGGTGGTACCATCTTGTCGACAGCCAAACCATCTTGGGCGCAATACAGCGAGAAAGTTATGGCTACCAGACCTTCTTCGCAAACCGAGTTGGCGAAATCCAGAGCAGCACTGACGTTCGAGATTGGTGGTGGATCCCAGGGCCGGTGAACATTGCAGACATCATCACCAGAGGGGCCAGTCCTGATGACCTAACTGAGGAATCCGACTGGCAGTCGGGTCCGAAGTTCCTTCAGCTTCCTGAGAGTGAGTGGCCGAAAAAATCAGCAAAAGATGTTGCCGCACAAGCAAGAGACAATATCACAAAAATACAGAAGAAAACTTTTGTCGCAGCACTCACCCGAAGTCAACTGAAAGCACAAGATCAAATCACAATCCAGGAGACAGAGTCCAAGTCCAGAAGACCAACGGCAGTAGCAGCAGTCCAAAAGCTATTGGATGAAAAGCGCTTCAGCAGTCTAAGGCAGCTGGTCGGGGCAATAGCGTGGACTTGGAGAGCAGTGGAGAGGTTCCTGTGTGCAAAGGTTGGAGATCAAGAAAAGTGGGAGGCAGAACATTCATCTGGCGTCATCACGGCCAAGGAAAGAGAAGATGTCTTCCGGACTCTATGCCTTGCAGCACAAGAGGGCGTACACTTTCCAAACACAACAACTGACAGACTGGTCGTTTACAAGGACCAATCAAGCGGACTCCTGATGTGTGGTGGCAGGATCCAGACATTCAAAGAGGACGATAGAGCTGTTCCTCTGTTACCTTTCCAGGCCTGGATCTCCACTCTCCTAGCCCGAGAAGCACACAGTGAGGGGCATGAAGGAGTGGCAGGAACTTTGCTGCGGATGCGAAACAAAGCATGGGTCATCAGAGGAAGAATTATTGCCCAAAAAGTCGTTGACAAGTGTATCGTTTGCAAGAAAGCTAAAGCAAGAACCTGTCAGCAAATAATGGGAGACTTACCTGAAGAGAGGACGAATCCGGCTGCACCATTTCAATTCACGTCTGTCGACCTGTTCGGACCATACCTAGTAAAAGATGATGTCAAGAGGAGAGTGAGCATGAAAGTATGGGGCGTACTCTTCTGCTGTATGTCGAGTCGAGCTATCCATGTCGAACTGGCAAACACGCTATCAACAGAGAGCTTTCTTCTTGCTTACCAGAGGTTCACTTCTGTCCGAGGGCATCCTCAAAAGATCTGGTCCGATCCAGGCACGAACTTTATTGGAGCAAAACCTGTCCTGGAAGAGATGTATACTTACCTGAGACAACAAAACAACGACTCACTTGAAGGATATGCTGGCAAGAATGGTACCGACTGGACGTGGAGAATCCTTCCAGCCGATTCACCTCACCGAAATGGCGCTGCTGAAGCTGCTGTAAAGATCACTAAACGAGCTCTCCAAAGTCTTGGTAAAGGAGAAGGCCTTACCTTCAGTGAATTCCTGACAGTGCTCAAGCTAGCTGCCAACCTTGCCAACGAAAGGCCCATCGATGCCAGAGTCCAGAGCCGTGAAGACCGTGTACGATACATCACTCCGAACACCCTGTTGCTTGGTCGAGCCACACAGAGTGGAGATTTCAAGGCATTTGACTACACCACTTACCCGTTCAAAAGGCTACAAGAAATGCAAATGCAAGTGAGCCACTTTTGGAAGTCCTGGAGCCAACTTGCAGGTCCCAACCTGTTCATCCGCAACAAGTGGCATACTGAAAAAAGGAACGTTGCCATTGGAGACATCGTCTGGCTCTGCGACCAGAATGCACTGAGAGGGCAATTCAAGCTAGCAAGAGTCATCAGTGTGAATGCAGATCCCAAAGGCATCGTCCGGGATGTCCACGTGAAGGTCTCTCCGAGTGGGTGTGTCCAGGTAAAGACTCCGAAACCTGTGTCCGGATCGAAGGAAAAGGATTGCCAGGGTACCATACTGCATCGGGACGTGCGGCGTCTCATCGTCCTCATCCCAACAGAGGATCAAGTCAACTAGCACCAGCTCGCCTGAGAAGTGCGATCTTTCCATGTCATGCCATGACGCAAAGATCGAGTGGGAGGTGTTTCGCCGATCTGCCGGGTATTGCCTACGAGCGGGTGCATGTGACGACGGGCTCGCAACTGCATGCGCGCAACAGCGAGCGCACGGCTCCGCAGCGCACGGCTCCGCAACGCATCAACAGGTGATCACAATCACAATCATTAGGAACGCACGGCAGAAACCCCGGAGACAAAAATAAGAAGTGAGCATTCAGTCAGTAGCTTGCAACGCAACAAACGGCAGCAGAAGCAACGAAAGCTGAATAACCACAGGAGTAAAACACGCATGGAAGCAGAAAGGATCAAGGAGGCTACCGGTAAGCTCGCAGCTCTTTTTTCGGACAGAGATGGACTGACGTTAATGCGCTGTGCGCTTATTGTTTGGACAAAAAAGAAATAATTATGTTTATATTAAAATCGCCTGGATTGTTTTAATTTCGGTTAATGGTAATTGAAGATGTCTTGATAAATATGTAAAATAATCTTGGTTAAAATATAAAATGTCAAGTTGATTAAGGGCAATGGTTCTAAAAAGTGGAACTAGTTTATTTAATTTATTTATACAGTATTTGCCTAATTTAAATGTATGAATTAAATGTGGGAATATTCATTTGAATTGTTTATTTAAATACTGTACTTAAATAGAACTTTATTTATTTAATGAAATTGTTTTATTTTGTATGTTTAAAGGTTTTTCACCTACAACGACCACCACTCTGTTACTGGTCAATAAACTCAAGAGAGAGAGTGAAATCCTGAGTCTGGTCCATTTTCTTCCCTTTTCAAGTGTGGGAAACCATGATGTTGAAATACACTTGCCACCTAATATTGGTTTGACTATATAAACCAGCGTTGAATTGATCATTGTTAATCTTAAATGTATGCATGTGTAAAAAGAAAATCTACAAACTTCTTAGGTAACGCAGTCTCATGATGACATGATACAGACAAAGTGATGACATACCAGTAACTGAACTTTTTATAGAAAATGGAATGTATGCGGGTCACGTGGTGGTCTAGTGGCTAGTATTGTTGCCTCACAGCAAGGAGGTGTTTGAATCAAGGGTTTGCTTGAGGGCCTTTCTGTGTGGTGTTTATATCTTTTCCCCGTGTGTGTGTGTGTATGTATGTGTGTTTCCTCCCCAAAGTCCACAAACATGCAGAGGTTAATTTGACTCTCTAAATTGATTGTATTTGTAAATGTGGGAGTGAATGGTTGTTCGTCTCTGTGTGTTTACAGAGACGAACAACATTATCATTATCTACCACTATTCTCCATGGCAGGGTTGGGGGGGGGTTTGTGCCAATCTCAGCTGACCCAGGGCGATAGGCGGGGTACACCCTGAACAGTTCCCCAGTCCATCACAGGGCCACATATAAACTTAAAGATGTGAACTGTGTCTAACATTTATATTCTCTTTTTTTTTTAAACAAGCACAGAACACTGAAAAATCGATCAATCAGCGTTTGCAATTTGCTAATTGTGTCGTATCAAATTGCAATTTTGACTATTTGTTCAGCGCTAATCAATTACTGTACTGTAATCAATATCAACAATGTGTTGTTTCCCATCTTCAGCCACTCCCATGAGTCTGCAGCAGCTCAGCAGGCTGGCAGTGAGGAAGAGGCTGGGCACCAGTGCACTGAAGGTCATAGGTCAGCTGGACATACCAAAACTCATCATCAGCTTCCTCTGCTATCAGTGAGAGCTTCCTGGAGGAGGAGGATCGACGCTCAAAGAAAGACTGCAGGTTGACAGAGCTGCCACTCCTGCTGCAAAACTCTGTCGTTACGAATAACAATAGGTTAGTGTCAAACACTGTGTTCTGACAAGCTTCTTATTTAAAACTCAGATTTTATTTGAAAGACTTGAAAGCAACATTTCAAAGACAGAGCACAAGTCATAAACTTTCTGCACTATATCTGCCTGTAAGAACTTTATACATTTGATTCACATGCACACTAACAAATGTGATACTAATTAGGTTCAAGAATCTACTTTCATGCCAACACGAAGCATTTATTAGCCTGTGCAGTTTTCAATTACCTGGACTGGAACACTTCTTCAGTTCTGTGCCCAGATCAGTCCAATAATGCACCGATTCCCACGATTCTCATTTTAAAATGATTTCTGCATGACTCACCAGAATATATTATATGTTTCCTTTGGCTCTAACAGTAACATGCTGGATGCTTTTCCCATTCTCGTAAAAAGCCACACCACATGCTTTCAGCCATTATCTCTCACAACCTGATTCTTCCTGTTTGCTGTATTGTCTGTGTGAATTGGAAAATATGATACAGGGTCTCTTCAGGTTGTAAAACCACTGAATCACTGGGTTGTTTTTTTGTTTTGTTTTTTAAAACATATAAATTGTACAGCTACAGTGCAGCTAATGACATCATCAACCTGCGCAGCTCATGCGGATTCAGAATGATGTTCACCACGAGCAGACGAGTTTTCAACATAGTCTGAGGAATCCGATGTGACCTAAGGAATGAAGTTGAATATACTTTGGCAATAAAAAGCCTTAAAGCTTTGTTGAGTGACAGAGATTACATATTTTTTAACAGATGAAAGTATTGCTTGACACTTTACTCTCTTATGGCACACCTGTACAATTTTTCTATTATTATTATTATTATAATATTAATGATAACAATAATAATAATAATAATAATAATAATGAAAATAATAATACATTTATATTTATATAGCACTTTTACAGGTTACTCAAAGACACTTTACATACTGTATGTTTAAAAGTCATAAAATCCAACACAGGAAAAAAACACAGCACAATATCACACACAGATAAAATGTCCTTAGATTACAAAGGATACAAATTGAAGGCAGTTAGGTTTTGTTGAGAGTTTTGAATGTGGGAAGGTCAGTGCAGTCCCTGATATGTGTGAGAGATCGTCAGAGAGAGAGGGTGCGGGGGCCGTAGAGAAAAAGCTTTGTCTCATGGACATACAGTATGTCATATTCTGTTGGTGGTCGTCACCATCACAGTCAGTAAGTTTAAATTAGTTTAGAAAAAGCTTGTATGCTGTCAGTCTTCCTAAAAGCAAACCTGTCAGTGAGACTGAAAATCAAAGTTGGACTAAAACACCAAAATATGATGCCAGTAAGAGTTCAAGCATGTAACGTTCAACTAGATCCAAAGTCCCAAGTAGTCAAATTCGTAGCTCAATTAAACCCTCCATCCATTTTCTACCACTTTATCCTCCACAGGAGGGTCGTGGGGGGTGCTGTGCCAATCTCAGCTGACATAGGGCAGGGTACACCCTGGACAAATCGCCAGTCCATCGCAGGGCCACATATAGAGACAAATAACCATTCACTCTCACTCCTACGGTCAATTTAGAGTCTCCAATTTATCTAGTCCCCATATTGCATGTTTTTGGACTGTGAGAGGAAGCCGGAGAACTTGGAGAAAACCTGCGCACACATGGGGAGAACATTCAAACTCCACGCAGTTCCGACCAGCTCTCAACTAAACCAATGAAAGTAAATTCAAAAACTCTTCTTTAATCATATCCAGAGAAAGAGAGAGAGAGAGAGAGATATAATAGTTAAAAATCAAGCAAGAAGATGTGGTGTGAGTGGCTACAATAGAGATGGCTGAAAAGCCTTCAACAGAGCATAAATTGTTATATTGCGTGACTCTGTTAAGCAAAAGACTGTGCAATAATAGAAGATAACTGACTGTTAACTGTTTGCTCTCACCACTGCTCCGGTTCGTCAGCAGCAGTCTTTTTTTTTGGGCTAACCTGATTTTGTTGGCAAACAATCAACCAGCGTATAATGTTAACTAATAAATTACATCTGTAAAAGTCTTAAAACAGTATTTATTAATGTCTGACATTCAGATGAATATAAACAGGAGAGAACAGCGTGCTTCTAATATTAGAGTGCGTGAGCTCAGTTTGAGAAATCGCAGAGCTTTTTTGGGCACTTTGGAACGCAAACAAAGAGAGACACTTAAAAAAAGCATAGTTAACCGGAGTCATGTCATTGTTTAAAGGAGTGGTCATATTCCACGCTGCTGTAGTGTACACACTGAAGAACAAGCTGTAGATGTGGATTGACATGATATAGATGACGTATGATGAGGTCAGTGGAACCAACTCATGATGTTCAAATAAAAAAAGAAAACAAAAAAGACTGTGTGTGCGCATGTGCCTGTGTCCTTATACGGTGCTGAGGACAGATTTTGGCTCAAAATCATGGTGAGGACATTTTAGTAGGTCCACAGCAAGAAGATCACAGATTAGAATCCCTTTTCAACTGTGGAACTTTGTGTGAAATTTACATGCTCTTCTTCTACAGGTAAAGCAGCTTCCTCCCACTGTCCAAACACATCCTGGTTGGTGTTCGATAAATTGAAGGCTTTAACTTGACCGTCGGGGTGAATGTGGGTGTGTAAGTTGTATCCCACCTCTCTCACTCAATATCAGCTCCTTATGCACCATGTAAAAATGGATCCTCTTGTTGCAAAAGCATCTCCTGTTTTAAAGCAATATGAAATATGGTCAACATACTGCCCTGGGGCCAAATCCGGCCCGCAAAACCATTTTTTTCAACCCGTAACATCTTCATAGTTAACCTCAAGTAATAGAAGTAACAAGATCAACGATTGTCTTGTGAACGGCCCATTTGAACGCAGCATATTAATATACAGGGTCCAGCGGTTTCGGAGTCTACTCAAATCAACCACACACAGAGAAGGGGTGTTACCAGTACTCGTCTGTATATACCTGCTGAATGTATTAATTGTTTTCTGACATCTTATGAAGCAGAATGTTGTACCTTTTTTAAATACCAAGAGCAATGCCAGTCAGTGAAGTTGTCACAGCATCACTGGGGGGTGAAGTTCTCCAGATGCTACTTGGCTTCATGTCACATTCCTGCCTGGTGTTTTTATACAGACACTGAAGCTCAGAGCAGACAGTTTCCTGGCTATTTATACCTTTTGTCTTCTTTAAATCTGATTACATTGTCGCTGCTGCCCAGGGAGTTTAGTGAGCTACTGGTGTTTGCAGGAAGATATGCACGAAGTAATTTACAGTATGGGTAGTTCATACAGGGTTCCCACGGGTCCTTGAAATCCTTGAGAGGATGGAATAAAAAAATCCAAGGCCCTTGAACGTTTTTGAATATCACCCTAAATAGACATGGGTCATTGAAAGTGCTTGAATGTTGTGCAAGAAAAAAGTTAAGATTATATTTAGGTAAATGTGTCCCGCCACTGATGTGCCCTTGTTTGTTACGACGCCACCTACTGTTTCATGCGCCCTGCATTGTTTGATGTATGTATGAACCAACAGGGTTGTGGGCACTGTGCATTGTCTCTCTCTCTCTCTCTCTCTCTCTCTCTGCTGTTGAAATGTATCTGTCAGCACATTAGCTTCTTTAAATTTGAGGGAATTTGTTCTGGAAAGTCCATGAAAAATCCACCAAGGTGTGGGAACCCTGTTCAAAGTTATTCCTTAGCTCCTACTCATTTTAAGGTTTCATAACTTTAATATACCCATGGATGTTCAATAAGGCCAACTCAGGATTGCACTTTTCCAAGAAGTCTTTCCCTGTTTCTCCTCAGACCAAACACATACAGTAAATTTAAGCCGTTTTAGCCCAGTGATCTTCAACAATAATACATCATCTTTCCTTCACCGCAAAGTTTAATTTCAGCTGTGCTCCATTTGGCCTGGATGGTATGTGAAGTAATAATATTCTTTGTAGGCCACTGTTGGTCAAGATAGACCATGAATAATGTGCCCTAGTTTGTGTCTGGAGCAGGGTCATGTGTAGCTGAAGGCCAGTGCAGGGCGGACCTCCTCTGTCCCTGTTGCAGTGGTCGTAGTGGTGTCCTGTCTCTGGCCGACTGGTGGAGGCCTCTCTTTCCTCAATGATGTATATCATCAGAAAACCTCAGTGTCTTGTATCTTGTGTTGCGCTTCGATCCCAAGAATGTGATGAAGACAGCTTCTTCTATTTGGCATATTTTATCAATGCCTTATAACAGCAGAAAGGAGTGTCTAAGCATTGTTCACTGCAGCCTTCATCTTTTTAATAAGCCTGGCTAAGGTTGATGTAGTCTTCCTGCTGTGTAGTTGATTTCATCATCCAGATGAATATGTCAGTGATGATAGAGTGGGCATCACCAAATCGTTTACCATGATTATAGCGTCACTCTAATGAGCCCATCGAATCGATTGTTCACCGGAAGAGAGAGGTGGGAATGAGAAGACATGGCTTAATTCAAAGTAAGGAAAGTTGATACGGAAAACGTAGCGTGTAAAAGTGAATGGACGGACCAATACCATCGCCCTTCCAATGAGCTTTTCTTTGTGCAAAGTATGCTGGATTGTGGAACGATGAACAACTACACCATCAGTAGCCAGATGTTCTTTTGGCCTTCCATTTCTGCACTACATTTCTGACTCCTAACTGTTTTGATAGTTTCTTGTACCCCTAATTCATGATAATGAATTATCTTAGTTTTCCCCATGTTGCCACACTCTAAAAAAGAACCTAGGACAAGCACAGTCAGCAATTACCTCTGTTAAACTGCCTTTTTCATGATTGGTTCCACCTGCCTTTGTAACTGAAGGTCTCACGAGCTAATCAAAGTAATTTTGTGCTGCAACCTGTCAGCTATAAATCCCTACAGGTCTTGAGATTAATGTGATTAAAAGGGTGCCCAAACTGATGCACATACTATTTTTTACATTTAATTTTATCATAATAAAACTATGTAATGTTACTCTAAGAATTTTTATTCACTCAAATGTCTACATCTCTGTAGGAAATCAAATCTTGCTGCTGTGATCTTCCCTAAATTTAGAGCTGAGAGCACAGTATAACAGATATACCCGACTCCTCACACGCCCCAACAACGTGCACATTTTTTATATTGTTAATAACTGTTTATTTTGCCGTGATGTTGCAAATGTCATTGATTATTATTTGTGCTTGTGTTTTATTCAATGTCAGTATATAGAATAATCTAACATGCACTTAAATTCAAATAATAAATTAAAATCACTTGTACAAAAATGAGGTCTGTTGTATACCAGCAAATCAGTCAGTTATGGTCAAATACAATGATTATGCATGTTTATTGCAGTATTGTGAGGGTTATAAGCACAGACAACCGGTCACTGATGCCTATCAGTAGGACAGGAAGAGGATTTCAACAAAGATAACTTGAGAAAACTTTTTCATGCCTGACACCGAGGCCTATATCACAAATTTAAACATCCGCCAATATGACACATGTCCTGCTCCAGTGATACAGATGATACTGTAGGCAGGGCGACATATACAGCTTTAACATGGCAGGGATTATGAGAGCTCAGCATCAGCATCTTAAGCCTCTGGCAACAGGCACTTTGGAAAATAAAAAATTACCAAACGTTGTAGCACCTCATCAAAATGATGTGCAAGAAAGAGACTGTTGTGTTTTAGACATGTGCAAAATCTAATTTGGTCGTTTCAGAGCACACTGTAAACTGTAGATTGAGATTAGAGGTGAGTGTGTCCTGGACTTAAACCCTTGTCCATGTGCAGTTTACTGACGTCAGGCTCCAGGATTCTTATCTAACTTGTCTCTTGCCTGAATGTGCAGCTGCCAGCAGGCAGTCACAGTCTGTAGCCTCCTGTCAGCTCTGTGTTTACTGACAAATCCTAACAAAGCCTTCAAAAGCATTGTTTCCTCCACATCTCTCTCCTCACTCCCCACATCTGGCTCTCTCTCCCTCTTCTCTGAGATGAACGTGCTCAGGCTGCTCCTCCACCGCACGCTCTAATCATGCCAGTACATTCTTATCAACAAACATCCATCAATACACGTTTGATGTTTTTTAGACCAGTTTTAAGACCAAACAAAAATGCTGTGTAGTTAATTTTAGTCCGTAAACAACAAGCTTGGAGCACGGGTTTGACCTCTTTCCTTTTACGACCTTTTTTAAATAAAACGTTTGACCCTGATACAGTCGGTGTGGCTGAAAATAACCTCTGCCAAACATGACTGGTTTCAAGAGAGTGGAAAAAAGCAGCGAGGAGGGCAAGCATGCAGGGTATGTCCACTTATCTAAGATGAAAAATGGCTTGTGCTGCAAGAAAAAGGGATGCTGAGCTTCAGAGTGGCTGCTGTGTTGGCAGTGTTTTTCTGAAAGTGAATAAAGTCAGGGTTAATGCACTGATTTATCTGTTGTTAATATTTATCTGTACAGAAATGTTGATTTATTGAATAAAATGTAACTGTTACTACTGAGCTACTAGAGTGGCGAAAGCCAATGTGTGCTTCTTTTAGGGATATAGCTAACGATATCTTTTGCATTACTTATCCCAACTTATCCGAGCACTTACTCGTGCCCATAGCAAGACACCTGTCAAGTTTCAAATCGAGAGCTGTGCGAATAACACACAGGCACAGAGACACACAGACAGACAGACAGACGTTGCTTGAATGAATCATGAATGTTAATCCAAAGATCTGTCCTTGAAAATACTTGTTTATATTGTGTTTTCAATGTTTGAAAATGAATTACTGTAGACAATAAGAAAGAAACAAACAAACAAAGAAAGAGAACTGTTATAAAATATGATTTTGGTTGTTTACAGCCAAATTCCATCTCTTTTAATGTGATAGAAAGTGTGAAATAACCTTTTTAAATATGTGTATATTCATATTAATTCATAGTAAGGTGCTGGAAAAGCATGAAAATAACCTTGTCTTGGAAAAGCTACTAGGCTACTACCATACCATCGTGTGTTAGTTTCATCACAGGGACATTTGTGTGAAATAAAATGTGGATTTTATCAATGGCATCGTAAATTCAGGCTGAGGAAACTGTAAAATCAGTTGCTCCTATGAGCCACTAGGCTGTGCCGTAGATAAAGGAATGACTTGCTTGTAGCATCAGTGTTTTCACTCTCAGCTGCTCTTATGTGTTCAGACTCAGAGGACAAAGAGAAAAGCAGCTCCTGTCACTGTGGTCACTCTCCAGTCGTGGCTCATACATTTGTCCACGCTGATTTACTCTCATGTGTCGTGAGAAACATCTCCATCATAACAACAACTATGAATCTAAAGAGGGTGAGAGGAAAAGAGGAGAGTAGATTGAGAGAGTGGATTTGAAGGGAACCCTCAGAACACTGAGCACATTGACGTACTGCATGTGTTATTGTAAAAATGAGTGACTGTGATGTGTCATTGACTCACACTGTTATTATCCTGTATAATAATGTAAAGTAAGTGAATTATATAACCACTAAAAGTTCATCAATTGTCTCTATTAATGCAGTCTGTTAGTTTACTATGCAGTGTATCGGACCCAGGGTTTTAAAATAGATTACTGTCAATGGTTTTACAAGTTTATGTACTGAAGGAAGTAGTTTTAATCTTTAAGTCATCATCTTTACAATAAAATATGCTGTTGAGTGGTTGCAGGTTTGATGGTATCTCATGTAATACTGTCGCATCATGTCATTGTCTTTTGATTTAAGTACTTAAGTAATCGCAATAAGTTTTTTAACCATAACAATACATCTTTGTTCTGGTGTTGCCATGGCCACGCAGTGGCGTGGTGGTTGGCACAGTCACCAAATAGCAGGAAGGTGCACTGTTTTAATCCCAGTTGGACCAGACATTTCTGTGTGTTTATCTCTGTATTAGGACTTGATTACAGAATTTGTTGCCTTTTCTTCTCAGGTGTGAATCCTGGCTGAACCTGTACGCCAGGAGTTAGTTTTGCAGAGTGAATGAAGTGATACTTTGAACACGGAAAGCTGATTTCCACAGACGTTAAGTGCCTGACACGACAGCTGTTCCGCTCCCGTCATAAAGTCATGGCAGAAGTGAAACCATGTGGAGAAGGAAAAGATGAAAGCCATTTGCTGCCTCTGGCGTTTCACTGGAGCTTGAGAATAGAAATTCACCTGTGAAGCAGACATCGCTGTTTTTTTTTATTGTGTGTGTTCAAGTTCTTGTTAGTTTTCAGAACATTAAACGTGCAGGAGGCGAGAATTCGGAACAAGGGCCTTTCTTCATGGAGTTTGCATGTTCTCCCCGTATGAGCGTGGGGTTCCTCCAACAGTCCAAAAACATGCAGATTTGGGGATTGTTTGTCTCTCTGTGGCCCTGTGGTTGTCCTGCGCGTACCCTGCCTTTCACCCTATGTTAGCAGGGATTGGCACCATCATCCCCTGTGAACCTCATGTGGAGGATCACATCACTGAGTAATATCAACGTCCATTGTTGTGGACCTCCTCCAGTGATACAATTTTTTTGTGGTCAATATTATTTATTGGTTCAATCACATTGCACTTGGTGTAAATAGAGATGGTGCATCAAAATTATTTGCATTATTTGCACTTACTGTGCCATTTATTCACATTTCACTTGAAGCGTAACTGTGCATGTCCTTTATGACATGCACAGTAAACATCCATTCATCTACCGCTTTATTCTCAGTGTTGTAAAAACTCACTGCTGACCTCCTGCAATGCTGTTTTTTTCCACCAACAGACAGTAGTGACTGTGGAAACAGCTCGCAATCTCCCCACAACAAGACCTTCAACCATCACAATGACTGAAGCTGTTAAATTAGGGTAAAAATCCTGCATAGTTCTGCTTCAGTGTAAAAAAAAACAACAAAAAACCTGTAGTGTAACAGGCTTCCTCACCCTGCTGCTATCTTAAACTGTGTGTTATGCTAGTGTGTGGTCATAAACTTATGTTTATGGATGACCTGTTTGTATTATGCTTATTTAGTGGCTGCAAATGCACATATTTTGTGGCCACAACATGTCTAGAGGGGACTACGCGATGGCATGTGGAGAATAAATTGGTAGACAATGAATGATTGAACATGTCTGGGGCTCTGGATAACAAAGTGGCCCTCTAAGGGATAACATCTAGACACATCATTTCCCTCTACATTCAGTTATGGGGGCCTCAAGAGAAAGAAAACAATCCCTTAGGCTACAGGACAGGCGAGGACATGGAGTTCCCTGCTCAAGGATACGGGACAAGCTTATTATTCATTCAGTTTTACCATAATGGTAATCCCACAGAAGAGCAGAATGGACGTCCAAACTGTCTCGGACGGACGTCCCTGAAAAACAAGAGCAAGCGGTCCAGTGGGCGACCACTGAGGAGACGTGCGTCACTGCAGCAGAGACAAAGACAGGGGAAAGGGAGAGCGTCTGGGAAGGAGCGTCTGCTGAGTTCATTCACACTGGAGCGACTGCAGCTCTGCGACAGGGGAATCCCTTCACTAAATACAACCAGATGTCTCCATTATCGAGCTACCTTTGAAGTGTCCGTGCACTCTCTCTGTGTGTGTGTGTGTAACTCTGGGTGCTGCCCTGAGACACGTGAATAAAACTCTCTCAGAGCAGCACAGCAGTTTGACTGTAAGCGTGGGAGCAGACATGAGGGTGGATACCAGACAGACTGACTGGGATCCTCGAGCTGGACTCCTGCTGTAAACAATTAAGAAACCGCACACAGAAGTCTTTAATTTACTGCAGTAATCAATACATTATTACAGTTACAGTGTTTATCGTCCACATCTGTCTTTCACCATCATCTCCGATGTGTTTTCTGCAAGTTACCATTCACAAAATGTGCCTTTTGTGGGTTCACAGACGTCTGTTTTCCTCATTTCTTTAACTTCTCCCTTCATATTGTAAGAAAGCGGCAATAATACACCGTCTTTCACATGTTATGATTATCAGTTGTATTTTAATGTCAGTGGAATATCCAGTGCCATTATTTAGATATTTTGAGATATGACATTGAACAAAGTACTTTATTTTCTAGCGTACTTATTTTTACAGTATGTCAATCAAATGATGCCGTATTTGTGTTAAAGCTGCAGTAGGCAGGATTGCAGGAAAATGAGTTGCATTTATAACTGTTAGACCCAAAGCAAAGCTGAAACCCTCTGCTGACACTGTCACATGCTTTGTTTCATTGATTGTGGGACTTTATTTTACAGTGTGGGCAAGTAGTGACTTGTCCACCAAATGGATTTTAATGCAGTGCAGTGAAAGTCAAATGTGTGTAAACAGAGTGTGTGGAGGTGCAGAAGTGTTGTTCTATCTCACGTCAAACGAGAACGAGAACAGTGAAGTGATTTATAACGCCAAAAAAATCCTGCATACTGTACCTTTAAGATGCAAAATGGTCCCAAGTCTCCTTAAATACAAAGTTCCATTACTGTATACAATGTTTTTGATGTTAGGATAATAAAACATTTCATGTCATTATTTTCACATCTGGTGGATGAAATTGTACCTCTTGTTGGGCCACCTGTGGCCTGCAGCTCACAGTTTGTGCCGCTCGGGTCTAGAACGTGTTCAGACCTTGCTCTTATGCTAAGTCTCATTAATGCTTTAATGACGTCACATACTGTGTGTTTGATTATAATGGCAGATGTGAATAGCTCTACTTAGAATATATATACAAATGCAAACAATAAAAAAAAACAATACTACAATAAATAATACTATGGACACTGGAACAGGGATGATCAGGTTAAGTCTAAGGTACTAAGTTAAGGGGTTTCCGCATGTGATCAGATGACTGAGGACAGAAGTTAATACCAGGTCTGAACAGGGCCATAGACATTGCATTTAGATGTTTCATCATTGCCTTGCTTTTAAACAGTGAGGCTGATATTCTCCTCAACTTCCAACTGTTTTTTTTACTGATGATAAGAAAAGTTGTTTCAATGACTGTTGCTGCTTCCTGCAACTGGCAATAAAAAAACCCTAGTTTAAGGCAAATGAAGGCTTGGTTCTGGGTCTGGTGACACAGACCAACAGAGCAATTTAGGTACTAAAGTCTCAAAGTCTAACTCTAACCCTTAGTGATGCATCAATGACGTAATTATTCCTTTCCAGGACTTCCATCCACATTTACCCTGCCATTTTTCTCAATCTGATTAAATAAATCTGATCAGATATTACAACATCCCTTTTTACGTGCATGTAAAAAAAACAAGTATGAAAAAAACATGTTATGATGTAAATACATGCATAAAGCATTTCACTAATGTAAAACGTTTTAGTAACATTCTTGTGAAGCTTCACTTCTGCCTGTCTTGTAAACAAACGCTGTTGTTGCTGCTTAACCTCATATATTTCTCCTCTGCTCGTCCTGTCACTGTCACTTCATTGTGTAGGCTTATGGTAAACAACACCAGGGGACATCATGTCCTGTCATTCTGTCAAACCAGCCATGACAGATCACATTCAACAGTGAAGGACCTGAAGCATCTGAACACTGCAGAACGCCTGTCTGCTCGCACTTTACGTTCTCCTGTGCATTTGTAGAATATCACATACCAAATAGTTAAGTGGCAGTTCAAAGTGTAGTTGTATAACTTAAGTGTTATACAACCTATGGAGTATAAAAGATAAGTCTCTGGGAGTCAAAAATGCACACACTATAAATAAAACATTCTCGTTTATTGTGAGACTTTTACAAATCCAGCAGTGACGAGCATGAACAGCTTGTACTCGTCTATTTTGAAGCCAGACGCACAAATCAACATCAGTTCACAATGTTGTTTCTCCATCGAATCCTTCAGCCCACGCAGATGAATGTCAGGTTCCAAATATGCTGCTTAATAACATTTATTAATAGGGCTTCATGGGAATGTGGGCCAATGCGTGCAAAGAACAGAACAGCTCCCAGAACAGATTTTTATAAAGAAATCATTATATTTATTATTATCATCATACTTTCAGCTTAGGGCATGGAGTTTGCAAGTTCTCCCCGTGTGTGCGTGGGTTCTCTCCGGGTTCTCCGGCTTCCTCCCACAGTCCAAAAACATGCAATGTGGGGATTAGGTAAATAGGACACTCTAAATTGACCATAGGAGTGAGTGTGAGAGTGAATGGTTGTTTGTCTCCAGCTGTGTGTGGCCCTGCGATGGACTGGCGAACTGTCCAGGGTGTACCCCGCCTATCGCCCGATGTAGCTGAGATTGGCACAGCACCCCCCGCGACCCTCTGGTGGAGGATAAAGCGGTTAGATGATGACTGACTGACTTTCAGTTTAACTCTGTCACAGCCTTTCTGTGTTTTTGAGTGATTTTGGCATTAATCCCATGAGCACCCTATACAGTTAGTTAAATGTAGAAGGTCCCCCAGTTCAAAACCAGGTGGAAACATTATTGTGAGGTAGCCCATTGTCAAGAGGAAAGGAACTGGACTTGTAACCAGAAAGTCCCTGGTTCAAATCCAATGGCGGGTTGAGGCCTTAAGCAAGGCACCCAATCCCCATTGCTGTCCACACACAGATGAGTGCTGCTCCTGCGCTTGGCTTGTGTGTGTTTTGTCCACTAATGTGTTAACAATGGGTTCCATGCAGCAGTCACTATCACTAATTGGCGTGTGTGCAAAAATAACTAATTCATTCTAAAAGCGTTATTACATTACTTTTACCGAACTGAATTTAACTATTCAACAATTTGACATTGGTCTGAATATAAACCTTTTTTCCCCAATATTTAGGTTGCTCATACCTTTGGCTAACTAGCTTATTTACTATCAGTTTATGAGTTTTGACTGAATATTTGAACTAACCATTACTTTCTTTTATGATAACCATTTATCAATTTTAGCTAAATATTTATACTAGGCTATTTGTAAAGCTTATTAGTTAACTAACTAACAATAAGCAATTTATTCATTGAATTTTAGCTATAGAGAACCGAGTGAAATACATTTAATTATCTAATTATAGCTAATTATAGCCTAAATATTCACACCATTTGCTAATTTAGCTTAAAATTTAAGCTAGGCTCTTTATCCATTGTGAGCTAAGAAAACTGTAAACCAATTTCACAATTCACTGTTAGTTAAATGTTTAGAAATGACTTGAAATGAACTGAAATTGAAATTGACTTAATCCCTAATATTTTTAGTCACGAGTGTGTCAACAGCAGCATTGTACTCCCTGTCTATGCTAAAGTTCAGAACAGCAGGTAGCATTATGTTTTTAACCAGTTTCTGTCTTTAAGTATTATTCAGATATTTATAACCTGAGCAAAGACATGCAGTTACTGTCGGAGACAAAGTAGTATGTTGTCACTTTGCACTATATCACAGGAGAGAAGTATGTAAGTCCTGTGAGAGTCCGGGAGGAGGAAGAATGTTCCAATTGTAAATGCCTTGGTTGAGTCAGAATGTGCTCTTTAACTTGCATAAGGCCTGAGTTGCTGAACTGCATTCCATACATCAAACATGATACCTCATTATTTTTACATAACTGAGACTAAGATTGTTTTTGGCAAACACAAGGTAAGGATTTCTAGATTATTTGTGCCCATACAAAGCCTCCTTTTTCAAAGGTCCAGTGTGTAAAATTGAACTGAAATGATTGTAAATTGGCAGAAATTGAAGGTAAAGTAATTGTGCTTCATCACCTGATTTTAATGATTTGTTTTTCATTTCATTACCCCAGATCAAACCTTTTATATTTATATTTATATTCATATCAGGAGCAGGGTCGGCTCTACGAAGGTGGACATTTTGCACCATGTTTTTTACAGTAACCCATAAAGGACAAATTAAACATGCAAACTGAAGGCTACACACAGGTGGGGGATATTTAGCTGCAACATAAAACTTAACCAATGAATGTTGCTAAATTGTACCCACTGCACCTTTAAGTCTGCATGCACCACAAATATGGTTCTATTTCAATGTAAATACTAGAAAAGAAAGTGGAAAATGATATGATACTTGCATTGTCTGTGAACTGACTCTTCATATCCAGTGTGGTTTCTGCATGAATTGTGAGCACAACAAAGAATCCAAAGCATGGATAAAACCACACGACATAATACAGTATATGTGTTGTGTTGTCCTCTGTTTTGTAATAAGTTGCAAAAACCATCATTGTCAGTGAAGCAGAATGTGAGTGAATAATCATGGATTTGAATAATATTGCATTCAGGACATTGTTATAAATGGTAAACATGTAAGAGTGTGTGTGTGTGTGTGCGTGGACACAGACCTTGTCGGGGTCAGTAGTCCTTATGGAGACCAGAACCTCATTTCTGAGGAACAGGTTAAGTTTAGCGCTAACATTTTACATGATGAAGAAATTCTCAAAAGAGGCTCATGTTTCCATGAAAATGTCTGAAAAGTGGGTTCAACCAAACAACAACACAGTGCAACACATTTGCTAGGATCCTGTATTATTATTAAGTGGCACATAGCGGATCCTAATCCTAACCAAACCCGGTTTGAACACAGATGAGCAGATCATCTTTTGTGTAGTAAACGTTGGCTGGTTTGTCGATCTGTAGATACAAAGGGGCGGCATCCTCAAAGCATGACCCTTACCTACACTACATATAAAAGGCTTATTCTAACAAATACGTTTTATTTTAAAGCAGTTATACACTTGCGTATATATCATATATATGTATGTATTTATGTTATACGGTATATGTACATGTATAATATGTCATTATCTATTTTCTTTGTCGTATTTTCTTATTATTTCTATTTATATATAGATTTATATATTTATATGAATTTTATGGAACATATAAAAGTAAACAAATTTAATATTCACTTTGGCTCGCCCCCAAAATTTAAAATGCAGCATTTACACCAGGAGTGTTTGCATGTGTGTGTGTGTGTGTGTGTGTGTGTGTGTAGGAATATGAGATAAAAAGCAGATACCCCCCACAGACACACACACTGCTGATGTCAGGACCAGCTGCTAACCCACTTACTGTGTCCACCTCACACTACTGACCTCATGTACCTCAGAAGAATTGTACATTAAATGGACTTGTGAAGGGAAGCACTGGTGATGGTGATGGTGTGGACAGTCTCCAGGACCCACACTTGTCCCCTTCCCTGCCCTCTTCTCCCTCACTGATTATTCCAGTTTTCACAGCCAGCCTGGAAAAGTGTGAGTAAGCGTTTCCTGTGGAAAGTTGTATTTTTGGCTCCACTGTTAACAGACAGAGGAAGAAGACAAGGACAGAGGGGAGAGATGGTGTCAACTGTGAGATGACAGATCTGAATTGAACCCTCCTCAGTGTGTTCAAATATAGAGGGGCAGAGGAAGATGGACGGTTGAGGGTCAAATTCCAATCAGCTCAGGGTCAGGGGTTAAAGGTCAATGTTTGGGGGACCCTGCACAATGCTTGAGCTGTAAAACAGATAATTATACAGCTATTCATCAGAGTAAGGCATTAGCTTACAGCTCAAAGACACAATTAGCACAAATTGATATGTACGTGTGTGAGCAGCAGTGTTGCTCCATGTTTGCTCACACCTGTGTCTGAAGCATGTGTGAGGAAGAGGAGGGTAAGGGAGCACCTGCACACTCTCATTACAGACCACACCCATTCTTTCCTTTATTTGTTTCTTATTAACACATGATTTTTTTTTTTGAATGGTTAAAATCTTATTTCATGTGATCACCCTAACCTTAACGTAATCATACAACAACTTTAAATCAGCTTAAAGTGTAATCATTTACATAATGGGGACTTTTTTGTTCCCATAAGGGAGACAAGTCCCCATAATGGGACTGTGTAAACACATTTAGGTCCCCACAACAAGATTAATTGTGATTAATTAATAAATTGGACACTCTAAATTGACCCTGAGTGTGAGAGTGAATGGTTGTTTGTCTCTAAGTATGTGGTACTGTGATGCCCAAGGTGTACCCCACCTGTCGCCCTATGTCAGCTGAGATTGGCACAGCACCCCCCCTGCGACCCTCATGTGGAGGATAAAGCGGTAGAAGATGGATGGATGATTACCTAACCCAAAGCAAACTATTGGGGATGATCATTAAAAGGTTAATTGCCATTAAGAAGATGCCAGAAATGACCCGCCGCACTGTTAATGAACACTTGAAATGAAAATAAGAAAAGAAATAAAAATAAATGAAAACTGGCCATGTCTGGAACAGTGTTACTATGACACTGTGTGGCCCAGTTTTACAAATTAAATAATATATTTTTTTAAAAAACAACCTATTTTCTATTTCTAATCTATTTTTGAGTGAATCTAATCTGACAACTGGGTGAACTTGATGACAGTGACATCATTTTTCTTTTACTTACTCCAGCTGAAAATGTGTATAACCTGTCAGGAGTAATCCTGCCCATGGAAGATGCATGAAGGAGCCTAACCAGATTACATATGATGTCAACCTCAACCTTTAACACTTGCCCTTTACCCTAAGGCTGAACCATTTGTCTACCCTAACTAATATGAGTTTTTCTTGTTCAGTACTGATATCACAACCTTGGGTATCAACCAATGCCAATATTATTCTGTTACAATCGTTCTTACATATGTTTTAACAAATAAATGAGTTTAAACCACATTTTTGCTGATGCAGTTACCACCTAAACATAACCAGATGTTTTAAAGATATTAAATTCCAACAATTACTAGATACTTTATAGGCCCACCACATTCAGAAGAGACAATCCTGAAAAACACTTTTTTACAGGTATTTTCATCACTTAAATTATAAAAAAATTTTTTTACCTTTGAATATCTCCAATCCTGTACATTTTTTGTCTCCTGTTAAGATTTTTAATTAATATTTTACTGTGGGAAATTGTGGACATTTTATTGAACACTGAGCAGAATCACTGAGCTTTCATTTTCTCCACATGTCGACAGTAAAAACAAAATGACAGCGGGGGAAGCCACTTTGAGAGTTTGTTTTGTCACAAATAAGGATTTCTTTAAAGGAACATTCTACAGTGGGAACGTTATGTTTACCATTATTGACGGAGTTCATGAGGTCAGGATCAAGAATCCATCGTATGAATTTCCTCTCACGCTGGATCAAACCTTTTCTTAGATTGTTTTTGTCCAAGATATTCCACTCCTGCATGAGACGGGCCCTCGCTGTCTTATAAAGTCACATTCTCGTTCTGGCTGGAGTAAGTTTGTCGCCCCTGAAAACTAAATTCTAACCACAAAAAACAAGCTCCAGACATGCAGTGACTTCCACAGACAAACATATGTGACCGTGTAAACGTCTGCCAGTGGATTTTTCCCCTTTAAATTACTCCTACAGAGCATAAAGTGGTGTGTTCCAAATGTGTCATTCATAACTGTCTTAATGAATCTCCCATGTGACCTCCAACCGCAGACCTGCCGACCGGTCACACGGTGGATTTGGGATGTGTGTAAATGAGCGGCATGTACCCCCCTTGAGCCCTCTCAGGATATTGGGTAATGTCTGGATTGTGCATTGAGACCCTGCAGCGTGTTAGTGCATGGCCGTCTGCTAAGGTAATCGACGCAGTGGTGAAAGATATTGGGATCGTTGCAGCCAAACTATAAAAGAAATAAGAGGAAAGTACGGTGGGAATGGACTACATTTTCCATCAGAGGGGCTGAAGGCTCAGAAAACAGACACAACAAATGAGATGGAGTGAGAGCGGGTGGGCGTGTTTTACTATATTCATAGTGTCCAACGTCTAGGAATTCAGTGTAGTTGTGGGGTTCAACAGCGTTGAGGATCAAACTGGACAGAGGATGTTACACTCTGTTAAGCTCTATATGAGGCATGTTGTGGTTTGTGAGTGTTGGACAAAAATAATAAAACTGGTCCAATTTGCTGGACTTTACTAGAGTAACCAAGGAAAATTGGAGCCGGATTAGGAAACCTACACCAGCCAGCATGTCCACATGGGCCCCATAAGGGTTACATTTGGGCTGATAATCACTCATATTATCCATGTCCATAGTTTCCAACCATGTTTGCCCACTTCAACCCCATGCCCACTTAATACCGTTTCCAGGCTACCTGGGTGACAAAGTAATAAACAAGCAAAACAGCACTGGCTATGAGAAAAAAAAAACAAATAGCCCACATTTGTTCCAAACAAATATTTATAGCAAAAGATGCAATACCTGGCAACCCAGGTTTAGCTCTACTAATAGTAGTAGCTCTATAGATAGGTAGAAACTGAGTGATTGCCCTAATGTTTCTGTTTAGAACTGGGGTTTGTTATTATTACAGGACATTGAACGCAACAAAATCAAAGGCATCCGTGATGGATGTTCATCCTTTTCCTCCACAACAACTCAAAATAAATCACGATGCTTGGATTATGGGAATAATTATCGGCGGTTACATTTCAACAAGAGTTAATTAAGGAAGAACCGATGGTCGTTGATGGTGAGTCTGACATTTTATTGCCCTCATTAGTGCTGCTGATAACTCATAAAGGGTGTGGCTTGTGTGTATCTGTGTGTGCTCATGGGTCTAGTAGTTGCTTCCTCTTGGATGTAATGATAACGTTTGTTATCGACAGTAAAATGCAGCCCAAGCCACACTCCAGTCTGAATGTGTTAAATCGGCATTGGATACTCCACGATCAAATTTCTCCTTCATCTGCTTCATGAGTATTATTTTTGCCATATGCGAAATAACTGTGTGTTTGTAGTGAATTGTGGGTTCTTTCTGGCAGGTTCATGACATCGCAAACCACCACAGGGCAGAACAAACAACCTTTAAATGACCTTTTTAGCAGGTTCACCTGAGCTCAAAAATCTTGGTTATACACACCCAAGTCCATTTTCCTTGCACCTGGTTTATACACATTTTCGTGAGAGTTTAATGTACAGTTGAAGGACATTTCATCAGCTGGAAGCATTAAACATTGCTCAGCTCTCTATGAATATTTTACAAGACTGTTAAAGTTCTTCAGGCTCCTTCAAGCAGATCGCTTTCCGCAGAAATACGTTTGCACGCCATGGAACTGCTGAGCGACTTATATTCTGGCGGTGGCGCGAGTTTGTCTCCTGTGAGTGGAGCTGAGTGTCACAGGTGGCGGGGCAGGTCTGCTGTCCTCAGGCTGTGCAGCAAAAGGGTCAAAGGACAAATTCTTAAAAAGGCAAGCCAGGATTGAGGCGGGGAGGTTTGGGGGAGGAAGGTCACAGTGTCAACAGCTTGTCAGAAAGTTGCAAACGTGGTGCAGCTGACATCCGCTGCCAACCTAAATAGACTGAGGATGTCAAGTGAAGGGGGGGCGGGGGGGTGTGTGATCTACCTGGAAACACTTCAAAAGCAGTGGGAGGAAAATAGCTCATGACCTATGTGGCTCCTTTTCTGTTGTTTTTGTACAAATGTAGACCATAAGGTCTGAAGTACATGTCAATATAAGATACTATTATTGAATGAAGCTGAGAGAGTATATGAGGAGTGTATAGAGGGGTGTTACGTACAGTATTCCTTAGGGTACCAGAGTAAAATGGTACGGTACAGTAGGATGATTGGGCAACAGACACATTTAACTCACTTGTGACCCGCGTTTCTTCAATGCTCGCTGTCTCTTCTCATACAGAGCTTGACATCTTAAATTTAAAATCAATAATAGAATGCGCTGTATATCCTATAGACTGTATAGGTTTAAGCTTAAGACGTCCTGCATGCTGGAAGTGACGTGGACACTATAACTCATGTTCTGTGGTATCCACCCAATGTGAAGGACTTTTGAAGGTCAGTTCATAACTAAATTTAAATAATGACTTACATTTGTTTTAGGCCTGTTGGCATTAATGATTTAATCACAATAAATTCAGAGCCAATCTGTTTTTTCTTTCTTTTGTTTTAATCACATTTTGATGAACAGCTCATGCTCATTGTGTGACTGAATACTGCATGTATAGTAAATAGATGTGGACTATAATCTGACTTCAGGAAAACATTGTGGGGCACAGAATCACTCTGCCTGTTATCAGTTAAGACTGTTTGCATAAGTTAAAGCTGCAGCCTGGTTTATTAATACACAGCCTGTATATAAACAGAGAATGCAAATGCTGTTGCGTTTTCTAAAGCAAACATTGTGTTATGTTCATAACTTCCTTTTTCTATTATTAGGGCATCACTTTCTGTTACAAGCAAACAGCAACTGAAAAATATTATAACCCAACCATCCCTGCACCCCATGTTGGTCCACCCTTATCAATCAATTTATGTTTTTTTTCCCTGTAAGTAATAGGAGTTGTAGCTACTTTATCAAAACATATCTTCATGAGAATTTGATGTTTTCTGGCTTAAGAAATGACTTTAGACCTGATAAGAACGATGTGCTTGGGGTATGGGTGACATACAATTTAACTTTCTTTGCATTCATTTGACATAGAATCACCAGAATCAAGATACACGGGTAAGAGTTGCTTTCCTTTGTTACTTAAACACTTTAATGAATCCAGATTTCCCACTGAACTTCAGCAATCGCAGTTCATTTGTTTATTTCTGTTGGGAGACCCATCTTCCCTTAAGATTCCCTCTATTTACATTGAATTCTGTCTTCTCATAACAGCTATTCACTGACAACACTGACAGCCCATGACTGTTTCTATTCTGAAGTCACGTTAAATCATGCCAGTGCCTGGAATCTCCGCCCTGAAATAGTTTAAATAAAAGTGTTTGGTCCTGCGTCTGACTGGATCGTCTTGTCTCTGTTTTAAAACACTGAAAATCGGTTACAAAGTCCGTGGTCTGCCCCGTTTTTAAAATCAAGTCAGATTGGAAAGTAGGGAGGAGAAAAGGCTGGATTACACCTCTCTTCTGAAATGTTTTTTATCATCCACCTTTGGTTGCTCTTGTTGTTATATAATCCCTCTGCAGAACAAAGGTCTGCTCGCCTGGCTCACACTGCTGTGTTTGTCCATATGCGTTACGTAAACACATATGTGAATTCACCTTCACAGACCAACGGCTTTGTGTTAAATCACCATGAATGCTGTATGTTGATGTGATCAAAGTTTACACTTGAGACATAAACCAACCTGTATGATAACCTTACCAGATTAAATAGAATTAAAGCAAAACATGGATAATTATAAAACAATTTGACACCTTAATCCAAGTGTCCTAGTGTAGATACATGTACTGTCTCTGTTGTACCTGTGTTTGAACCTGTGCTTAAAGTTGCAAAATTCAAAATTATGCCCCAGCATGTCAAACCAAAACAAAGGCCAAAAAATACTCAAATACTGACATGACATTACATAATAAGCTTTGAACTACTTTCTGCCAATATTGAGCTGTTTGTTACTTGCGTTATTATTGCTGCATACATTTGGAACTCGGGGGAACTATTTGCGAAGTAACTGCAAAGTTGTTTACAGGACATCCTAAACTTAGAGATTACAGGTCGTGAATATGACGAGGGATTTTGTCTTGTAAACATTATTAACAACACCATTTGAACGTAGCAGTATATACAGGGTCCAGTTAAAAAAATGCCTAAATACCTCTGCTTCTGCTCCAGACTTACACCCACTCTACAAAAATATTGACTATATTTACATTTTTAATATTAGTTTCTTAGAATTTAGAGGCCACATGGTTGGTGCAGTGGTTGGCACTCTTGCCTGGGTTTGAGCCCCAGTTAGAATAAGAGCCTTTCTGCATGGAGTTTGCATGTTCTCCCCATCTGTGCGTGGGTTTTCTTCGGGTTCTCTGGCTTCCTCCCACAGACCAAAAACATGCATTATGGAGATTAACGTAAAATACCTAGGTTGTCCATTGTGGGCTATTGTAAAGACATGGCAACCTCTGTCGAGCTGCTGATAAAAAGAAGAAGTACACTTACATACATTATCTTACGTACATTATTAAGTATAATTCATTTAGCTTTAATTTCTGCCAAATAAAACTAATACAATTTAAACAAAAATGTAAGTAGGTCTAGTTTTCATTAGTGTTGAGCACCATCATTTCTAGCCACATGTCTGGGTGTGACCAGCCCTGAAAATGATGGTGATATGATTTTGGCTGCATTTGTTTGTCTGTGTGTTGTGACCAGCATGGGAGGGGCGGATGTCGGTTATGGCCCAAGGAAGGAATAATTAGATTTTGGTGATGGACTTTAACTTTGTGAAATAGGGGAGTGTGTTGACACTGTGAGAAACTGAGGAGGTTTTAATATGTGTTTTTTTCCCAACTATAACTAGTAAAATTATGCACCCAAGGTCCCATGCTGCTTATTTCATGAGCCAGCTCTGAGTTTGTGGTGCAAATGAATGTAATAATCACAGCCCACTGATATGGTGAGTGAAGTTCCACCATGAATATGCCACTGCACATCATAACTTGTCACTTAGTAACCATTAGAGGTATTAATCAGTACACATATTCTCTATAAATTAGTCCTCATCATTAATGGAAGCCATGCAAATCTTCATGCACAGTGTGGCTGTACACATAATTACTTTTTGATTTATGAAGCAGCGGCTCGGCTCAGTTTCACAGCATCTATCTTTCTTTGACCATGTTGACGTTTTATGCTCCTCAGGATGACGAACATCCCTCCAGATTTTTGAGCACCATGCAAATCGCATATAATCTCTGGTCGCACCATCTGTGTAACAACCAAAATGTTCCACATGCACATTTGCGTCACTAAATAGTCACTAAAACCTTCACTATCGACTATACACACACTGAAGTTAAAGAAAGTTGCCTGGCATACAAAATAGTGCTAGAGATTAAACAATAACTGCCACACCTCACAATTTGTATTACTCTCACGTTATGTTTTCTCAAAGATCAACGACTCTCCACAGTTCTCCACATTCAAACACACTTATTTTATTCCCCCTTAATTCTCGTGGTCACATGTTGCACCTTCGTGTGAGTCGTGTTGTTATAACTCTGCTGTTAACCTGAGGTCAGAGGTCAGAAGCTGGAGATGTGAAAGGGCCCAGTCGTGCTGTGAAAAGCCTCCTTTGTCTCACTGCCTCGGTCCATGTCCTGCATCAGGTTTCAAATGGCTCCTCCTGGAAGTCAGAGTGTGGGGCTGATGTAACCAGTGACATTTAACATCTCGCCAAATCACATGGTTGGATTTTCTTTTCTACAATTATTCAATTATGGAGTTCTAAAATGACCCACTCAAGTGCAGGTGAGTTAGTAATTGTATGGTGCATTGTCACCTTATGGCATTGTATTTTTAGTGTTTTGAATCAAAGTATATTGTTGTACATTTTTAACTAATTTGAATAAGTTTGTCCAATAATAATATGTGTGGATAAAAATGTATATATAGCACATGGGTATATTATTTAAGCCAATTTATGTAGGTTGTGATACGTTTTTTGATTATTATAACCTTAATGTCTTTATTGTTGCATTACTCTTACTTTCTCTCTTATTTTCTTACCAATACTTCAGTTTTTCTTTGCGACTTAACACCAACACTAATGAAGAAGAATTGGAGAAGAGAGAGGAAAGACAAGAAGTAATGAATTATTAAATACAGAGGAGAGCAACTGTCAACCACCAACCTGCTACTTCCCACGGGTGTCAAAGGAAAGAACAAAAATAAGTAATTCATAAACATACAGTGTTTATAATGTTTTTATTTGTAAAAGATTGGCCTTAAAGCTTATAGTAATCTAAACTAAATCAAATAAAAGTGTTCTCGGAGGCTGGTATCTACTGCAGTACAGTAGTCGTACCTCTGAGTTAGCACTGTTGCCTTTACAGCAAAAAGACCTGGTTTCAAGGAACAAGGGTCTTTCTGCAAGGAGATTGCATGTTCTCCCCGTGTGTGCTTGGGTTTCATCAAAGTTCAGGATCCCAAGATGGCAGCTATTTTTACTGTTCTCCAGGTTCTCCGGCTTCCTTCCCCAGTCCAAAGACATGCAGAAGTTAAATTGACCATAGGTGTGAATGTGAGAGTAAATTTAGTTTTTTTAAAGGTAAATTTTAAAGGTTGTTTGTCTCTGTGTGGCCCTGCGATGGACTGGCGACCTGTCCAGGGTGTACTCTGCTTTTCGCCCTATGTCAGCTGGGATTGGCTCCAGTGACTCACGACCCTCATACGGAGGATAAAGCGGTAGATGATGAATGAATAGACCTTTCACGGCCCATCTGCAGTACTGGCACCGTTCGTGAGGGGGGGCCACAGCCCACACTTTGGCAATCGCTGAGGTAGAGTGCAATTATCGACTGGTATTGCTAACAAGTATCACCATTTTGTAGTGTGAGAAAACATTTTGGAGTGAACATAATCCAGCCAGCTAGTTTGACGTTTTTTAAATAGTCTGGATACTACTGCCTTGCACTCACTTAATCAAATTATGCAACAAGTCCCTGGAAACACTACGCCGCTGTGCAACAAGTCCCTGGAAACACAGTGGTCTTTTCAGAGCTTTATGTGAACCTATTGATGTTGGTGCATCATCTAAGAGAAATGAGGCCAGACCTTCTCAGTCACTGAAACAGTCATCTTACTTCTCAGTCATCTTACTGTAACAAATGAGACTCATAAAAGGCATTAGTATGTATGCGTATGTGTGTGTGTGTCAGGCATTAGGTGCTAAACCTCAGATCAAAGGCTCTGGTCAGCAGTGGATCTGTCTGCGTTCTGTCATTGTTTCCTCCCATACGGCAAAGTGTGTAAATCTGCAGGTGAGGCCTGTCAGACAGTGGAGTCTTCCAAAAGAAAGGAGAAAAAAACTTGGAATGCTGGGAAATCCAAGCAGTCGGCAGCTGTTTTCCATCTTTAACATTTGAACAGTTGGGGCAGACGGAGGGAAAAAAGAAGTGTGAGGGCAGGAAGGAAATTTAGACAAGTTTCCTAACTTTGATGGAAAGTGATGGATTTATCGTACACAAGCACAAGGGACATTAAGAAAGAATTGAATTGCTACAAGTCCAATGTTAGCCTAAACAGCAGAGAAAACATTGTGAGTTCAGCCTAAGACTTTATTTCTTCACTCACCAAGTATAGACTTTCCAAACTAAAAGGGCTCTACATTCATTTTAAAAAATTGCTCAACAACAGAACTTCACTTACTACTGTCTCTCCCCTACCTAAAGCAAGTGTGCTTCATGTTTCAAAGATTCCCATGTAGAAACTATAACGCTTTTACCAACAAGCTAGTAGTATGGAGTGTTAGTCACACTCATGGTTTTCCTATCACAGTTATGCTGACGATACCCAACTCATTCTCTCTTTTCCCCGGTCCGAAACACACGTAGCAGAACGGATCTCTCAATGGACCATCAGGTCTGACCACCACCTGAAACTCAATCTCGACAAGACCAAGTTTATTTTTATTCCTCTTATACTGCAAGGAACCTGGGTGTGACACTTGATGACCATCTCTCCCTCACTGCCAACATTACTGCAACATCTCGATCTTGCAGATACATGTTGCACAACATCAGTAGGATACAACCTCTTCTACCCCAGAAGGCGGCACAGGTTCTGGTCCAGGCTCTTGTTATCTCACACTTGGACTATTGGAACTCCCTCCTGGCCGGTCTCCCTGCGTGTGCCATATGACCACTGCAGCTCATCCAGAATGCAGGAGCTCGACTGGTCTTCAACTTACCAAGATTCTCTCACACTTCACCGCTCCTCCGTTCCCTTCACTGGCTTAATGTAGCTGCTCGCATCCGCTTCAAGACTCTAGTGCTTGCGTTCCATGCAACAAATGGATCCGGTCCAGCCTACATCCAGGACATGATCAAAACCTACACCCAGCCCGCTCACTCCGCTCTGCATCGGCAAACCGGCTTGCTGACCCCTCACTGAGAGGATCGCTGAGGCATTCGCAGAACTCGAGACCGCTCACTGTCCTCGCTCCCAAATGGTGGAACAAGAACCCCATCGACATCTGGACAGCAGAAAGCCTCCACATCTTCTGCCGCCAACTAAAAACACATCTCTTTCGACTCTACCTCGACTAAGACGATGACGACGAGACACACACACACAAAAAAAGCACTTGCTTGTACATTGCACATATGAGTAGCACTTTATAGTTTGGCTTACTTGAAGCACTTACTGTAAGTCGCTTTGGATAAAAGTGTCAGCTAATGACATGTAATGAGAAGAACAAAGCATAAACTGGGCCCTGTTACAAATACATGTTTTTATAGATGCTCCACAAGAACTGTTACCAAAAGGCCATGATAACATATGAAAAACACAAAAAAAGACAAGCTATGTTCTCTTGATATTGGATGCATTATCTACTTCAACATTTTTTTAAAAAAGTACCTTACAAATAATAAAACCTTAGCTTGAACTCTTCTTTCCACAACCCTTCTCTGTTCTTTCCTCTTCACACTCCTTCTCTTGCGCCTCCTCCTTCGTGTTGTGCAACCCAGTTGCCTTATTCATCTCAGTAATAAACAAAACACAAATTCTCATTTGGAGAGATGAGCTCAACTACTCTCCCACTGTTAAGGCATCCAGATGGTTATTTTTTGCCTCGAATACTGGACAGAGCAGTCAAAAGAAGTACCATTAAATCAAGTAGGTCAAAAAATTACCTACTTCACTGAAACATGACGCAAAACATTCTCACGTCTCTTCTTCCCCTCATCTGTTTTTTACTAATATGCTGTGTTGGTGTTACCTTTCTCTGCTCTTGCACTGAGTGTCAGTTTTTCTGTCAGAGCTGTTAGGAGCTGCTGGGAGTCTTTTCATTCCAGATTAGGAATAATGCATCACAAACAGAGTAGGACATTTAAAAAGAATACATTTTCTGATATTTTGATATTTATAGTATTCAATATAGTGGGTGCAGTGGGAAATGCTTGGTGTTTAGCAGACACTCTCTACTCCTCGTGAACATCCAAGCTTTCATATCAGAATCAGAATCAGAATCATCCCTCTTAAACTTAGTTTGTATTTGCACACGGAACTGTGGTGCAGAGCCTCCTCACATGTGGGCATTATGATGTTGTGGCCACTATACTCCAAACCACTATGCAGTGTACAAATTAACTCATACACTGTCTAGAGAAGCAGCAAGTGATTGAAATCATGGCTGCAGATGTATATACAGTATGTAGGGTTACATTAAAACTGCATCACTGAACAACTTTTCATTTACACACTTCAGTTCTGTTTTCACACCTCCTCTACATTAAAGCATTTATACAGATCTTTGATGGATGTGAGAAGTTTCTGTGACTTAAACAATATTTGATACAGTTTACATTTAACTTGTACAAGCAACCTTGTGTTGCTTTGTTAATTATGCCAAAAACCTCCTCACAAAGTCTTCCCCTGCAGGATTAGCTTTGCATCAAGGTATGTATACAGAGGGAGCGCAGGGGTGGTTGGAGGCAAGAAGCATTTATCCCATAAGATCGCTGAATGACACACAGTTGAATTTTTTGGTGTTTTTAGTGATACTCCAACCTGCTTGCAACCATCTCACTTAACTAGTACCATGTTGTTGTCGCCTCTGCCTGAGGCAAATCATTTCCAGTGTGCGGCGTGGGAATGTCACCGGGTGACACAAGATTTAGACACCACTATTCTGAGAATTGCGTGAACTCATTTGACACCTAAAAGTATCTAAAAGTATCTTGTATCTAAAAGTTAGACAATTGCATTCAAGAACATTGTTGTTCTCTATACTCATGAGTTAGATGACAATCATGGTAAATGGTCACTTTTTTACTCTACTTTACACATCTATGTGCAGAGAATTTATTGCTACCACACATCTTTCATACCCACTCAACATTCGTAAGGCGCAAACCCACAACCTTCTTGTTGAAAGACGATCCGCTCTACCACTGAACCACCGCAGCCCAATGAGATCACGGTAATGACAAATTTAATACTCGCTCGATCCAAATACAGTTCATTGCCAACAGGAACCTGTCTGTAGAGCAGCTAGAGCAAAATAAATTGAACTCCCCTGGTGAGGCTTTTGAAGGATTTGTGAAACATGTTGCTTATCCACAACCAGAGCGCCGGCTGTCTGCCCTCCACCCCGGGCCACCAGGGATCACTTTAACAAACTATCAGCTGGAGATTTCAGTTTGCTGTTATTGCTGGCTACTGTGAGACGGAGCCACGAGCTGCAGGGGGAAAATATAACAACATGGGATGGAGTTAAAACACGTGTTAGCGCGCACACAGTAGCCTAAAAGCAGCTGCTTATGCACACACACACAGAATGCCTGTTGGGATCACTCTTTTCCGTGATTACAGCTCCACAGCCTGTCGGACGCCAGTCATTGTTCAGTGTTGCATGAGCCCCGTCTGTCAGAGTGCCAAGCTACACTAACTAAGGACCTGATGGAAGGGGAGGGTGAGGGTGTGTGTTGGGTGGAGTATGATAGGGTGTAGTAGTTCTGTCTCATGTGAGTGGAAATCAAACCAATAGCCCTTTTCCACTATGGCCCCGGCTCGCCTCGGCACGGCATGGTTTAGGTTGCGTTTCCACTACTAAAAAAGTACCTACTCAGTGTGGCTGGAGTAATCACTGCACGACTACATGAAACTGCGGTGACTTTGTTTTACATGTGACACACGCACACACTAGTGACTTGTAAAGCAGTTGTTTTCAGTGCAACTGAATCATTAGAATCAGTTAATTCAAACTATTTGTTCAGTAATTCCTCCATGACCGGAGCACAGACTCCGCCTGACACAGTCACTGGAAACTAGAGATTATGAACATTAACTCCTCAGGAAAATGTTTATTGATGTTATAAATGAAGAAGAACATTCCCATAGACTTCCACTCAAGTAGAGTTCTTTATGCAACCATCAGTCACCTCCTGGAGGCTAATTACTACTTCTTATAGGCTTAATTTCTCAAACCAGAAAGTTAAATGGTCTGTATTTATATGGCACTTTTGTAGTCTTGCACATCACCCCAAAGTTATTTCCAGTTTTTTTGGATACATACGTATACTGTGGTCATTTTAAGGGTAAATAAGTAGTTACCATGGTAACAGTTAAGTGCCAGGGACAGGTAACAGAAACTCAGTGAAGCAGGTTGCATCAGGCTCAGGTTGGTTTTGGACAAACTCTGTCTTGCCCGGACAGAAAAATGCAAAAGCCATTCATTAAAATAATGTTTTGCTTGATTACAGTTATGTTCTTATGCAACATTTAAAAATAGTCCAAAAGACATGATGCGAAAACAAAGGAAGCTGTACCTTCCACGAAGAGGTTTGCATGACCTGACCTGTAGAAGGTAAAAAAAAAAGAAAAGGAAAAAACATGCAGCTTTCCTAGGAGTGCAACAAAAACATAAAATGAAAGCTGTAATGCCATAGAAGTTAAGTAGCCTTCATTTTGGTAAAAAAAAAAACAGAAAGAAAAAGGCTCTTTCAGCCAAAATGTGCTTGTTTAAAACACACAGCTTTGTCCAGAGTTGAGCTGTAACCTGCCTTCTCTCCTCACCTCTCCAAGCTTCCTGTGAAGGAGGCCATTGTTGCCCAGGCATTTTTGACAGATTGCAATCTGAGCAACGACAGACAAATGGTACCACTGGCTCACCTGCATCAGCTGCTCACAAAGGGAGGATTTAGTGTGAGGAGTTAAGCTCCCTGCATGGTTCTCAGTTTCCAGTGGGAGTGAGGAGAGTGTAGCAAGAGAGGGAGACACGTGGTACCAGGTAATGAAGCTCATCAGATAAAGCAGTGTTTTTACCCCCCTGGCATGTGACATCATCTCTCTCTCTCTCCCACACACACACACACACACACACACACACACACACACAGACACACACAGTGTTTTGTTTCTATGACTTGAGAAGACACTACGTTAGTCAATGTAATGTCAATGTAGACATTCATATCCTAGAGACTTGCCAAACCTTAACCATCACTATACTGGTCTAATCCTAACACGCTATGGAAACTATAGATTTGATTGACTTGTTTGAAGTCCCCATAATGTGACTGTGTAAACAGATTTGTGTCCCCACAACATGAGTAATACCTGAAACACGTCTTTCTATAGACGTGAGGACTTACCCTTACCTAACACAACTACACTAACTAAAATCTCATTCTAATACCAAGCCTTAAACCTGCAGTGTGTACATTTTAGTGGGTTTTGTTGTTGTTGCTGATGATGTTATTATTCCTCCTCAAGAAACAGTGTAACATTATTAGTATGATGCGTCCTTTATCTGCCTTTGAGTGTGAGATGCAGGTGTGCATGCTTGAGTGAATAACGTGTGTGAGAGTCTAGGTGGATCCTGGCAGGTTCCAGTACAAGAGGCCTGATCCTCCCAGCTGCAGAGGACTTCCTTCCACATTCACTTTAGGCAAGGGTCTTACTTTATGGAGGCTGTCATCTTGTGCAGCCATGTTTATATGAACACTCTGAGCAGTCAAACCAAAGACTTTGGCTTTCTTCCTGCTATGCAAACCAAAATCAACAACTTTCTTTCCGGTATGTGAAGGCCACCATATTTCCCTGTTGTAATAGGGAAGGGGCGTGGTAAGCAATCTGCACTCTCACCATTCGATGTCACTAATTCTTAAACACTGGACCTTTAAGTACAAATTTAATTTTAATTTTAATTTAAGGCAAATTTTAATGTACTTTCAACTTCAAACCATCACAGTTGAAAGCTCCGTCAAGATGAGATGGCAAAGTGTTATGTGTTTACCATGTCAGGTTCTTGTCGTCCTGGTGACACCACACAACAACATGAAATAACAAAACACACTTTGGAAAATTCTCTTTGACTTTTCCCAAACACTTATGACAACAAACACGTGCCAAACTAGGCCCGACATGTAATTTTATTGTTTCATTTGGAACACTACCAGTAAAATAAAAGTACTTTGAGCCCTGCCTCTGCCGTATCTTGTTATTATCCTCAAGTCTCATTTGGCAGGTGTTACCCTTTCATGTTAAGGCTACATCAGAAGTAATTGGCCTTCATTATATTCCTGTGAATCAGTGGAGCAAATGCAGGCAGACGGGGAGAGGGTTAAATTTGGGGCAAAGGCCTCTCCTGAACCCTGGCTGGATAAAAGGAGCAGCCAGATCCAAAAATACCTGCACATTTATGTGTGTGGTCACTGAGGAGAGGGGGAGGCCACGTGTCCAGGTCGGAGCAGAGGTCACATTGACCTACTGATCTCACAGCAAGGACGCTCACACTTACTGCAAGCTGCAGAGGAAAGGAACCTCACCCCCACCCCTTGCTCCTGCTGCGATGCAAGAAAGGACACAGAGAGAGAATCCCAGAAAACACACATCTCATGCTGAGCTTAGCCAGATTAGAACTGCCAAACACATGACAGGCAGCAACAAAGTAGAGATCAAAACAACACAGAGCGTGAGGATCTGGAGAAGCTCACTGCAGACAGGAGAGCAACACACCGTTCTGCAAAGAGCAGGCGTTGAGAGTGTAAACATGTCACTGGGGTTTCAGCAAAACTTCGTCTTTGATGAATAATTTGGTTATAACATAGTTACATCCCTTGCCTAATTGTAGAGGTCAACCACTCATTGAAAAACAATGACCAATCAAGGTAACATTATCATCCCTGATAATAATGATAATAGGACACGCCCATGGACGAGTGAAAGGTTCTTATAATCAGAGGGTTGCCCAAATCCCTGCCAGGTCAATGGCTGGGGTACCCTTGAGCAAGATACCCTTTCATTCCCCATTGTGGGGACTCCAAGAGAGAGACAAGCCAAAAGCAATAAAAGAGAAGAATAATAGAATGATTAAATAAATATTTCTTTATCAACATTATTGCTCTGCCATTTCAATCGGCATTTTGTGTCAGCACTGCAGTGCACTTTCAAATAAATAATGCATAAACTAAATATTAAAAATATACATGACATTGTGTCCAATAAACTTCTGGTGTTTGTTTATAAGAACAAATCATTAAATTCCTTCCAAAAATGGAAATCAGTCGTCCATACCAATTAATCAGTCTGGCTCTAGTTTATAGCAACAGTCCTTTCCCTTTTTTTATAAACAGGATATAAGGTCTTATAAAGCTGCCAGGTTTTCATCTGAAACCACAGTTTCTGATAAAAAAACAAACACAAAACCAGTGCCCTTGTCCCTAATTCTTTCTTCTGCGATCCTGCTTGGGAAAACGTATCCAGCTTCAGGAAACATTTGACGACCTCATGCTGTGTAATAACCCTGTCAGTGAATAGTCTTTGTTGGACACTGACAAGCTCCCAACTGACTTTATTTTGTTTGTGTAATATTAATTTACACATCAGCCTTTATATCCCTTTACTATGTGGATGCAAAACCATGTGCTGGGCATTTGCTGTTGACCGCTGTGCCCCCACTCTGCCAGTCAAACTGTCAAATAAAGTATGTTATACTGCTCCTACAAATTATATAGGGATTGCAGTGCTGGTAATGGGTCAGCCAGATGGTGTCACTTTTCAGATACATGATACTGATGCTTTTTGATGTGAATTTACTGAGCGTGATTAAAATTGGAGTCTCTAGTAAGACTGAAAGACAGCTTTCGACTGGCAGGCACCACCGTAATTGACTGATGACGGGAACTTAAACCATTAACCTCGGTAATATTTCCTATTACAACCCTGTATTCCCAAAGCTTTATGTGTCAATATACAAATGGTCCGCTCACAATTGCATTTTATCACCAACAAACTGCTGACCCTACAATAAATGACCATACAGTGTGCTGACGACACACAAATCTTGTCAACACCATCATACCCTACATCATTAACACTACATACCTCACTTATTACTTTTTCATGCTGGAGTTCTACCTGTTCCCAGATTTACTGAACGGAAATTTGAACACAGTTTTTTTATTTGTATTCTTTATATATATTATATATATTGTATAATTTTTTGTTGTTTGTCGGACAACACATTCTGCACGTTCCACAAAATATTTTTCAATTCAATGAACATAAAATAACACAAAAATAATACACAACATTGTTCTCAATCCATTCAACAGAACAAATAACCAGATTAGATTATACCAATTAAACATGAATCTTCAAAAACAGAAACAAGTCTTGTAATAAAAAATCTCTTCTCACATTCTTCCCTCTCTTCAAGTGGAATGTCCTCATTCCAAAAATTAAAAATGATTTTCTTTCTTTTGGTCTTTAGGGGTGTCCACAGCACGGTTTTTTAGTTACTGACGAAACGCTCCCATTTATCCTGAGTTGGGACAGGCAATAGGAGTACACTGGATGTGGTACCCGTGTCTGGGGCCAATTTAGATTGTCCCGTTAACAATGGGCATTGGGGATTGGGTACCTTGCTCAAAGCTACCTCAACGAGGACTTGGGCCATGGAGGACTTCCAAGAACCATTCATCTGTAGTAGTGTCTGTCCTGGCTACTTCTTACCAAGAATTACTAATGATGCTAACGTGATGATGATGTCCATGTTTTGTGCGGCAACATTGGCAGCAGGGAGAACAGTTTGAGCTTAAATGGGTAAATGGGGGCGGAGTGGCTCAGTGGTTAAGACCGGTACCCTGTGTGCGAAAGACATCATGGTCGCAATGGTCACAAGTTCGACTCCACCCCTGGCGTATTGTGCTCAATTCCATTGTAAGTCGCTTTGGATAAAAGTGTCTACTAAATGACATGTAATGTAATGTAATGTAAATGTGATTTGATGGTGGACTAGTGGCTAGCACTCTTCCTTGTTACACAGCCAGAAGGTCACCAGTTTGAATCCCAGTTTGACCGAGGGCCTTTCTGTGTGGAGTTAGCATGTTCTCCCCTTGTGCGCGGGTTCTACAGTTTCCTCCCACAAGTCCAAAACCTGCAGAGGTTGACTGGACCGTGATAGTGAATGGTTGTTGTCAACCTTTCAACAACTTGTTGAAAGGTTGAATTGGCGACCTGTCCAGGGTGTACTGGGTCACAAGTGGATCTGCTGAGGCTGCCATACACTACATGCAGAAAGGTTTACTTTACTATACAAAGAAACAGACTGACAACGCAGTTCAGCTATAATTGACACTGCGAAATCATTGACAGTGTGAAAAGTGAGAAGTAAGAAGAAATGTCGACCTCACACTGTATGTGGGAGTTTCCTTTAAGGTTTAGACTTCTCAGGGTAAAGACAAAACCCAGCGAATGTCAGACATAAGGGATAAAGAACATAAAAGTCAGGCTGCACAGTCATCACCTGAGTGGAGCTTACACACGTGGAACATTTGGCAGTGGAGACAAAAGTTCAGCACCTCAGTCAGCCAAATGTGGACTATTTCCAGGACAACACGTGGGAAATTGGAGCACACGTGAGTGAGACTGGAGGACAAGCAGTGAAGACAACTGTCTGAAGACTTGAAAGCCAGGAACCAAAAGGCAGCAGCTGACATCAAAATTGTCTGAGATCTATTGAAGAGAAGTGGGTTGAGAGGAGAGGGCCCAGACCACTGCAGTGTAGAGTCAACTCAATTCAGCTTTTCCTCAGGAAACTGTGGAACGGAGGGAGCCACACATTGACCCATGCACTCCCCTCTCCAAAGTGCTAATTGAGTCCTGTGGCGGACTTTCAAAAACAGGCTTTCCTTTGTTTTAAAATCCCGATCAAAGGCTTCCTCGGCACATGGATCAACACAGAGAGCGTGTGTGTACGTGTGAAGTGTAAAGGTTAAAATGAAAGCTTTGCAAGTGCAAAAGCCAGGGTCGTTTCCGGCGAGACAAAACAAGTCATTGTTTTAACCTACTACTCCATTAGTGTCAGTGCTCTTGGGACCCCAGGTCATATAAACCTGAAAGTGACTTATGCATTAGATTGTTATGACTCCCAAGGATTGACAGTTATTAATAAACACTTGATGATGTTAAAATGAGTGCATGGGCCCGGTTTGTCTATATTTTTAGAGCAAAGTAAGTGTGATTTGCTTCATGTGCTCCATTAGTGGATTTTCTCGAGGATGAAACAATTGTTTTTTTATATATGAGAGAGTAGGGAGCTGGTGAGTTAGCTGCTCAGTAATAGTAGTTTGGTTTGCAGTTGTGAGGTGAGGTAATGGTACCCGTATGTCTGTTGAAGAAACAAATATGAATAAAAAAATGTATATACTGTAAAATAAAATAATCATCTGGGTTCGCAAAGTGAAGCCAATTCGGAAGTGTCTGAAACCTGTATTTTCTTAAATGCCATCAGAGGGTGACTTTGCTAGTTGCAGAAAGAACTCCGTTTATATGCAATTCTATAACTTTTCACTTAATATAAAACATCAGAAAACATTTAAGTATGTATGGTCTTAAGCACTAGTTTTGGGTCCAATACAGCCAAACATCCATTTTTGAAGGCAGTCCAATTTAACGGTTGCAGGTGTAAGTGGATGTGCAGGGGACAAGCTCTCATGCTCCACCCCTGTACTTCCAAATATGGTTACTTCTGGTTACACCAATCAATATGGTGCTTGAGTAATAAACCGTATCTTATCTTTGTTCTCTGTGTTGTAAAATCTGACAACACTGTACTTCCTCACATTACCTCTCAGGCGGTTTGGTGCTACATGCACGTGGGTTTAAATTACACAGTGAAACAGCATATAAGAATGCATGAACGATTCATGTTGTAGAACAACGTGTTACCCTTTTACTTTTAAATGTGACCACGTCCATTTTTGACAATACCATAAAACCCTTCCCCCAACAATGCTCTCCAGTTCCCTTTTCTATTTCAGAAGTGTTCCCGGCCCTGATTGGACATGTAATCCACCAGGTTTGCGGTCTACCCCAAGGTTTCTCCTAGTTTGTTGTACCAGTAAAACCTTGTGTGGAGAGGAATCCTGATGTGATGCCTGAGTACCTCAGCTGGCACCCTGTGACTTGAAAGAGCAACAGCTCTACCCTAAGCTCTGTCAGCATGCCAAAACTCCTCATGCTGACAACGAGATTATTTCACAAGATTTAATGTTTTCTTTAATGAAATAAGAGAAGGAGGATTGTTTGAATTGGGTAAGCAACTGAAGTACATATACATATACACAAGGATATATTTCTAAAATACTGCAAAATGCATAAGCTCTCTGTTTTCTGTGCCTTGAGATCTGAAGCAACAATGCTGGTATGGTGTCTGGGCCACTCTAGTACAGGGTGTCTGTTCATGGTCTGTGTTTCGGAGTGAACCTCCGCTAAAGTTTACAGTGTTTTCACGTGAGCTCCTTGTATTACAGGCTTTGAAAGATTTTCAAGAGCTCATATCTCTCTCTGCTGGCTTTGTTTACAGCAGTGACATCTGTGTGGATCGAAGAGAACTCCAGGCTCGCTGCTGCTTGGGTGGCTTGTAGTTGGCGTTTGTATGACAAGGGCCCCCCACTCCTCTTTGGGATGAGCAGTTGAGTGGGGAGATCACATTTCAGCAATAAAATCTCTGTTACCCTTCAAGTTTTTTCTTTTTGTGGTGTTTTACAGAGGAAGAATGGACCTTTTTTGTGTGTATTCATGTAGCTGCTTCAGTTCCATGGTCCTGGTCTTTCTCATGCGGAGTCTGTCACACTATCATTACTTACTGGGAGCCTTAATAGACAAGAGTCATCACTAATGTCGTCTCAGTGAATGAGGGCGTCCTTCAACTAGATTAGAAATGTACAAAACATTACACATATTGGGCTGCAACCTGTAGGTATTTTAATAGGATACAGTATAGTTGAATTTAAGTCACAAGGTTCAGTCTTTAACTGCGTCCTGATCCCACCCAGTGTTAAACTTAAATGACCCGGGGGCCAATGAGGGTGTAGTCTGGTCAACAGGGGGCGGGTCTAGAGAAAAAAAGTGGGGAAAAACAACTGTTCAGTAGTGGGTGGCCAATATGAGCATACTATTACAACACAATATTCCATCATGATATCACAATTAAGATATTCATGGTGATGTTTGACAGAATTTCAATAATAACATATTTATGATGCAAAATAAATCTATTAATATTTAAAACAGAGACATAAATCTAAACTGAAGTAAATAACAATGTGGACAACTGTAATTAAAACACCAAATATGTATAATATATATATATATATATATGTATGTATATACATAGGTGTTTCTAGATAGAACAATAAATCTACCTATGTATACCAACAATCAACAATATGTGATCAAGGTCAAGGAATGAGTTTGAAAACTCAACTTAGCTACCTAACCCTCTTAGCTTGGCCTTCTGCCCTGTCTGTGGAAATCACAGAGCAGATCTCCTCTTGGATCATTGAGGAATGTGGCTTCATAATGGAGCTTCAGTTACACTTTTCATTCCTTTAAGTATCAGCCTCTATCAATAGTAGCAGTGTGCTGTGAACCCAGTGGCCAAAAACAAACTTGATGCTTAGTGTAGGATTTATCACAGCAGTGGCCTGTTACTGTACAGTAGGTACAACCATCTGCTTATTTCTAATTTCCAAAAATGGTTTGAGCAGAAAAACATTTTCTTCACCTGCACACACACACACAATGAAAATATATACAGTAATGGTTAGCACTCTTGCCTTTGCAGCAAGAAGACCTGGGTTTGCGACCCGGTCAGAACAAGGAGTTTGCATGTTCTCCATGTGTGCGTGGGTTTTCTCCGGATTCTCCGTCTTCCTCCCACAGTCCAAAAACATGCAATATGGTTGTTGTTGTCTCTATGTGGCCCTGTGATGGACTGGTGAGCTGTCCAGGGTGTGACCCCGCCTATCGCCCTATGTCTGAGATTGGCACAGCACCCCCGCTGACTCTGATGTGCAGGATAAAGCGGTAGAAGATGGATGGATGGATGAATGGAAAATGTGTACAACATTATTGTTATCTGCAACTTCATGATGACCACACTTCCAGTTTCATGGAATTTTTCTGAAAGAGACACGCCAGGCTTTCAACTGACTCCAATGTAAACCCACTGGTGGCACATTTAGACACTGAGCGCACTAAAATAAAAGTCTGAGTATGAGGTTAGGGTTAGGGCAGGGGTGTCAAACATACGGCCCGGGGGTCAGAACCGGCCCGCCAGAGGGTCCAATCTGGCCCACAGGATGAATTTGTTAAAATTTCACACTAATCTAAACGTAATGTCAAATGCTCCAGATACCCGTGACTAAATGTTTGTGCCTTTATAGATCCAGTGTGCTGGGTAAATAGTACATTTAGGCATGATATTGTTGAAATTTCACTTTTATTTTTTCAAGAAATGTCATGTTTTGTAAAATTATCCTTCATTAAATGTAAAACAAAGGAGAAAAAACAAAGGAGTTCTTGTTGTTCATAGGTTATTATTCTATTATTTTGCTATTTTTACTGGTCCGGCCCCCTTGAGATCATATTGTGCTGTATGTGGCCCCTGAACAAAAATGAGTTTGACACCCCTGGGTTAGGGCCAAGAAACGTGTCAGTGACTGCGGGCTAGGGTTAGTACACGACTCAGTACACACTGTTCCACAGCAGTTGTCTCTCCTCTAACTCAGACTCAAAGTCAAACTTGTTGCTGCACGGTTCTGTGTGTTAACCTCGGTAAAGCCACGCCTCCAGCGAATGTCATCACTGTAGGTGCAGCTGCGAATACGGAACACCTGCTATGACCCAAGGCCTGTAATTGTGAATAAGTGGTGGACACCTCAGCCCCTTTAATTGTGTCCATGACTCCAGCACATGCATCTTATTCACATCAGTACAGAATGTACTGAGCACAATTAGTCAGACAGTAATTTGTGTGCACTTTGTTATGCGCAGTGATGTGATGACGCAGTGTCCAATCACTTCAGCTAAAGGCAAACAAAATACCTAACATCAACAGGTATGATGATATTTATTTGACAAAATCCTTTCTTAATTCTCAATGGTTGTAGGCTGGAGCTGAAGCTCATTTATTATTTACTTATTACAAATCACGAAAACAATGGTGATGTGGTTATGGCAACAACAAAATATGCTAACTGTAATGCTAGTGATGTCATCTAAATTAACATTTGTGTTGAAAGACTGCAGCTTTGAGCTAGTTTTCTCTGAGCATGGTGAAAAGTGGCATTCAGACAATCATTAAATAGAACAAGTATGCAGTGAAAAGTATGAAAAAGCGACATAAGAAAGTTATTTTAAAATATGTCCAGATGTTTGTCCCAGCTCCAAGTTTTAAAATGTCCAGACTTTCAGCAATCACTGTTGACTTAGTATATTATATGTCACACACAGTGGAAATATTCTTATTAAGTATAAAACATCCATCTGTATGCATACGCACACTTGTTTCCATGAGTGTACGATCAATTTAAGTGTCTAGTTTTGGGGATTTGATCACCCTAAATACACTAACAAGCACTAGCCAATCAAACCACATGTGTGCCTTTAGCTCATTCTCAACATGGTCAAAACTGTTTCCCTAGTTGCTGATTTCTTTGGTTGGAAAAGGCGCACCCAAAATGGCAGACATCACATCTCCATCACTTTAGCCACATTAGCTCTCCTGTTATGTAGTCAGCCATGACAGACACTGCTTTTCTAATGGCTGATAGCATCAGGCGGACACACCATTGAGTGTGAATGTGACTAACAGGATAAAGTATGTGAAAGTCGGTGGTAACGCTGATTATGCAGCCTGTGCAGTGGTTTTCCAACTTTATAGAGTAAAGTGTTGGTTAGGCCTTTTTGTTTGTAACACACAGTAACAGTCTGTGGGCTCATTTGGCTCAGCTCTCTGTTGGCTCTGCTGCTGTGAAACCTGTTATCCATTGGCCCAGTGAGATAAGAGCACAGATCAGTTTCCATCCAGCAGTGATATCTTTTCGCTCCTGACAAAAAACCAAATAGCTAAGAACTACTGAACTTCTGTCCTTCTTTTTGTTCAACCTACAAAACTGACAATAATGAATTTGTCTGTGTTGCAAATTAAGTTTTCACTCTTACTCAAAGGACAGATTTTAGTTTTTATTGGTGGGTATTGGATATTATAAACTGGTAGCACATGATGCAAATTAGTATCACTTGTCTGAAAACAACTTGAAGATGCTTTATATAATATATATCCGCTGTTTCTGCTACTTATAGTGCAAGTCAGTGGATTTTTGTTCATATTTTCATATTCAAAATATCATTAAAACGTACACTACACTACAAAGAAACCTGAAAAGGGGAAAGCTTAGAGGCTAATCAACCACGACAGCAGCTTTAATTAAGAAGAAAAGCATTCGTTTAACATTTGACCACAGCTACGAGTTCTAACATTTCACTATTATGTGTAAATCAAATTCCATACTTGTTACATTCAGAACTATAGGATGCTTAATTCTCATTAAGCTAGGTCAATTTGGGACTAAGGCAATCTTCTGATTGTGTCACTTCACAGGAAAATGTGTTACTTATCATGCTACATTTGAAGAATTTAAAAAGTAATTTAAATCATCTCAAATCCAGCAACATTCAACATGCTCTGAAACGCTGGGGGCGTATCCACTGGAGGAGCCCAACACACTCCCACACAAACAACATAGTGGAATATGCTTTAGTGGGTGAACACTGCTGTATGTACGGAATATAAATGTTAATGCTTTGGTATCAAACCACCTGTTTAGCAACCTTTCAGATAACATTTGCACTAGTTGGGTTGCAGTTTAACAACATTCTGTAGGCTACACAAAAAAAGAGCTGGCAGACACAATATCCACTTGGTCTTTCAGAGTCTCCCCAAGCAGGTGGTCTTTCCCTATCAGTATTTGGATAAGCTCTCATTATGTGCCAGCTGTGTCTCATATACAGATTGTATGATGGAGCTGCAGTTTACATGAGCTCATACCTCTCAGCTCATCTGAAGCTCCCACGTGAGTGGAGCTCACGTGGGAGGAGGTTGGTGGGCTCAGAGGGCAGCGGAGTATGAGGTCACACAGCTCCAGCACGACCTCATCCCCATTAAAGGAAGACATCATAAATAATAACACATTCACTGATCTCACATTGTTATCAGCTGGTGAACTAGACTTCAACCTTACACACTGCTTACTTCGCCAACATGAACAAACGTGAAGAAATGGCCTTGTGCATACAAACATACTGTAAACGGAAGGATAATTCCTCTGTATCCATGAGCTTTCAGATGAAATACAGACAAAATGAGTGAAGTACAAGAGGCCTTATCTGTTCATCTATATATTGTTAAATACTACACATAAACATGAACAGTCCAACATAGCTGAACATAGGACTGGCTGACCATGTGTGTCAGACTCAGGAGCATCTAATTAACGTGAGCTGCCCCGACTAAGAATTTTCTTGATTGATTGTAAAAAAAAAAAATGTTAGTTCCAGGTCTGAGACAGGATCTTATACAGTAAGTAACATTTTTAACAGTTGTACATTGCAGATATATACAAAACCTTAAAATAATGAATTAATAGCCAACATTAAAGAGATACGCCATGCATGGAGCGGACCACGTTTCAACCAGTGATGACTGTGAACAAAGAGGACCTGAACATTTTGTTTAGAACATCATACTAACTTTTACCAGGAACACAATTTAAAATGAGCTTTTGAATTATTCATTTGTCAAGCGAGCACAGTAGTGCACACTCATGACATAGACTACAGCAAATCTCAGATCACCAGCTAGTCATTTTTAACACAGTAATTAATCAACCCGTAACACCACTACAATATATTATATATAGTTTCTTAACGATGAATTTTACAACAGCCCTAGAGTCAACTGATCTGTTGACATGATATTGAATACCTGTTGATTACTGGCAGAGAGTCAGCAAAGGATTATTAACATAGAGTGTATTTACTCCATTCCATATTAAAATAATAATACAAAATATATATTTCAAGTACTTTCAAAATAAAAAAATTCATTATTATTGAGTTTATATAGCAAATTAAAGTATCCTTAAGTGAAGTAAATGCTCTCGTTTTTAATCAGTAGGTAAACGTGCTCGTCTCTGTGTTTGCACATGTTGTACGTGCGATCACACATTCTCACTGTACGTGAACTGCAGACCAATCTCAGCCATATCAGTGCACCTGCTGTTGATTCATGTGATATCTCAGTTCGATAAGGCAGGTGTTATTTCCTTGTGACACCTATGTTTGTGTTTCCTCTCTTCCTTTGCTCTAACATCAACAACAGATAAAATCACCTCCTGTAAAGTGTACACTGGGACAGAGCAGAGACTTGCCTAGACTCACCCGCTTAGACCTGTGAGCCTGTGAATAGACCAGAGAGAAAAAAAATTCAGAAAATTATTCCGAAAACTACATTGAAAAACTCTCCAGACACAAGCTGATGGTCTGTTTATCACATCAACAATAATAAGCACTGACCCATCATACTAGAGCATTAGTCTCCTGTAGGTTACACCTCTTAGGAAAAAACATACTTTTTCATAATTCATTGGTATATTGATCATGAAACTTCACAGGCAACATATGAGAGTAAACACAACAGCTTCAACTTATCAGGAACATGTTGCCATTATAAATCAAGTGAGATGTTGAAAATCAGTTTCCCATAGACTTTCAAACCAAGTTCCTTTTGCAATCAACACAGTTGCCCTTGGCCCTTTTCCATAATACAGTTCAAGCACTCCTCACCCCGAATCGACTTGACTCTACTGTTGTTGCTTGGTGCCTGGTACCTGGTGCTTTTATTGGTACCTGTTCTGAGCTGATACTAAAATGTGACGACAGCAGACCGCAGGCCACTGATCGGCAGAGAGTGTGTCGTCACTGGAAGAGTCATGAGAATCAGACTGAACAATGCTGAACTATAGATCGGTTACAAAGACTTGAAAAAACATGTTTTAATCTCCAGCATTTAGCGATGACATTTCTGAAATCTCAGCATTTAACAGACGAGTCTGGTGTGTTTAGCTTCACGCTGAGGAGGTACTATGAAGTAATGGAAAACGTGCCTGATAGCACAGCGAGTACAGTAGAGACGATTAGTGCCAGAACTGTATAATGGAAAAGCCCCATTAGTGCTTTACTGCAACTTCCACCCTACCTCCAGGGTTTTGGTGAGGTCACTACACTATATGTGAAGATTTAATGACATAGGAACTATTAAATTGATGATCTTACTTTAATATTTAAACCAAAGCCATTTCAAGGGGACAGGCAAAAGGGACTTGGGGAATGGGATGTGGACTACATAGAAGCAATTTATTGTCACCGTCCCCTATGCAGACGTCCATGTGCAGCCTAATATTTGTGAAAGTGGAGACTGTCCACTTCACTGCACATGCTCCAGGTACGACAGTACAATAGAATATGTTATTTTGAAACTGACATGGACACTATTTTTTTTATGTGTGTATACTCTGTGAGAATAGAGAGGTCTTTAATGGGCTTCATGGTTTATGTATGTTGCTGTTCTGAAATGACAAAAACTTTAGCAGGAAGCCTGTGGGCATGTGGCTTCCAAACATGGTGACTTTGTAGGATTTATGGAGTTTCTCAGAAAATTGCTCGCTGCCGTGGACTAAAGTAATCAGCTGCTCTCGGGGCCCCCTCTCAGCTCCAGGCCCAAGGCTACTGCCTGCTTTTCCTACCCTGCTGCAGCACCCCTTCATTAAACATGGTATACTGTTTTCATTTAGAGAAATAAACAAAGTACTCATCAGCTTTCTGGTACGTGTGTTTTCACAGTGGTGGACCACATCCTGACGCTCCAGATTGAACTGATCTGAGCTGAGGAGGACTCTGTTATCGTGCCGCCATGTTTCTTATTTAGAAATTCTAATTCTTCCAACATCTGAATGGAAAGCTGTCAATCTGGACCTAACTCACCCAGGTTTGTCTCATTAAACCACTTTAATAAGAGAGAGGTGACTTTGTGGCAACACAGCAGCTTACTGTTCTCAGGTCTTGATGAATGACAAGGCAAACTCGTGACAAATGACATGCTTCCCACTGCAAATAAACGCCACATGTGCATTCAATTCATTCTGCTTTGCTCACGTGCGCTACACACAGGAAGCAAAGTGTGTGTGTGTGTGTGTGCACACAGACACAAAAGACCCTTTGTCGCCCAAATACACCACAGGTGAATGACATCATCCATCAACGGTGAGACTATAGAGTCAAGATTAAAGCCGTGTGTCTACGCCTGTGTGTATACATCTGTGTGTGTGTGTGTGTGTGTGTGTGCGTGCGTGAGTGTGTGTTTGTTAATTTGTGTCATTTTTCCCATGAGAAAAAAGGCAAAGACTCTTGATCCTGTCTTGATGATGTGTTATAATCACATCATCTCTTCAGGTAATATAAAAGGATTGTTCACGCAAACATGCGACTTCATACATGTTGTGACAGTGGGTTAAGTTGCACATTCTGGTTTTAGATTGTGAAGCACAAATTGGTCAAATTGCCACTAGTGGTAAATAAGAAATAACAAGAAAAAAAAGAAGGATTTAATTCACTTTCAATGCAGTATTTCCCAAAAACTGCTGGGACCGACAACTGGTTAGCACATGGTATCTGTCATTACATTAGTGCGGTAGTACAAGAAATGGATTTTAGGCCCATTATGTACAGCTAAACAAACAAACAAACAAACAAAAAACTAGAGCTAAACTTAAACCAGTTAAAAAGTTAGTCAAACTATCACCTGGCAAGCTAAAACACTAAAATCACTGACAATACATGCATGTGTAACCTTTCTACTTTATTCCAGTTTATCGCTAAAACTGCAGCATGCACATATGAACACAAATATGTGCATGGGGTCTGTAGGATGACGATATCATGCAGACCATAGTGGACCTCAGTAGACTGGTGGATGCTGATTTTGCCTAGTCCATTTTTTTGTGAATCAGGATATTCTATATATTTTAGGTTTGTGGGAGCTATTTCATGTAACTCTGATACAATAATCTGGTGGTTTACTTAGTCAGATAACCTGGTTGCCCCAGTCACACATTATAATAAACCTGAGCATGTAAGTAGTTAGCAGCACAGTGTACACACACTGTGCTCTTGCAAAGGAGAGTGCTGGTTCTATAAAGCTCCTGATGACAAGAGCAGCTGTTGCTCTCCCCTCTGACCCCCTGTAGCTTGTAACTCAGTAGGAGTCACACTGATCCCACATCAAAGACTGATGTGTCACACATACTTTAATGTACTCTACAAGACTCTTCGGCGTGACCTCTGCTCGGCCTGCTTTTCAAACCTGTTGTATACATTAAGCCTGTTTTTCAGTCGTTGTAATGGCTCTAATCATCATTTAAAACCAGACAAAAGTAAACACAAAGGCGTGGATCTACAAACGAGGCCACATCCACACAACATAGATGGATTTCAAGTGCACAGCCACCTCGGCCTAGTTCCCGTATTTAAGTGCTCAAGCTATTCCTAAGATTGTATCTTCCACTTTCAGGGGCAAACAGGCATTAGTTGCTTGAAGTGTTTGGTCAGCCTCATACAAACGATGAAGCCCCACTTTCAAGTCTTCAACAGGCTTTAACACAAATGACTCACTGCAACAAATTAACCCGTAATGGAGGGGTGAAACTTAAAAAGCAGCAGATTAATGGGGGGGAGGCCCCTCACCTCTGGCCCCGACCTACACAGTCGGCATCACTAATGGCTCTCAGACCTGACATTCTTGTTTGACAGCTCTGTACAATCCAGAGCACATTCATTTCCCATATGAGTGTCACCAACCCCCTTTCCTTATAAAATGGACATGTTTTCAGTGTATATGTAACACTACTGTGCTACTATGTTAACACTGCAGAGTATCCAGGTCAACATGTTCTTTCCAGTTTTACACTCGTTCACCTGACGAGCAAACCGAAAAACAACTCTTATGCTACCATGCTGCTAATAGAAGTTTTAGCATTCCTGAATCTGACACTTGTGTATATAGCCCATGGCTGGCAAAATAACTATACATTTTGAAAAATAACATATTGGACACACTGCCCTGTTGAGGACTAATGGCTAATTAAATGGCAATTTAACTAATTAAATAACATTTTGAACAGTTTGTTGTCACCATGCACTGAGAATGGAAATCTGAGTGATTGTTTGTTTTTTTCAGCACCAGCCAAGTAGTTTACATGAAGAGATACGGAAATCCTCCATCCATCCACATGAAGGCCGCATGGCCCCTGGAACTAATCACCAGCTGACATAAAGCAAAAGGCAGGGTACACCCGGACAGCCCACCGAAGGGTCAACACATAAAGACAATCAACCATTCATTCTCACACCTACAGTCACTTTAGTGTCCAATTAACCTCAGCATGGGTTTGGACTGTGGGAGAAAACTGGAGAACCCAGAGAAAACCCATGTCCACACAGGGAAAGGCCCTCGTTCCGAATGGGTCGCAAGCAGTGTTTGGAATAACGGGGTAATCTAACTTTACTTTTCCCTTTCCTTTTACTATGCATTGATTGAAGAAACTGTGTAATCCCAACGCACCCCTGGCTCACAGCTAGTGATGAGGCAGGCTAATAACTAGGTAAGCGTTTCCAGCATACGCGTTTCACGCATTCCAGCATACGTGCCACATACACACACACACACACAACAGCTAAACAGAGAATCGATGAAGCAGCAGAGATGGCGAGTCAGGACTCTGATGTAAAGTTGGCATTTTCATTGTTTGTGGCGATAAAATCACTTCTCCAAGTTCATTGTGATCAAAGGCAAGAACGTACATGTAATGTATACATTATGTCCCGAAGCAAAAACTCTGTTGTAATCAATTCTAATTTAATGAAGCATCTCACAATGGCACACGCATCTATAAAGTTAGTTGCCAAAAACACCAATTATTGAGAGTTTGATTTATTTAATTAAGAATAAGACTACAGAGCTAAACACACTTTTTTGTTGTTTAAAAGTTTACTTTTGTTGTCTCAGGTTGAGAGAGTTTGATTTAATTTGCTAGAGTTAAATGCACTTTATATGGTGTAACTGTTTACTTTTCTTACAAAGATAATACTTGAAGTGCAGGATAAACATCTTGCCGTCTGTCGACGTGCAATAAATATAGAAAGTTATGTACAAACATCTGTCTGTTCTACTCATTTCAACTGACTTGTGAAAACTACACAAAAAAATCCAAATTCTTTGACATATAGAAACTTTTTTTTAACAGTAACGCAAATAGTTACTTTCCCTGGTAACGAGTTACTTTTATTATAGAGTAATTCAGTTACTAACTCAGTTACTTTTTGGAACAAGTAGTGAGTAACTATAACTAATTACTTTTTTAAAGTAACGTTCCCAACACTGGTCGCAAGCTGTGGTCAATATGGTGATCGAGAGCGAGTATCTGTGTAATAACCCAGTAATGAGATAAACTAATGCTGCCGTTCATATGAATTCAATTCAATTAAATCACAACATGCATTATCTCAAGACACTTTACATTATGCAAAGCAACTTGTGTAGTGAAATGTCGACTGTTTCCCGCACCATGTGCTTTGTTTGTACAGTTGTATAATGTGTTAATGTGAATGAGTGGTGCAATCAGGAGTTTGCATGCTGAACAGCCTGATGCTGACTGTTCCCCTACGTGTGTTCTTTAGACCTCATATCTCACGCTGCAGTTCAAAGTCTCCTCCCGAGATAATGTATTAGCACTCTGCGATTCAGTCTGCCACCAGTGACTACTGTAATTCTACTCCCTCACCACTATCACGTGTCTGTTAAACATGCACGACTTATTGTAATCAGACTGAAATCTTTACTGCTCTCAAAACGTTGCTGCACAAAAAAATGTGTTTATGTTAAACTGGTCTTCCAGTTTCTTCCACTTTTTTTAAAATTTTTATCATGAAGTTAGACTACCGCCTGATGTGCTGATGTGTTGTTTGGGAGTGCAGACAGCGTTGCTGTTTTGCTCTCATATCCATGTGCATATTGGCATCGGAATTTGGAATCACGTGTCTGTAAACAGGAAATAAGCAGTAACCAGGCAGCTAGTGTCTGACTGGTGTCTGCACTGACAATAATAGCAGCAGGCAGCCTGTTGGCCAGTGACTGCAGACCCTGCAGAGAGCACTGATATATCTATTAATATTGTTGACTCACTGGATGAAGTGCGTCTCAGTATAACATATAAAGTGTACTGTATTTGAAGTGTAAAGCAGGGGCAGACAGTATGTCTCCATGTAGTTAGGTCGAGCTAAGGTTGCTGGACGACGCCACTCAGTTGGACTTCAGTCCTTGTCCCAGTTTAAAAGCACTAGAGGTGAATCCATTTATCGACTCACTTCAGCTACAATCAAATTCAACTTATGTGCGCATGGCAACGTTCTGAGTGACTTCCTTCATTGTTTCTTTCATTGCGACGGTTGAAAGGTTGCAGGTTTGATTCCCGGCTCTGCTAGTCTACACACCGATGTGTCCTTGGACAAGACACTTAACTCCAGGTTGCAAATGTGCTTCACATAGACAAAACTTATATGTTAATAAAAGAAGGTTAGGAACATAAAAGAATGTTTGGAAAAATAAATCACTGTATCTATTTTAACCTCATACTTTTATTTTACTGCTGCTCTACTCTGACTGTGTAAATCACAGTGGGTTTACATTGGAGTCAACTGAGAACGGTACATCATGTGCATCTGTCAGACAAGGAACGTGACAGAGATTATCCATCCATTGGTGCCCAACATCAACAACAACAACCCAAATAACACATCTGTCATAGCAGCAGAATGTGTGGGCTGTTTTTGTCTGGATTGATGATCAAATGGGACAAACACGGTTCCTTTGTTTCACCTGCATCTCCACCCAGAGCAGCTACTACCTGCAGAAACTGCAGCAAGACAAGGACCGAAACAAGAGCGGGTCATTTGTGTAGAAGCAGACAGCAGAAAGATGGGAGATGCGAGGATAAGCGACACAATGGAGAGGGGAATCACGACCTGCCTGGCGACAGAGCAACGACACAGGACAACTTGTCCATTTATGAACAATGAACAGACATACAGTTTGCGGCTATGGGAATGGCATGTGTTTTAATCACCCTGCAACCCTGCCCTCTGGGAGTTTATTGTATTATAACACCACCCGAACACAAGCACAGGGCTCTATTAAAATAGTGAGAGAAGTTTTGAATGTGATGCAACCTGGTGCCATTTGAAATGCTATCTCCAGCAGATGAGGTAAGATGTGTTTGTGCTCTCTAAATGGAGGTGTATTTACGCTCACGTCACACACAACAATACTGAAATACTGCAGCTACAAATATGTTTGACGTCATTCTGCAAAAAAAGCCAATGAATCTGACCCAAGAATTGTACCTACAGTTTTTAAAGCTGTATTTCGTAACTTGTAAACATGGAACAAATGTTTGCAGCATTCAAACCGTTATCAAATGAGGTCACACAAAGCCGATCAAGTCAATCAGGTCTCAGTGTATGTCTCTCTCTACTGGTATCACTGTGGGGAAATACTGCTATACTTAGAAACAGAGTCACATTGAGCTGATAGGCTTAATCAGCATTGTATGACCTCATTTGGAAATGGCTTGACTGTAAAGTAATTGTTTACATTTGAACATTATGCACTACAGCTTTGAAAACATGTAGTAAATTGAAAAGATTATGTTGTTTTTTTTACTCATAGTGTCAACCGTCGCTTCATAGTGCGGCAACAAACGGGGATGTCCTCAATCCACAAAAACAATCCTTCCCATGTTTGAAATTTAACCGCATCACAGACGTCCCATGGATGCCATTAAGCGGTTGCCATTACAACTCATTTGCCACGTTACACACCGTAGTCACCGCCCAGTAAGAGTTTTACATCAAACATGGACACATGCTCAAGGATTGCTTACAAAAAAATTATTGTGATGAAAAATCCTGCCCACTGTGTGAAAATGTCTTTTCTCAGAAACCAGGCTTCCATGACCACAGTAATGCCAAGATATCTTCTCATGTATATATAGCTATTGATTTTTCTTTTTAATTTTTCCCCATGACTACATATTAAAGGTCATATTTCCTTACAATATGTGAATATCAAAGAAACAATATGATGAGGCTGTAAAGCCACAATAAAAGCTTGGCGGATGATTGTGTAACCGCATTACTGAAGAAGAAAAAAAGAAAGAATGACAACAAAATGACTGATTTGCTGGAAGAAAAAAAAATTATTCAGGAATGTCGTGCATGTGTGTGTTTGCATTCTCTGCGTTTAACAGACGGACGGAGACAATCGAAGTGTGAGCAGAGAACGGTATGCTCCCTTCTTTCTGCCAGACTTCATTACTCACACCACAGCCACAGGTTGTGCAGCCGAGCTGCTGAATAACACCACTGTCTGTGATGACATGACAGGCACAAGCGACGGTAGCTCAGTGGTAGAGCGAGTCGTCTGCACGTACCGTGTGAGTGTGTGAATGGGTGTGAATGGCAAAATGGCAAGCTTTGAGTGGTCATCAAGACTAGAAAAGCATTATACAAATACACACCATTTACCATTTACAAGTGAATGGTGCTCATGACTGCAGGAGAGCCATAGCTTCACCTTTTGACTCGTGAGGTGCAGATGAGTCCTCTTGTACGCACATGTAGTCCTGGTGTTAAAGAAGTGCCGGTGAAAGGAGGGTGTATCTTTGGCAGGGAGCATCAGCAAGCAGGCTGTAAAAACACAGCACCCTGCCCCACAGAGATTACTGAAGAGTGTCTCACCAGTTACGTAACCCTGGGATGATAAAGCAAGCATGGTAAAGCAGTGCATGTGTGGGATTTTGTAGATAACTCGTGGAAGTGGAAAGTTTGGTTTGAAAAAGCAATATAGATAGAGCAATGCATTTCATCTAATCGATCTAATATTAAGGTCCCGTGTCTAACATATGTAGAGGAAGAAAAACAACATCCTTTCTAGTATGGGAAGGCCGTAGTTCGTGAGGTAGGAGTAGTAAGGAATTAAAGCGGGTAGCCTGTCTTTCCTTCTGTGCTGTATAACTACATATTTTAATTTAAAAACTATATAAACTAATAATCTCCTTGTCAAATGTACGGCTTGTATTGTGCATGAGAGGCACCAGGAACTAAAAACACATTCACCATCGCAGAAACAGTCTCCTATAGGCAGCCCAGCAAGCTGCCAGATACTTGAGTGACATGGTCCAGACTAAACTTCCTGCTGCTGCAGACTGTCACAGGAAGCCATTACTGCTACTGCTGCCACTAAGTGTGAGTGTGAGGGGAAAGTGAGGTCAGGTTTGTCTCCCTCCGACCCACCGAACTCCCCGGCGAACTTTAATACAGCCCCTGTGGGTTCATCATCTCTGCGGTTACGCAGTTGTTACATAAGTAAAGGCAAGAGTAGGCAGCGTGGAACAAACCAAAAATGCTCTCATGCCCGAATATCACGCGAAATGATGATGAAAAAAAATCCTTGTCTGATGAGCCTCATGTACACACACACACACACACACACAGACCGTGAATATCAGAGCTGTGCAGCTGCTGCTTCTCTGATTTCATCGGTAAACTTCATTAGGGGTCAAAGGGGCAAACTCGACGAGTGGCAGAGGCGAAATAATCCCAGAGACACTGCTGAGCTCCTTGATCCTCAGGGCCAGTCAGACAGGAAATGTTTTAATCAAGGCTTCCTGTGCTGCCTTCCTTTGTCTGAGGGAGAGAGAGGGAGAGAGAGGGAGAAAGAGAGAGAGAGACTAATGTATCCAGCAGCTCAGGCTCAGTCCTAATACATTTTTTGGGTGCAAGAAGCAAATTTGAGGATGACAAACGTTTCTCTTTTACTACACGTCGGCTATGACTGGAATTTGAAAATGTTGCTGCAATGTTTCCAACACATAATCCCTCCCCATTTTTTAATGTAGTACAGAAACATTTTAAAATGTCTAGTGAAAACATCCTCGCTTATATATTTTATGAAATGATGAACCAGCCGAACGTGCACTCGATGGCGTGGGCATTACTGAGCACAGATGCCATAATAATAGTATGTTAATTATTAGGCCTAAACAGGGTCATAGATGGTAAAGCAGCATCTGAAGTTTAATAGTGAACGCTGAGTGGTTAGTGTCCCAAATACATCATCATATGTGGGAGCGATTTCCACTGTCTCTCCCACAAAATGCCACAAGAATGTTAAAGGAAATCTATATTTTTACAAATCTGTCAGCCGTCCAGTCCACAACTTAAAGATAGAATACGCAACATCTCTGCATTCGAATATCCAAAATGGTCAGATTGATATATTGTTGAGTAGTGCACTAAAACGTTTTAAAACACTCTTTAAAGCTGTAGTAAATAACTTTTAAGGACTGAGATATGGCAGAAGCACAACATCTAAATAGTGCTAGTAAAGTGAAATTGCTGCGTACAGTCGCCCTATAGGTTGACAACATCAAAATGTGCTTAGGAAACATTTTAGAAGTGGATTTCCCTGTTAAAATGAAATCTGAACATTCAATAGGGTGGAGTGGAGGTGTACCATCATTCAGTGAACAGAGCGCATGGAGAATGAACGACCAAAGAGCGGCTTCTCCTTCCTCACTGAATGTACAAGTGTCCCCAACTCTTCTGCTCTGCCCTGGGCTTGAACAGCAACAACTGAGGCCCAAAGAATCTGATATGGAACTACTGCTTGGACACAAGTGACTGCCTAGAATGTCACAGTGAATTTGGAGGAAGCTCCAAATTCCACTGTGGGTTTCCTCAGAGGTCAGCCAGAAGACAGCCCTCAGTTGGATATCTATCACACTAATTTATGAGTAAAAGTTTACCAGTAACAGTTTAGCTCACTTCAACCCTGTTGTTAATGCTACTTGGCACTTTGTCTCTGAATGACACTGTCACTTAAATCACGCACATAATGAGAAGTGAAACTGCGAGATAGGAAAGCGTGACCCGGGATTTCTCTCTGTTTTTTCCGCTAAAGAAAATACTACTGTCCTTGTGTCCAGGACAAACCACCCCAGGTTGGGAACCACTGGTCTAGAGGGTAAACAAGCGTCCCTCATGTCTGAGTACATGGGTGATAACGTAATGTATTTGAGTATTGTGACTATCTTGTCCTCTTTGTTTTCCATTTGTCTGCACTCTGCCGTCCACATCTTACCACTATGCAGTCATTAATATCACCACTCGTGGTAAGAGGCGAACAATAGCCATATTGTTGAGTGAGACATGAGCTCACTAACAGGCGCACCATCTCCACAAACTGGTTTTATGACACATGACACTCTCTTCCCTCATAACATTACAGTTAAGGTTTGTAGAGTGCTGTTGTTTTTACACACACGTCTAGTTGCTTTAACAGCCAGTGAGCCCTGAACTCTTCATTTTTGGCCTGATTAGTTCACTTAAAAAATATTGTGTTGTCCTAATGTCCCAATGTTCAAATGTTCAATTATATGCACGGTCTCTTCCAGGTTTTCAACGAGCCAGCCCGACTCTTTCCGGTAAGCTGTCAGCCACAGATCTAGAGACTGCAGAGTATTTACAGAGGCTGTGCACACAGGTATGCAGCAGTGGTCCACTTCTGTCCCCTCACAGTCTTTTTCATTTTAGGCCATGTTGAATCCTCCAGGGCTAACTACTACAACAACTACTAAAAATGTATTTAATGTTCAATCAATATTGGAAATTGTAATTGCTAACGTTATTTTGAGAAAGAGTCATTGGGCTCTTGTATCAAACCAAAATAGCGATTATCTGTACTGTCGAAATGCAATAAATCCGAATCATAATATGATCAAATTGTGACAAAATCATATCGTCCCAGCCTTAGTATATTTGTAGTTCTTCTGTGACATTTCCACTGGTAAACACTGGTACAGTGAAATACACTCAGTATCCACTTTATTAGGTACATGTATTCAACTCCTTGTCAATGCAAATATCAAATCAGCCAAACACATGGTAGCAACTTTAGTCATATGGACATAATTCAGACCACACTTAGTGCTTTGCAAAATAATACCCTTTACTACTTTTGTGATATTACGACCCTCTAATGTAAATAAAACCAGGTGATTATGAAGTGGTGGTGGCAAATCAAATTCATCTTAGAGCCCCATGAAGGCTGATGGAGTCTGGAGTCTCTGACTCTTATCTGTGTCTGTGAGCTATTCTCTGAGCTACTGGGATGTGCGAGGGCGTATTTCGTTGATTGACATGTAAAGCTGTGACACACGTGTGGCCGTTAACATAATGTTTACCCAGTCAGCCTCACCCTGGCTCCACCCTGACCACGTTAATCTATTTTTAAAGGTCATGTGGAAGGATTTGTCATTCCTGTTCTTTCAGCTTTAATCTTTTATACAGACGCTGATTTTATTTCACTGTTCAGCTGGGATGAAAAGGACTAATGCCTTTTATTTATTTCACATGTTGGCTGAAGTAAAAATAGGACAGGACTGTAACTGAAAAACTACATCATGTTGAGAGGCGTTCTTATCTTATCTGGCGGTGTGGAGGTGGAGACTTGTCTGTCCAGTATTTGTGGAAAACAGCACCGGTCATCAAAGTACCAAGAAAAGGGCAGTTGATGTAACGTGAGGACACTCACCATCAGGAACGTGACTATTCTGTTCTCTGACACTGCAACACACCAAGGGCTTGTTTATCTTATCTGTGGATATGGGGGTTCATGAGGCCTTGTGATGTCTCTTCCTGTCTCTGTCTCTCAGTCTTGTTATGTCTTCACGTCTATCACACCACTGTGGAAATTAAACGTCACTCCTCTTCTGTTATCACCTGAGGGAAACAGAAGTCTTACAACATATTTACAGATGAATAATTTAACACTGTGGGAGTTGATTTTTGACACCATATGTGCAAATGAAATATTTTATGGCTATGATTATAAGTTATCATGACAGTTGTAGACTTAGGCTGCATGCAGACCAGGTATTCATATCTGTCCTCAGTTCCTCTGGTCATATAAAGGTCTGAACGATCCTCAGATCTGATCACAGAAACTGCATCGGGAACAGGTTCTAGGACAAACGTGAGCACGTTCCTGAGCTGCACGACTGCAATCTGTTCTCAGGACAGATTAGAGACAGTCCCTCAGCTGACATCATCTGGGCTATGGCAGTTTCAGTTCAGTTTTTTAAACACTTAACAGGTTTGCGCTAATGGTTAAAAGAGTATGTTAAGTAAAGGTAGCTCCTGTTGTCTCTTTTATTTCTTACTCTCTCTCAGTTTCACTCACGCACACACACAACACACATCAGTGTGTATTTGAATAAAGGGCAGGGTCGCCAAATCTATATGCGTACACACTATACACAGTGAGACTGTATTTATCTACCAGGTTTGGAGCATCCTTAAGACTGTCTATGTTTACATAGACATATTGGAATATAAATATGTCATGTTAACATGCCAATCTGAAAACTCTGATCAACTGACATTTTTCTTATTCACTGTAAATGGAGTCAGGTGTTTCTTAACCGGATTTTGGGTCTGCTGCTTCACTTTCACTGTGTTTCCACCGCTTGGTACAGTTTGGTAAGGTTTGGGACACGTTCCCATTAGGAATAGTACCAAAATAAGCCCAACTGTTCCATTCTTTGATACCCTTTCCTAGGGTAACCGGATTAAAACGGTACAGTTCAGTCACAGGCGGCTCCACCCACGACAGTCAGCTGACTGGGCAACAGAAAAACTCCATTCCCTTGTGATCGGTGTAAACATCCCATGGAAGTCGGGGCGAGCGCCCACAGTCTATTATGTTGTCTGTTGTGTTGTTTGTTGTCATCGCAGCGGTACAACACCACACTATGGGCACATGACGTGTCTTTGTTAGGTCTTGTAGCTTCTGAATATTCATAGAATTCACATGGGCTAACGTGTAGAAAAGCCAGAGACAATAGACCATAATGCAAAGAGACCACATCACATTTTAAAGGTAGCCTAACAAGTATAGTAATGTCGAAAGACTATTTGTTCTCAAAAGGAGGTTCATGGTACATTGAAAATAGGGTTTGATAGGGATCTTGTTGCCTGTTTGACTGGACGGGCTACAATACAGCATGAACATGGAGGACGGCCTCATACTCACCACCACCATCACATATATCTGTGGCTCTGCCTCAAGACGAAGCCGAGAGTGTGGTTGCTGAGTTAAAAGATGATAATAAGTGAGGCCATATTCTGTAAATCTGAGCCAATATGTGATACCAGGTATGGGAGAGACTGAAGAAATGAAAGAAAAGTTTTATTAGATTGTGTAACAGGCTGTAGGTAATATTTCAAGCAACACATAGGTGATTAAAGCACTATTTTGATTTTGATGTCATTGGGACTTTTGGTCAAAACTGTTTTAAGAGTATGGAGCCCCAGAAGGGACTTTGAGGGGTACAAATCCAAGAAGTCCAAAATAAATGAACTATTGTGAAATTTGTATTAAAAAAAGAGACATTTACAATCATCAGGAGGGCTCTGTGTAAGGGAAATACATGATGCTGTGCTACGTGAGTGCGCTACTTATGTGTTGCAATGGTGCAGAAAATATTTACCTATGGTTTTTGATTGTTTATACCTGTAGCACACCATTATCATCACGTTACAATATCAGTCTTAGTTTGTGGTTTAATATTATTGGAAGGTGATGAATGTGTTATGTTGGGTTATGTTCTTCAGGTCTCATGTGTTCATGACCACATATTTTGCCAACGTGCAACTTCTCCATTAATGACCTCCTACCACAATAAGCCACTAAGACAACAGCGTCTTGAGCAATATCCATGACAATAAATGTGTTTTCTTCAATTTTAATTATCATTTGATTATAGAAAACACACAATCTGTTTCCATGAACTACAGTATGTGCATGCTGTAGAGTATCCACTGGATACGTGGAGCACTGGTGATAAAAGCAGCTCTGGCAAATGCTAAAAAAAGAAAAAAAATGTTTTTATTATGTTATTGTGATGTCCATGTGATTTCCGTGAATTTCTAATCACCTGCAGACATTTTGTACCAGTGATGTCTGACCTGTTAGACATCACTTTAGAAAACATAGAAAGCAAATCTTTGACTCTAGAAAAAATAGGGCATAATATTGCCAGAAAGAGACAAAACCACAAGAATGTTTGAGGCTCATTTACAGTGTGAACTTGTGAGTAAATAAGTACTAATACTGTATGTACAAAATCCTGACTTGAGAACACAGGTATGAAGTGGACATGTATAGACAGTATTTGTTGAATGAAGTTTTCATATCTCTCTTGTTGGACCAGTCTTTCATGCCTCACTTTGCTTTATCCCATGAAAAAACATGACTAGAAAGTAATTACAAGAATCGTCAGTAAAGTGATGGGTTCTGTTGTTAAAGTCAACAGTAGCACGTGCTGGAAAGCTGACGACCTTCTGGTTTCTGAGAAAAGTTCCCACAGGATGAAGTGCTTTAATTTCCAGAAATCAGCAGAGTGAAAATATCAAACCAGCACGTGTCTGTTGACACATCACTGACCATGCAGGTGTAGTCACAATATTCGTCCATATGAAAACGCAGGACAGCTGCAGTGTTTTTTTTTTACTGATTCCAGTTCCAGGTACATATAAAGAACAGGTTGGATCCATTCCATTCTTCTCATGTGTATTTGCCCTTCGCCGCCACATTAGAAAAGCTAACACGTGCAGTGTTGTATAGCCACAGACTTTGAGTTATTATAGTTTTTTTTCTTCTTCTAAAAGTGTCGGTGCGTTCCATTTGCACGATATTGCTAACATACCGAGCTTCCAATGGTCACTGCTCGTTTTACCTAAATACAAACATGTAAATGACCATTAATACATAGATATAAAATTAAAAGCCCAACCAATTTGACAGAACCAGAGCCAAAACTGAAACCACACTTACCTGGTAGTGCAGAAAGAGAGAGAGACTCATTTGCTCTTTAAACAAAGAAAGATTAGCATCGTAAAGAGTGACATCTGACATCTCATCTCATCACAAACAACAACAAAAACTCACAGTCTTTATACTTTATGAACAACAAAACACAATTGCGTTGTCATATAAGTAAAAACATCAGACTGAGATTTGTTTTAATGTTGAGAGAGAGAACCATGTTTTAAATTGAAAATACTTTTAAACAACAGTAACTGTGTTAATCATTTCTACACGTTTCAGTATGGAAACACGAAATTAACTGTGATTAATCAACAAATTCTGCAATTCATTTGTAACTTAAAGTATTAATGTTAGAATATCCTATCGTTTGGTACAAAATGGACGTTTCTTCGCGCCACCTCTGCAAAAGTGGATACACTTGAAATAATAAGCACGTCCGCTTTATGAATGCTGAATGTTGTAACAGCAGAACAAAATACTGGGTCATTCAGTGTTAAACAAGATAACAAGGTCAGTCTTACACAACACTGAGGGGCTGATAAGGTTCAGTAGGTGACACCACAGCTGAGACAAATATTGTCCCAACCTGTTAAGACGTGACATAACATCCAACTTCCCTATAAGCGATCGATCCTTATCAGCCCCACAATAGACCTACATTCTCCCTCTTTATCCTGACAGCGCTGTCTGTTATTGCTGCGGGACAGAATCACAGTGTGGCGGCACATCGTCAGATCATTTTTTTCAGTGATTCTGAGGATTATTTTTCCCTCCACTACAACCTCCCTCAGCAGCAGTGTCACATACAGATCAGCTGCAGCAATCAATCCACTGTTAGATTCCCGCGGGGCAGCAAAGTGACAACAAAGACGAGCACTGACACCTCATGAAAGGAGCTTACAGGAGGAAGGAGAACAACGGGCTCACTTCAGGGGAAAACTGAGAACACGCACCAGACAATAAACTGTTACTGTTACACGTCAGCGCACTGCAATTGATGTTCTTAATAAAAATATGAATCATTGTTTTGGTCTAACTCAAAGCAGATTTTTGAAATCCACGTAGACTTGTTAGTGAAATTGTACCAAATCAAGTTTGTCATAGTCACACTCACACGACCAGATAGTGTGATTGTGAGTCTTGAGTTGCATGTATATACTGACATTTATACGTCGGAACAGGGACTGACGTCACCCGCCGAGTTCACTGTGTTCCAGTTGAGAAGTCAAAACACACAGACTACCCCTTGTTAGCAATACCAGCCGATAACGAGGCTCTACGTGGCTCTATGTATATGGTTACAAATTAAACAGTACCACATAGTAATGTGTAAGATACATTGGACAGAAGTGCTATTAACCAATAATAACTCGAGGTATGTGAGGTTGTTAAAAATTCAAGTTCAAGATAGCGGGACAGACAACTTCATTCTGACAATCCGAAACTTAATTCAAGATATCTAAAAAAGGACAATGTAGATATCTTCAGTAATTAAAGATATATTGCACTTGGATTGTGACTAGTCATAATGACGTCGTAGATTTCTGGAACTAGAATTAGAGATATGTACAATTCAGTTACAGATATCCGCAATTGAATTGTAGATTCAAGTCAATTCAAGTCAATTCCGTTTTATTTGTATAGCACCAAATCATAACATACATTATCTCAAGGCACTGTACACATCAGTGGAGAGAAGAAACTCACTTTAAACAGAAGAAGAAATCTCTGACAGAGCCAGACTCTGCCTCGACCGGTTGAGGTGAAAGGAAAAATGGGGGACAGAGGAGACGTGGGGGAGAGAAAGGACAAGAAGGAGATGAGGTAGAGACCAGGAGCAGATAAACAACAATTGTATCAAGTTATAAGTTTATACAGGACAGTCAGAGTCAGTGATGACATGTTTATAGCACGGCAATGTCAGTAGTGTATATCCTGTCTATCAATTAAATGTTAAAACAGAGGCCACATGATATTGTAAGGGTCACAGGTACAGCTCGTCATATTTGTTCTCAAATGGGAGAATTGCCTTGGCACGCTGTCAGGCGGTCAGTGATGAGATTTCATTTATCCATTTAATCCATGTATTCAATTATCATGGAATACTGTAGGCCTACATTTTATAAATGCTTCACAGTACATCGAAAAGTAGTAGAATGATTCCATGAGCGTCTGAGTTTACGTTCAGGTGGAAAAAAAACACGGATGTTGACAAAGTGTAAGATTTTCATTTAAAAAGAAAACACAAACAAAATATTTATGGTAATGTAAAATAATAAACCATTTGTGGATGAGAAACATTGTATCATATCCACTATAGAACGATTCTAAAACATAATCTGCACTTTTATTCACTTTACCTTTGAATTCTGGGTCAACTGCAGGTGATTTCAGCCACTGTGGCGCCGTGTTTCATTGCTAATGTCTCCAGAAATGGCAAGTCCATTTTTTATGATGTCAGCGTGTCGTAGTTTATGTTGTGCACACTCTTTTTAATGCAACTGAGGAGCGTGTTAAAACTCCCAGTGGCCTCATTCTATTCCTTCAGTAATGATGCCTATTTCCTGTATTATGTTACAAGCTGAGGTGTTCCACTGTCACAGTAACAATGACACGCATGTTGTTGTTGCCTAGCAGCAGCATTCTCGTCGAGTACACCGTGTACACGACGTCCCGCATCGTAATCGCAGGGTCAGGAGTTTCTTTTGAATACCTGAGCTTCACATTCACTCATTCATCAGCTGTGTGACTAATAGCTGCGGCGTTCCATTCACATGCACAATTTATGACAATTACTTTGCTTATATTCTTTTACCAGCACAAGTTTTTATTCATGTATTGGGTTTTTCTTTAAGTATATTTATATCTAAATATCTGTATTTTATGTGTTGCTAATATTGTGCTTTCTAAATTTAATTCCTTATTTTCTTTCCTGTGTGCCCGGCGATGGACTGTTGACCTTTCACCCTATGTCAGCTGGGATTGGCTCCAGCGGCCCTGTGACCCGCATGTGGAGAATAAAGTGGAAGAGATTTTCTTTCCTGCGTGTTATTTTAATTCCGAAGGAGCAAATGTAATCCCTCAGGGATCAATAACGTATTCTGATTTGGAGTCGGATATAACCTACCAGTCCCTGTTCCTCTGTCCAGCCCCCCTCAGCCCTTTCCACAAATTTGCATTAATGCATCGCTGCCAAGTTTCGTGCCGCAACCCGGGAGGAAATGAACAATGACTACCTTGTAATGGTTAAAGATAATAACACCCATCAGCCATGACTTCATCTAATGAACCTATAATGAAAAACAACACTGCAAACTGCACATCGAACCTTTCAGAGGACAATCCTCCAGACTCCCATGAAAACAGTTGACCCCCCTGTGGACACACTGAGTCCACACTGTCTTTTTGGGGTAAATGGGAGGTCACTTCCATTTAATTGATGTGAAAAGATCAAATGTTGCCATGTGATTTTTGCCAAGTTGGCTCACTTACAGCTGATATCCTGACTATGACTAAATACCTGTGTTATGTTATACAGGTAATTGCTTGTAGCTGTTGGGGCCGAGCGGATGTTAGTGGAGAGATCCGTTTCAGGCAGCTTCTTATTTGGATATGTAATGTGCACATATTCCTTGGAAGCACAGTGGGGAGGAGGGACTGTCGCTCATGTTGCAGCTCAGGAGCTCCTTTGTGACTTGAACTCATGAAAAGCTACTACATGATTCAAGTGTGCATGGGAAAAATGTTAAGAGGAAAAAGTAAACATGGTGCAGCAATAATCAATTATTATGATGATGATCTAAACAAGCAGAACACTGTATCCAGTATTGTTAGAGACGCATTGTAAAAGTGCATTTTATGATGAATTTAAAAAAATACAATGACACTTTGGTAACCGTCGAAAGTCTACTTTTGAAGCGCTACTCAGTGTGGCAGCCCACTGCTCCTAATTCTAGGATTTCCCTAAGGGGATTAATAAAGTATCTCAAATTTAAAAAAAAAAACAAATAAAAAAGTAATATATAATATAAAAGTAAAACCAGCTTATTTCTAGAGAAATCACCAGGTTATAGCTTTGTAATGAAAAACAGTGTGTGGAACATAAGGGAGGAGGGTTTTCAACAATAGATGGTAATTACTGTTTTCTGATTCCCAAACATGTAAATGTGAAGGTATCACACTGATGGTCAGTCACGGTATACGTGAAATAATATCTATTTATAAGATAAGATGAGATAACATGTACCTTTATTGATCACCCAAGGGGAAAAATAACATTGACACAGCAGCACCAGAGTTAGAATCAAAATGCAATACAAGATAAATAAGCATGGCAATTTAAAAAAAATCGTAATAAAAAATTACTTTTTTTTTTTTTAGAAATAATGATAACTTACAATGACAATACAGTATGCAGACACTATACAGTGTGCAGAAAAATTAGGATGACATTGCCTGCTTCTTTTTTTAAATAATGTTCAGCATTGTTGGACAACAAAATAAAAGTGTATAGAACATATAAAGTTTATAATAAGAAAAGAGCATATTTAGCATGCAAAATCAGTCTATTAATATCAAAAACACACATTTAAGTGGCAGGCGGCATGGAATCGATTGGAGGGGCTGCAAGTTTGAGACCTCTGCTGTAGTGAAATGTAAAGTGTGAGCTTCTCTCAGTGCAAACAATGCGGTTGCTTTCTCTTTGTGCTGCTATATAAATGAGGAAATGGCCCAAAAAGTTTAGGCAACATATTTAAGGAAGTTGATCATAAATTTAATATCACTTCTCGCCCCCTTCTACTCGCTTTATTACTCATATATGGCGTCCTTCATTTTTACTTCACACATTACATCATTATTATTATTTATACATATATTTACGGCGGCCATGACTCACTGATGTGGTAGAGCGGGTCGTCTTTCAACCAGAAGGTGTAGGGTATGATCCCAGGCGCCGCTAGTCTGCATGCCACTGTGTCCCTGAGCAAGACACTTAACCCTAAGTTGCTCATGACGGCTGTGAGGGCAACGTGTGAGTGGGTATGATAGATGTGTAGCAGAAAGAATGTGTGAGTGAATGGGTGAATGGCAAAACTGTAGTATGGAGCAGCTCTGAGTGGTCATCAAGACTAGAAAATCCCATAATCACACACATTCATCTATCCAACATCTATGTTTATGAATAACTTTGCTGATTAAAGTTTCACTTATGTTCATTCACTTAATTCATTGCACATAACAGATGTCTATTTCTAATGTATTCCCAGTTATACTGCCCTAATTGAGTGTTAGTTTATTATCTTTTTATGGACCGCAAGAAAGAATTTCATTGCACAGAGACACGTGTTTTCTTACTGTACATATGACAATATACTCTTTGAATCTTGGATCTTGAACATGAGCAGCATAAAATATTACGATGCAAAATGAATTCAGCTGCTGACTCCATGCACCCACCAATCCAAGATAATCAAAAAAGCCAACTGAGGGGAAACCTGGGCCACAATAAACAGTACAATGATGGCAGTGATTCCAAGGTAGTCAGGCATAATGGATGTTGCAGGGCAGCTTTCTGTGCTTGAAGTGTTTAAAGAGATATTTGTTTTAAAAAAAAAGGTGTTCATTTTGAAAGCTGAAGGACACTCTCACAGTTCCCCTGTGATAAAAACGCTCCCTGTTTAACATAGCGTCAACATAGCGTCGAGTCAGCATAACGCGGAGAGACACAACAGCCACATTTATGAGAAATACGTTAAGTCATGCTATTACTTTATTATTATCTTTTTTATAGCTTTGCACTCGCTGCCCGTCGTACACTTCATAAACTTTGAGTTGTAAGTTCCACATTTATATTCATTCAGTGATGCTTTACTGCTCTTAATTACACATGAGCTCAGGCAGATTCCTGGTTTCAAAGTCAGTATGAAACAACCCACACTATCCTTTATTCTCTTACCCGACAACAGAGGTCTCAAACCTGCGGGCCTCCAGTCCATTTCATGTGGCCCACCAAAAGATTGATAGATTAATTTAGCATCATGAATACATTGTGATTGTGAACTATCATTCCATATCAACACAGTTACTTTTATTTTGAAATTCTGTGAAATAACTATCATGAATCATGAATTTCTTGATGTCATTTTTAGTTCATATCACACAATCATCTCCAGGGTTTACAGACTGGTATGAAAAAAAGAAAATATCCAGTGAGCAGCAGTTCTCTGGGAGTGGTCAGAGGAGAGTGATGGACAGACAAGAGTATACAACTCAAAGAACCAAGACATGAAGTCCATGACATACAGCACCAGAAGACCATGATGAGAGCACTCCTGACACCTTATCACCTGTACCTAATGAAGTACCTCGTTTCCTCTTACTCTGGATCTGTATGTAATTCCTGGTGCATAGCATTGTCACCGTGCTCTGTCACTTCACAGAGGCGGGGAAATAGGTGAACATGTCCTATGTTAGCACAAAGAAGACATTGTTAAAACCTGACCTAGAAACTTTGACCACCACAAAAAAAAGGTTTGCTGGCTGACATCAAGAGAGAATCGTCAAAGACACAACGTGTTCCAGGTGAGAAAGTACAGTTTAACCTAAAAATAAACAGGTTTCTTCACCTGGACTATTTTCTCTGCTCACTATATACTGGAGCACAAAAAGAAATCCATCTTCCATAACATTTAGATCACATAAAACACTTAAATACATTGAAACATAACTCAGTTATTTGAACTATAGTCCTTGTCAGAGAGAATTCATTTATTGAAAGGACTTTTTTATACAGTTCTAGCACGACTCGGCTCTACTTGGTTTGGTATCAGGCACACCATTTTCCATTACTATAATACAAACACACAACACACAAACTAGTGACTGGCTAAACAGTTCTTTTCAGTGTAATGAATCATTAGAATCAGTTCATTCAAAATATTTGGTCACTGAATCGCTCAGAATGACCAGACACAGTCACTGATTCGGCTCAAGATCGCCGGCTTTCATCAGTGCTGTCGCTAAATACACTACACTCTTCTGTTAAATGTCGAGATTTTAGAAATTTCCTTGCCAAATGTTAGAGAGTAATGCATGTTTTCTGGACACAGTTGGCATTGTTCAGTTTGATTCTTGCGTCAACAAAAAGCACCTAATAACCAATCAGTGGCCGGCAGTCTGTTGATGTCACATTTCAGGATCAGTTCAGCTCGCTTGGAACCTGACCAGAGCTGGTACCAATAAAAGCACCAGGTACCAGGTACTATCCCTAATGGAAAAGCCAGAAAACTGAGTAGAGCTGAATAGTATTGAAGTGCCAATCGGTGCCTTAATCGGTACCATATTATTTGGTTGGTCTGTTTTTGAGAAATTCTACTTAATTTCACTAAATTTCACTCACTCACTCATCTTCCACCGCTTTATCCTTCACATGAGGGACGCGGGGGACGCTGGTGCTAATCTCACACATAGAGACAAACAACCATCAGCTCTCACGGTCAATTTACAGCGTCCAATTTACCTAACCCTCAAATCTTCATGTTTTTGGACTGTGGGAGGCGAACCCAGGGAAAACCCACGCACACATGGGGAGAACTTGCAAACTCCATGCACAAAGGTTGCAAAGGTTAACCACTACAACAACTGTGTGGCCCTAGTATCCTCTCAGTCAGACGAAAATGTTTATGGGAATGTCAAAAGTCCAGTTTTCAGTATCAGACAAACAATTTTTTGTCACGTCATCTAAACGTACGGAGGGGAAAAAAGCTAAATAGCAGACAGGAAAAGAATGGAGATTGGTGTAGTCAAAACAAAGCGGCGTAAAGCAGAGTATGCAGTCTGGACTGGGGCAACAGATGTGTTTTTGATATCCATGTGTTCACAGCGAGAGGAATGACAATCTCTCCAGGACGCTTAGACAGTCCAGCACTGTGCTCAAAGACTTCAGAGCGACAAAAACCAAGGAACTGGGTTTGAAAACAGACATTAGTGGAAATACAGATGTGATTGGGTTTTTTTTTTTATTATTTTAAATGGCCGAGCAGAGTCTGCGCTGCCAATGTAAACTACACTTTGGAGTAGAGAAAACTGGAAACTAGTTTTATTCCTCTTTTATGGAAATGATTCCCTGTTTCTCATTTGTTTTCATTTGACAGAAAGACAAGAGCAGACAGCACAATTATTTGTTTTGAGAACTGAATAAGAAATATACATGCAGGCTTAGCAGGTTCAATGAGTGCATTACACTCCAGCAGTAAGACAGCCTTGTTTATATGATATTACTGTATGTGTCTCTGTGGGGTTAGACACAGTTGGCTGTGGAGCGTTCGCGGTTCTAAATAAGGTTTGAACTTTAAGCTTGTTCCTCACTCCTTTCCACTGGGATCGCCACAGCAGATCATCTGCCTCCATTTGTCCTCTCCCTTGTGTCCTCTTCTGTTACACAGACTGTCCTCATGTCCTCCTTCACAACATCCATGAACCTTCTCTCCAGCTCCATTTTCAACATCCTTTGTCCAATATAATGACTCTCCCTCCTCTGCACGTGACCAAACCATCTCAACTTCCCTCGAATATGCTAATTTTGAAATCCTGTCCATCCTGGTCACTCCCACCAAAAATCTCAGCATCTTCAGCACTGCAACCTCCAGCTCTGCCTCCTGTCTTTTAGACAGTGATACACTGTCCATACATCAGGACTGTGTATCACTTAATCCTCCACAAGAGGGTTGCAGGGGAGCAATCCCAGCTAACATAGCGTGAAAGGCAGGGCATACCGTGAACACCCTACACTCACGTAGTGTCCAATTAACCTAATAACCAGTCTGCAAGTTGGAGGAAGCTGGAGTACCCAGAGAGAACCCACGCACAAATGACGAGAACATGCAAACTCCACAAAGAAAAGACCAAACCAGTGACCTTCTTTGCTGTGAGACACCAATGCTTACCACTGCGCCACTGACGGAGCATTAATTTAGTCTCCTCGTCAGTCCAAAAATGCACCAGCCCAGATATTACCATGTTTTTCTTTCTTGTATTCTTCTTCTGTGTGCTGTTTCATTCCATTATCCAACTTATATGTGCAGGGATCTCAATAGCATTATTTGGCTGACAAATGTGATTTGGCACAATATTAGTCAGTCTAACATCTAACGTCATAAACGGACTGACATGTCCGATAATATGGCAGCAGGGTCAGAAGTAAAAACTGGTTTTAGCCACAAAAGGCTCACCTTGTAAAATCTTTGCCTGCCTAAGTCTATGATATCTGAGAAATGTCTCACCATTTTATCTCTCTATTAAACATTTTTAAACCACTCCCTCTCCTCCACCAAAGCCCATAAAGCCTTTTAGCTCATAGGAACTCAGGAGCTGCTGGTCTACGGATGCTTCATTTAGCAGGTTTGTGTCACTTTGTTAAAACTGAAAAAAAGAATTTCAAACGCCTGACTTACAAACTAACACAAAGGCAATCAGAGATGGCGGATTTCACCCCATTCACGCGACAAGCCTCGGTGTGTAACAGACTCTGTGGCGCAATGGTAGAGCGTCTGACTCCAGATCAGAAGGTTGCACGTTCAAGCGAGTGCAGAAGTGCACAGAAACAATACTTAACACCCACTCTGTGGGGTGAAATAAAAACTAGTTTACTGATGGAAAACTCATGTGTTCGATGATTTTCTCCATGGACTTTGGTGAGGGGGCGTGGAATGTTTACGAAACAACAGAAACATCAGTGCACACTCGTCATGGTTATTATGTGATGTCAAAGCCCATCTGTGCATCACTTTTAGTGAGTTACCTGTGTGTGCTTGTTCACTGAGGGATCCCCTGAGGGATGTATCGAGAAAGGAGTTCAGGAAAACAACAACTTTATATGTCTGGTGGCAGCAACATTAAAGTGAATATTGATGTTATCTTCCAATAAATCATTAACCTACATAGATAAAAGTATAAACGCAGCCCTGTTTTTTCCAGGCTTGTTTTCAGCATTAACCTGTTACTGTCATTATCGTGTGAAAAGCATTTTTTTTTTTTTTAAATATGATCCGCTCCCTTGTGGCTGAGCGTTTTCATGTGTCACCGTCTTTATCCTGAGCGTATTGATGTCAAGTTATACAACAGTGTTTTGTCGCTGAATCATTTTGTCTATGTTTAATTGCTGAGCTGCCTCTGGGATGAGAAAGACCTTTACTTTAGTCTGTCGCCGCAGGCAAGAGGTGTGCTCTCTGGCAAGCATCTACCTCCGCTGTGTTGGTGGCGTACGTGAGTATTTGCATGGATGTGTGGTGCTGGTTGTCTGCCACAAAGAGGCTGTGCGGTGTGAAGATGACCTAGATAGTGAAGGTGTGGGCGACTCAGCAATGGGATGAGTAATGGTTTGAACAATATGGCGTATTTCCTGTCATGGTGGAGATGGTCCAGGTGGCTTCGGGGAGGCTCTCACGCCTCACAATCTGGGGGAGCGCTCACACAACTCACTTGAAGCCAATGACAGAATCAGGTGTGACGTCACGTGAGAGGCTGCTGCTGTTGGTATGAGGTCATTCCAAACATTTGTAAAAACAGGTTATTCAAATCTCATTAGAAAACAAAAAAAAAATATTCAACCTTCTGATGTAAGTAAAGTGACACTCGCCCTGAGTGATTCAATGTCATACATGTTTTTGATTTAGCAGCTCCATCTATAGATCTCCAGTAGCTGATGTCACACAACCAAGGTAACGCCCTCTGGCAGAATACTAATGTCCCAGAGTGGGAAAATCTCAAAACAGTGTAGACAACTGTTATCAATGAAAAGTAAGATGGTAAATATCACTAGAACACGTCAAGCACTAGTCCTGTTCATTTGTGCCACATCTTAGGCCACGGTATCTGCAGGTTTCAGCAAGTCAACTTTTTGACCTTTAATTTAATTTGACCTTTTTAATGCATCCTTGAATTAAATTTAAGAAAACACAATTTGTCAGTCAGGGAACTTGTAAGACTGGTGCTTGACCACTGTGTTTAAAATCCACAAATCCTCGCCATTTTACATCACCCGTATGACACAAAATGGGAATGCTGCTACAGACACGAAAACAAAATAAAACCTGCTATACTGAGAGAGAGTGAGAGAGTCACACGGAGTTGTGTGGAGATGATCTGTACGCTCATTTGCCTATGACACAAATGTAACAGACATTTGTTTATTTATATGTTTAAATAAACATATAAATAAATAAATAGCAGACATTTGTTTATATTCAAAATGCATGCGCTAAAAGAAAAAGCAACATTCATCCATCCATTTTCTACCGCTTTATCCTCCACATGAGGGTACACCCTGGACAGGTCCAACAGTGTAATGTGTAATGTAAATAATGTAACTCAAAGTAAACAGCAGCCTTTTGTGGTGATTCATTTCTTCCTTCACAGTAAATACCTCAACACAGTCAATATTGGTGGTTTGAGGGTTTGTTTTCAGACTGAAATCAGCATCAGTATGATTAAGAAATGAATATCAAACAAAAAAAATCAACTGAGCCATTGTTAACACACATGGGTGTTTTAATGGGATGTTTGGGGCTCCCAGGCAAAAGTGACTTAGGGGCCCATGTTTGAGCCAAATCAAACACCAAGCCCTCCACAAAAAGAACATGATACCAAACCATAGGCCACAGGCCTTTGGTGTATTAGACAGAAGTGCAGAAACAAGGTAATCAACTAATGAACAAGCCTGAACTTATTTATACTTCTTAACACCTATCACATCTACCACTGTCTTGTTTTTTTGCTCTTTTTTCTCTCCTCTTGCATTCATGTTCCTTTTTGAATCCTTAAAACTGGAAGAGCATTAAATTATACAGCTTTTGGCAGAATGGGGCCTCTTGAGTGGGGTCACCAACCATGGTGTTGCTGCAGTCTCCTGTCCATAGCCAATTCGTAGCCACGGACATTATTGTGGACTATTATAATCAGCATTCTCACACATGGGCACACACACACACACACACACACAGTCAAAAAAAAACAACAACGTCCAAGTCAAGAATCGACACGAAGTTTGTCAAAAGTCCAAGTTAAACCCACACTGTCCCAGACAAGAGAACCACAAAGCTCAGAAATAACAGGAAAAAATGTGGAGACAACAGAGATGAGACAGTGTCCAAATTGCTACAATGAGCAGAAACCTGAGACAAGCTCGGGCGAAGAAGCAGCTGGAAAACATCAGCACAGGAACAGAAAAAAAAAGGAACATTCAGTGCAAACAAACAAAGATGACCTGACGAGTCTGCAATGTGAATTTAATTGTGAAAAGTCTGACTGCATTGAGATGACGATCCTGTGTGTCTGTAAGCAGATCCTCAACAAATTGTTGTAAAAACGGGAACTGGATCACTGTCAGTGGGCAAAGTGAACAAAGCGAAAGTAAATGCGTCCACTCAGGACAATGTACTCTGGGTGTGACTGATGCAGTAATGTCCTTTGCATTATGCCTTACAATAGAGAGTTACTATATTTATATAGTCCAATATACAACTTTCTGCCACAAGATATCAGGAAAGAAATATTACCAATGTAAATAAGGACTGATACACACTCCTACTCTGTGTGTGAGTTAATCAAGACTCGTTGGTAACTGCTCTGGCTTTCAGTTCCACAGCAAGAAGTCCTTGTACATAAATATGCTGTGTTGTTTTCCGTCATGAACTCTTCTGTCATAAACATGGTCTATTTAATCTACGCAATTATGGCACTTTTCCATTCTACAGTTGTACCTGGTGCTTTTTTATACTCTGGCGAGGCTCCAAAGTGAGCTGAGCCGATACTAAAATGTGATGTCAAGAACCTGAAAAAGGTTTTACCTCGGGCAAGACGACTTCCCGCTCACTACAAAATAAAACAAATAACCGGCACACACCTGGCACTGGCCCACCTACGTGGCCTCCTCATTTTTCCAGTAAAATCTCAAACTCTCAACCTCAACCTCTGACCTCAGGCCTGCTCATCTGTGCACCTGCAGACACCGAGCCTTGGCCACACCCTGCGGCCTGCTAATGCTTTGCTGTTCCAAAACCTGTCTCTCTGCATTTTTGTGTGCGTGTCAGACAGACTTAATGTGCAGAAGTGATTTAGTGCTGCAAGAACATTGTGCTCAGTTTGGGTTCACACACTTCCGTATGATACAGTTTCAGTCAGGGCGTTTCTCTATAAGGTCAACAACTGCAGCTGTTAAAAGACGTCCTGTCAGAGTAGATTTTAATATGCAGCCCCATAGCTTGATCTGGCCCACACCCACCATTTTAACTGTAACTTCAAGTATAGGTAAATATGTGCAGATAAGGCCTCATAGGGTTAATTCATGTCTTTTTTATATATATATATATGTTGGGTTGTTGTTATTGTGTGTTTAGTTTCCTCCTCTTGTTTCAAAATGGTCTCATGAGCCAGTTTCACCTTTGTCTCATTTATTAGGTCATGTCATTGAGTTAGTGCCATATTTTATCAAGCACTATTTTTGAGTTGACCTCTTTTATTTAGCCCAGAATTGGGATAACAAATAATGCTATTTTTTCTTTGTGCCTTGACAACTAACATGTGTTACTCTTATCATGATGTACTTGTAGAAGAATAAAAAAAGAATTAAATATAAATCAAATCAAATTTCTTTCAAGTTTAACGGTAAGACTGGGTGACCTCATTGGTCTGTATATCAGGTTTCTTTATGATCTGTATTACATGATCTCAACATACAGTTATTCCCTTTCATGTCAGATAATACCTGGTTTATTTCTAAATGTTATTAAGTAACTATATAACTGTCAATTCCATGTATTTTTTTAAATCAATATATGTCTAGTATTTAATTTATAATACTTTTGCATTTCACAAATGTCTGACATTAGAATCAGATAAATAAAAAGATTTGTTCAGTGATCAGTGGATGGCAGTCTGTTGACATCACATTTCAGTATCGGCTCAGCTGGCTTGGAACCTCACCAGACCAGGTTAAAAAAAAAGGCACCTACCTATTATCCCTACTGTAAAAGCAAATAGTCGAACTGAGCCAAGTAGTGCCAGAACTGTATAGTGGATTACAAAGCTGGTTATAAACAATCTGGATATCTGATTAGTAACTACTAATAGTTTGCTTTTAGTCCACACCCTGAGGAGTGGATTTTTTGGGAAGCTTAAGTCGAGACTGAATAACTATGCAAGAGGTGCTGCTCTACTGCCCCAGAAGCAGGTTAGTGAGGCAATAATGTAAGGTGTCAATTCCAGTGATTGAGTGACAGGTGCCATTTTGCACCTGCATTGCTCTCAGCAGGTTTCCCACGCTGCCGGGAATGCACACTCACCAGTGTCATCATGCTTTTTCATTTCATTGAAGAGGTTTTTTTGCACGGCCTGTCGCACTTAATTTAAAGCTGAGGTAGGCAATACCTTTTTGTCATCATTATTATTATACATGTGACACCTACTGCTCCTCTTTCCTCCCATTCTTTTCTCTCTACAAAAGACATTTGTGGCAAACTGTGTTTATGATATTGGGCTATATAAATAAAACTGTCTTGACCACAGTGGATCATCTGCCTCCATCGTTCCCTGTCCCTCCTGTCCTCACTCAAGTGATTCAATAACTTACATATTTTAGTATTTCGTGCATTTTATAGAAGGGTTATTAGTTCATGACCTCGGGTCTACAGGGAGAAGCACAAATACAGCTTGTCTTGATGTTTGAAAGTGTATCAGCCGTCTGTAAATGTACGCCTGACTCAATAACCCTCTATACCTCTTATACCTTTTAAAGGCATGTAGAGTAGGAGGCAAAAAATCAGAAAAAATCAAAACCTCAGATCCTAATCCCAGCTCTTACTGTACATCTAATGCAATGTCATGAACATTCTTAAAAAGGAAGTTCAGGCAGAGTTACATAAAGAGCTCTGAGGAAAGTTCAGTGAAATATTATTTAATGCAAGTCATTAATCATCTACATTGTGTGTGTGTGTGTGTGTAGTCGAGCAACGCCTCCACCAGATGCACATTGAACATTCAACAGTGAACGTAACTGCAGTTGTGAGTGATGTGATGCATTTAAGGAGCAGATGTGGAGACTCAACTGTACGTCTGAGATTTCAGCCCTGTCTCCCAGTCCTCTAAAACCCATTTCACACTAAAATTTCAACCCTTGTTGGCTACCCAGGACTTGCTAACTCGCTACAAAAAGCTAAATAGTGTAAGCTATTTTTATTGCCAAGTACAAAAGGTTTATAAAGGAAGTTGCCAAAGCCAGCACACACACACATACATATCTTAGTGAGGACACACCATTGGCATAATGCATTCCCTAGCCCCTTACCCTAAAACCAGGTCTTAACCCTGTCTTTAAAAAGCTCTATAAAGTTGTGGGGCCCAGACAAAATGTCCCCACAAAGACAGGTTTGTAGGTTTTTGGACCTCACAAAGTGTAAATATAAGTTTATACTCTATACCCCTCTTAACCATCATCACTTCCTTTCACTGTGACCTTCAAAATCAAAGCACTGGCATTGGCTCCAACAACTTCCTGTTTAAACCTTTTGCACTTGGCAATAAAAAAAGTCACTTACAATCACTGAGAAACACCATGGAGTGACAGTGTTAGTCTATTTTGTATCTTTTACTTCAGTCCCTCTTTTAAATCATCCAGTTTATTGTTGTAAAAAGCATGGTTCGCTGCAAACATTGATGGCTAACAGCTAAGCTAACGACTATGCTAACAACTATGCCAACGATAGCTAAATGAACACACACCATGCAGAAATTCAAACTGATTCAAATGTTTAGCAGATAAAGAGGAAGAAATAAGTGTGTTCACTGGGGTCTTGCACTCCCAGTGATGCCGATCAGAGCCGATAAAAAACGTTTGTACGCCGCAGAGTCATTTGACCCGGGAGTGAATTGTGATTAAACACATTCCCACATGTCAAAAACCTGTTTTTTAAGTGGGTTTTAAGTGGAGATGATGAATAATTGGTTGGAGTGGCAGAGTGGAGTTATCGCACACTCAGATCAGGTGTTAGCAGGTGACACTTGCCAATCAAATGCTCAGTGGGGCCGATTATGTGTGAACAAGGACTTAAGAATGTTTTATTGGAAATGTTATCTGAGAATGTGGCTCCTTTAATCCCCACTAGACTCCTATATGAATATTTAGGAAATAATTCCACAACAAGTCCTGAGGCAGAAAATTGCCACCTGCGGCTCCTGATGTAGACGTGGAAGATTTACAGGACCATTTATGGATTGTGGAGCTTCTAAATAAATGAAGTCTCAGTGATAATCTCACATTCTCAGGTTGCCTCTGGCTCAGAGAGCTTTGTTTTCTCAACTAATCCTTTATTTTCTCCCTTTTATTTAGAAAATTTGGAGGCTTGGACAGGGACAAGAGCACTAAATTATCTAGTGACAGTTTTTTAAAACAAAGCACTCTCCATGGGGAGCATTCATACCTGACAGAGTGAGTCAGTGTGGTGAGGCGAGTGCGGACGGCGCTGCCAAACAGTTATTTTAGACGCTGCCTAATCTGTTTGTGAATGTATGATATGTGGAGCAGATTGTGGTCTGATAGCTCTTGTGACAAAGAGGGGAGTATATCAAAGCAGAGGCATTCCTCCCAAATTTAACCAAGCGAGAGTGCTCTCACGCAAAGCACTGTAATATGGAAAAATCACCTCCCCGTCCATGTTTGATAACTATCTTTTTATATGAGTTATGATGCTGCTGCTGCTGCTGCAGCTGCACAGGTTCTCTGTGCCTCACCTCAGCCAACGTCAGCATATAATTTCACTCACTCCCCCACATTCACATCAACACAGAAACACGGGGGGAGTTTGGCGTTGCCGACATGCAGGGAAACCACTATTAGCTCAGACTGAGACATCGCTGTCTCATATCTCTGAAGCTCTGGCCTCTTCAAGAGGAAGTGAAAGGAAGAAAGAATATGTACTGTTGTATTTACATTTCATTACTTAAAGTTCTAAACTATATGACTATATAGTTGAGAACTATAACTATCAGAATCAGCTGATCTTCTAACACGACTTTCTTCAACATTAAAAACCGAGTGGAAGCTCATCTTCAATTGATCTGACAGAGCAGAATAGGCTCAGTGGAGCAGTGGTCAGGTGTGGACGCTGGGCTGATGCATGATGATTGGAGGAAGTGTCTCAAAGGCAGAGACACTTTTTGATTGACAGCGTTGTAGAAACTTACACAACACCTGAACCTGTTGACAAACAAATAACAGCCCATTGTGTGTTATTTGCTCGGCGATATACAGCCCACTTCCTATTTGTACATATTATACACTGCGAATCCAAGGTGTCAAACTGGTGGCCTGCGGGTCACATGTGGCACCCCAATCGATTAAATGCGGGCCATCACTTAGGGTGCATCCACCAGCCCTTCTTCATAAAATACTGGTTTGTTTACTCGGAAAGTCCAGTTTGTTTGGGGAACACTGATGCGGACCAAAGAAGTGAATTCTGGTCCACCTAAAAACAGGTCTCGCTTAGCTTCAAGTGGAAAAACAGGAAACAGAAATAGATAGAAATATGAAATGGCTCCATGTTTTACTCTAATGCGGTGGAAACATAAGTTGCCCTGCATTAACCAGTAGATGAGCGAGTTTGTCTTGTTTTCTCTTTCAGTAATTATTGATGCAGCGCCACCTCAGGCGAGGAGGGGAATACATTATTCAAAAGGTTCAGTTTGTTTCACTGAAGTTCAGTGTGAAAACACCCTTAATCTCCTTTTAACAGACAGGCACAGCTGCCAATGAGGTGAATACAATACTAAATGTATTTGCTAGACATATTTTTATTATAATAATAATAAGAAGAAGAAGACATTTCGTTTGCATATGTAAGCTTGTTTCAATTTAAAATTGGAATGTTTCAAGTGCTGTTGTCCATATTATTATTTACTTGTTATTTCTTTTTTTATTAATAGTGTTATTTTGTATCATTTATATGGTTTTACCGTGACGTCGCTACGTTACTCTGAATCAAAACAAACACTTTTACTTTCAACATTTTGTGAACTGTCATCATGAATGTCTTGTATTGCCCACCCGCTACTGAGCAGTTGTTTTTTCACACTTTTTTCATTCATCCATTCATTCATTCATTCCTGCAGGGGAAACATCAACCGTATAGAAATAGGTGAATATTTGAGTGAGCCTTTAATTGTTCACATGTCTCTCTCTCTCCATCTCTCTCTCCTCACTCTTGCATCTTTTTTCTTCTTGGGGCAAAATAAGCTCTGCGACAAGATGATGTTTGTCAGAGTTAAAGAAAGAAACATTGAGCTGACAGCTCCTCTCGGAAGTGCGATGACTGAACATGTCCCCGCGCCGAAAGCGTGTTTTGACATAAACATGGAGTCTATAGGATTTAGTGAAATGCTGTGAACCTGTTTGACCCGCTGCCTCCCTGCTCTACTTCACCGTGCGCTTATGGTGTTTCTTTGTTGTTTGGAAAGCTGATCTACAACTCTCTGTGATCCTGGGAGTTTCCCAGCATCAAACCTGGGTATAATACTTTTTTTTTTTTTCAAAGTGGTTACCACATGCAAGCATGAAAAATGAGCATTAGAAAGACATAAAGAGGTGAAATAGCCGGTCAGGCTTTTGTGTTGTGTGCGTGTTGATGTCACAGACGGGCTCTGTGTTGCATTGTCTTCACTGTGAGTGGGGCTGTGTTGACCTTTTCACCATGCATGAGCTATGACTCGGTTAATTCATCGCCTACGTGCTCCACCAGCACTGACAGTGGGCCTTCAACAAGCTGCTGCAGTGTGTTGCTGTGCTTCATTTAAAAACATGCTGGACAACATCTCAACAAAAAGACTCTTTCATGTAGCAAACTTAACAAAAGTGGTCCAATGGAAGTAAAGAACAGAGGAAAAAAAGACTAACATACCTTAAGAAGGAGCAGGAACAGAGCAGGTGAGCTGGATAATTGAACACAGGTGAGCTGCATCAGGCAATCAGTGGACAAAACACACAGGAAGTAAAACTTCACACAGGAACTAAAACTTCATGCTGGAATAAAACTACAAAATAAAACTAACAAGATATATAAAAAGAGAGAAAACCAAGGAACAAAGAACTCTAAATTAAGAGCAATCAGTACCTGAAATTATTAAAACATAACTCAAATCAGCAACAACAAATAGTACAAATTAAATATTAATATCCATATACTGCAAAACTGTCCCATTTTCTCCCTGTACATTTAATACGAACATATTTTTAAAGAATAAATATCATTTATTGTTATTATTATTATTGTTATTACCTGAAAAAAGACAGTGAAACAAACATTCCACTTTCTAGAAGGGTTACAATTTTGAAAAAAAGGGGACAAACTGCATTTATTCACATCATTCAGTAGTTGTTTGTTTACTTTTACTTATGTATGTAGAAATTGATATATTGTTTTTAATCTTGTGTGTAAACGATCATCATGTGATTCCTGTTCATGATCACATCACATCATTGTGCATGATAATGATGATGAGAACAAACGTTTGAAAGGGAAGATAATGATAACAGTCAATGTCAAGGGTCAGGATAAGGGTATGATAGATAAGTAAATAAATAGTCTTGTATGGCTAAGGGTAATAACTTGTGTGCAAGATTATTAGGAAGAAGAATAAGAATAATTTTGGGACTTTAAGGGTAAATCAATAGCAATAATGAAGTCAATCACATCACATTCTCAAACTGTCCGCCCTATGTCAGCTGAGATTAGCACAGCACCCCCCGCGAGGATAAAGCGGTAGATAATGGATGGACGGACATCAAGTTTGTCAGCTTACATTCTGAGCAGATTGATTACTCATTTCTAACCTTCAGCTTCCTGTTACATGATGTGCAGTCCTGTATTATGTGTCACTTCCACACTGTCGTCCTGTAACTGTGTGTCTGAATCCGAGCAGTCAGGGAAGTTTCTGCTTCCCCGTCTCCTCCTCCTCCTCCTCAGAGACGGAAGCTGAAGGCTGTTAGTGGCCATCAAGGTGCAGGGTTTGTGGAATTCCTTCTTCTTCTTCTTTTTTTTTAGCGGAGGGGGTTGAGTGACAGTGACGACTGACTGACAGGAGCGTTCATCAACACACGTGAGCTTCACTTGTGTCAGTAGCACAGGTGAGCTGCTGACAGAGAGAAATGTGGTCTAATGGAGGGACTTTCCTGATGTCTTTGGGTCCTTGGATGATTCTCAGCAAAGTTATTGTTTTGTGGAGAGAAAAAACAAACAGGTCAATAGCTGCATGTGTTACATAATCTGTAACATTTCCAAGGAAAGGGCCTTGTTATGTAGCAGCAGCTACATGAGGTACAAAGAGACATGTAAGGTCAACATGGAGCCACTGTCTTTATACCAAAGCAACAGCAACTGTAGAGACTGTAGAGTCACATCGTGGGTGATCGTGGCGTACTTTACCTGTAACATGTACTGTTACAGGTAAAGCATACTAACTAAGTAGGCTTTCTTTGCTGTTATTGCTCAGTAGCTTCATAATTACAGAAGAAGACGAGGGCCACATGTGGACCATAGACTTGGCAAACCTCTTGATTCTGAGCAATCTCCCAGCATCAAACCATTTAACCATCACAATGACTCTGAAGCTGTTAAAATAAGGTTAAATCCTGCTTTCAATTTAATCCGAAGACACAAAAAGAGCAGATTACTGTGTTTGGACCGACTGTGTTTTCATTTCGCTTTCATAGATTATTATCGAACGTCTAAATAAAGATGTAAACCAGTCTGGTTGCTTGTGATCTTCCCTGTGATGCATTTCTGTTGTCGACATGTCACCATGATGTCAGATTTCTATATTATTAGGCTTTGACAAGGTTTGTAAAAATGACTCTCATCCTGCAGCATTAAACAATCTTAGGTGCGTATGTTCAGGAAAGTCTGACACGTTGTTCACACTTGCTTCTGTCTGACATGCGTCACAGGCTTCTGCCCATGAACTAAACAACATATTATTAACTGCGTTGCTGGGACATGTTCAGCTTCCATTAAAGTGAATGGCAAATGCTGACGTAAGACGTTCACATGGAGCATAAACTGTGCAGGCAGCAGCCGAGCTCTGCCAAGCAGACGGATTATAGCGGAGAAGAAAGAAATAATCTGCCTTTCTCATTTGTCTGCTTGGCACAGAGACTTTGTGTCGTGTTAACTTGAAACGAGGCCCAAGAACTTAATCTCTGTCTGGTGGTCACTTCAGCCATCTTACATCACCGCCATTAAACTACACAACAGTGTGCATACACACTTACCTGCCAGTTTATTAGGTACACCACTAGCCACCCAATGCAAATATCTAATCAGCCAATCACATCGCAGCAACGCGTTGCATTAAGGCATGTAGACATGGTCAAGTTCAAACTTAGCATCAGAATGAGGAGAAAAAACTTTGCAAACTTTCCACTTTCCATGTCCACACAGAATTGTTTTTCATCTCTGTATGTGGAAATGTGGAAATGCCCTGTTCCATATCAATCTAGGGTTTAACACATGCAGTCTCACATTCCATTCCAGGAGCAGCAATTTCTCACTTTTGTATGTCATTGTTCTTTTGGAGCAAGTTTCCATTGTCTCCTTTGCCCAAATCAAGAGCTCGCCAACAAAGAATCTAGTGGTGGATCTCTGTGGACATGCTTCAGCAAAAAAAAGCATGGTCTAGGCTTAAGTGACTGAACGTGACATGGTTGTTGGTTTGAGTATTTCAGAAACTCGGATTTTCAAGCACAACCGTCGCTTGTATTTACAGAAAATGGTGCAGTTTTCTGGGAGGAAATGCCTCATTGATCGTGGAGAAGTTGGAGAATGACAATAGTAACTGAAGATCATCTTTGAATGAACAACACATCAAATCTTGAGGCAGACAAAGCCGTCACACTGGGTTCCACTGCTGTCAATTTATTAGGTGTCCTTTGTACCTAATAAAGTGACCAATGTATGTGTATGTAGCCCTTTAACCTAACATCTGTATGGAAGTTATTTTGTCCCATGTGTTTTCCTCTTTAAAGCTTATAAACAAATAAACTGGACTAATTGAGCAGCGATTATTGAAAAAGCTAAACCTGACTAACATTTGACACTGGAAATGTTTCTCTTGGCATCATCATGAAGCAGGCATCTCATTTTCCTTTCTCCTCAAAGGGGTTTAAACCACATTCCTCAAAATGAAGACATGAAACCAACTTTTTCAGATGCAAATCTTACACAGACTTTTATTGTTCTTTTATTAAATACAGTTTGTGGCAAGCAAGTTGCCTCCTTTCATTTTTGTCCCATCTCAGCGACATAAACGTCTTATATGCACACATGCACAAAACCTTCTTCTTCTGTTGAACTTCCCCTACATACTTTTTCCACTCTTCTTTTACAATCCATCATTCAGATATGGTCAAGATATAATCACATCAACTCATACAGGAAGTTGCTGGATCTGCACATCTTGTTCTGACAATCTTTTATCTTCCAAAAACATGGCTTTATCCATCTCGTCTTCTCTTCTCTTCAGCCTTCACACAACATCCTTATTGTTTCACCGACAACTGTTTTACAGGTTGAACTGTTCATCCATCATTGCTGCCTCAACGGGTGCGAGCAGTGCCCACAGCTTAAGCTCCATGCAAGATACTACACTGAAAAGTATCATTCTGAAAAGTCACCTTTAAAAAAAAACAAAAAAAAAACAACCAACATGGCTCAGTTCAAATTGTTTGTGTCACAACAAAACTATTCTCTTCTCAGATTTGGTGTCACCATCGGATGATTGTGTTCAATCATAGTGATCTGAATTCTAACAGTGAGAATAATTCAATCTCGTCTGTTAAAGGTTTAAACGAATGCCTCTGACTACAGTATATGAAAAAAATAAAAGTGTTTGGGTCCAAACATCTGTTCTTTCAGGAATGTATAAAAAAATAAGATCATCTTATTTAAAAAAAAAAAGAAAGAAAAAGAAATCAGAGAACGTTGTAGCTTTGTGTATGTAGTACATCTTGTCTATTTGGGGATTCGTCTTCCTGTCAACATTTCAAATCTTTTCACCTAAATACTAAAACAGTGCTGCTTTATTGTGTCTAAAAAATAATAATAATAATAATACTACAATTAATTTCAGAATATAAAAATGTAAAACATTCATTAACTCCCCCAAAAGATGGTCTAAATAATATTTAAATATCAATTTAATAGTAAACAGGATTTGATGCACCACCTCTATCTTCAAGAATCCCACTCACGACACACACACACACACACACACACACACACACAGATCCGTGTGTGAAATGTGTGTGTGGTCTTTGTTATGCTTCCCTTTAAAGAGCAGGTGAACGGAGTGTGTGTCTCTCCAGAACACTGCGTCTCTGTGGGATGCACATGGAAGTATGGGTAAGGTAAATAGCTGCCAAAGAGGACAGTAACACAGAACACTGTTGTATTAATAATACACACGCACGCAGACACACATAAATACAAGTCCTGCGCTTCTTTGCGCTGTTTTTGACACAAATGTACAGAAAAAGAAAATGTCCGCCCTGGAGTCCATCATCTCCTGCAAACTCTCTTCACACCATAGTCTCTTTTCTCTTCCCTAAAGAACACAGAGACTTCTTGTCCTTTTTGGTTTTGTGCGTCGTCGGCGAGCAGAGTGGGGACGACGAGGACATCGTGGATGACGCGGAGGAGCAGGATGATGGGGACGTGGAGGTGGGGCTGGGGGTCGCGCTGTCGCACGGCGAGCTGGGCGCGGACTGAGAGGTCGGCTGCGGTGAGTTCTCGTCCGCTTCCTCCATGTGGATGATGGCCGAGACAGAGGACGGGCGGCGCTTGAAGCGGGCGGCGCTGGTGGGCGGGCTCGGCGTAGTGGGCTCGTTGAGGGGCCGGTGGACGGAAATGGCGCTCCGGAGGCAGTTGAGCCACTGCTGCTTGTGGAAGACATCGTTGACTTGCAGCGTGTGGGACTGCACCTGGCTCGGGTCTTGAGAGCGCACTTTGAAAATGTTTTTGGCTGTTAATGAGAGATGAGAAAGAAAGAAATTAGCAATTGAATATACTGCATTTAAAAGGAGACAAACTACAGTAAGTGCTATAAAAATGTTTTGATGTGGGGCAAGACGCTTACCTTTGTCTGAGTTGCTGAAAGCGCCTCGGAAGGAGCCGCCCATTCTGACGTCTCCGTCCTGCAGGTCTTCCAGCACCAGGTGCTGCACTGGGATTGGCTGCCGGTAAACCTGGAAACACTGGCGCTCATTCCTGGTGACGGGGCGGGTGAGAACCAGCAGCTCAGTAAACAGGAACACATGCAGCTTCTGGTAGGAATAAAAAGAACAAAACAAACCCAGAACTATTAAAACCAGAACATCGATAAATTACATACAATTACGGCACAACGTTTCCTGGAAGACTTCAGCATACTTCATACTGGTATGATTAGCTTATAGAATCAGCAGAGTAAGCAGTTACTGCCTGTGTGGCTTGTATTGGGGTGTGTTTTGCTCACCGTGCCGCTCTTGTTTCGCAGCTCGCCGTGACACAGCAGGCTCTTGCACTGTTCGATGCGAGGGTCCTTCTGCCTGTCGTCAAGATACTCCAGCTTGTCGATATAGTACTGGCACTCGGACTCTCCCTTCTTCATGTTGACGTCGGACAGAACTCCCTGCATGATGGTGATCTGAGCGCAACGAGGAAACAAATGATTAACATGTTCAGGTTGAGAAGAACGAGACGAGATAAAGATTCTTCCTGTGTGTTCTTGACTTACCGCTTCCTCCAGGCTGCCGACATCAGGGTGCTCTGGTGGAGTGTGCTTCAGTATCTCTTTGAGCAGGAGTGGGTACTTGACCAGGCGGGAGCGTGGAATGTCCAGGAAGCTCCACAGGTCCAGCTTCCTGCTGAAGGGTGATTCGAGGCAGCGCTGCAGGAAGTCCTGCACCCGTCTGTCCTGCTTCTTCTGGTCTAGCAGTGCTTTAGCTGCCAGCTGGTTACTGCAGTAGTCCTTGTAGGCGTTTAACCTGGGCAGCTGCAGAGGAAGAGGGGGAAACATTATAACCAACTGTCTCTGAGAGAGAATTATTAAGTTATTGATGCCGCAATGAGAAGGACACATACCCAGCTGACAACAATCTGTCCAATCTGACCCACAGTTCCGTCTGACCCTGTTGCTTTGGAGAGCTGAGCCAACAGGTCCTCATGCAGCGGGATGTAGGTATCCAGGTTACCAAAGATATGAGTGAGCTCCTCTTCCGACATAATGGAGAGCTTCAGCATTGGGTCATGGTACGCCTGTGAGTGGGAACAGAGCGGTTAAATAACAACATCTCGTTCAGCTAAACATGGGGATGCTAATAATAGCTCAGTGAAGGGCTTCAGGGTTACTAAAGAAATGGGAAGATATAATTCCTTTCTTTTTATAGTTAGCTGTGTGGAAGGCCTGTCAGACACTGATTTAATCTGTTTGTTTTAAATGTACTTGGAGGTTTAGAAAGTACAAACCTTGCGTGCCAGCTGGAGGTCCTCGATCAGGTCCTGTTCTCCACGAGACAACTCAAATATGGCCTGAGGAAGAGGAGGAGGCAAAGAGAAACACCTTTTTAGTGTTATGAATTATGATGCTGCATGACTGCAACAGAGAGTCATTATGCTAAATCAGAGGCTGCACTGCTGTGAAATGAGGGGGTCAACTCTTAAATGTCTCCTTTCTTTTTAGCTCACTGTCTTACAAAACCATTTAAAGTCTAACAGTTGGCTGAGATATTTGACATCTGCAGGACAGATGGGGGGGGGGCTGCATGGCTTCTGGCCCCATTTAGACTGTTTGACATAAATTCTACAGGGATGTGTTAAACCAGTCAGACAGGCATGTAGTATGTACTGATGTCTGGGTTTCTGACTGACCATACTCGTCTGTCTGCGTCTACACTTTCACCTTCGGTATGTCCACCGCGATCTACCGGTAAATTTGCCATTTCTACAGTTTTTAGCAATGTTTGTGTGACTCTCACCTCCTGCCGTTTGATCTCTTTAGTAGACAACGTCCCCTTCTGGTGGATGTCTACCTTCTCTGACCACAGCATGCTGTTCCTCCTTTTAGGCGGTGTGGGGGCCGCCGCCTTGCTGCAAGGCTTCTGGGGCACGCCCGGCGACTTGCCATCGCCCCGGAATGAGGCCTGCAGATAGGAAAGAGGGTGCCACCAGATGTCAGAGATGGAAATTCATTCATGGGAACGTGCACAATGGCGGAGACGTGTCCATTCCTTGGACAGTCAGTCACGGAGGATTACCTGGATGGTTTGGCCGAAGCGCCGGACGGCCCCATTCTTCACCGGAGAGATGAGGTTTGCTAGCGACGTCACCCTGCCGAGAGGACGGACACGCTTGTTGCTGGGTTCCTACAGAGGACAGAGAAGATGGAAGGGGAGATTAGTCAGGCAATTTTATCATACCTTATGACAAAAAGTCTCCATTGTGCAACAATGCAGAACAAATTGATCTGCAAAGCTAACTTGACCCCTTCACACGGACCTCGGCATTAACGGCAGATGCTTTCTTGTGACTTCCTTGTGATGGAACACATCAAGTCATTTATAATCATTACTGACTTCACTCCCCTATTTGGGGAAGGAAATATGAGTAGCTGGAGAAGCGAGCAGACAGACTGGCGGACCAGCGGACAGACAAAGATATCGTGGCGGAGGAAGCTGATCCAGCAGCTGTTGGCTCCATTATGAGAAGTGTCTTGAGCCAGGCCGGCCCACTGAGCACAAAGACCCTCTCTGACTGCTGATGTGCAGGGGAAGGGGGTCTGGAGGAATGCCAAGAATGCACGAGACCCTGCTCTCAGCTGTTCAACACCCCCCTCTCCTCTCACACACACACACACACACACACTGCTACTATCTAACTATCTAACAGCTACAGCTTCCCCCGAGCATGAATCTGTTTCTTCACAGTGTAGAATAAATACATTTTCACTGGGAGACAAAGCAGCACGGTGAGGAATAGTGTGTCAAAGTCATATCAAATGTTTAAACAGCGTGGCGTTGCAGGGGGTGCACGGCCCTGTTTTTGGCTGCAAGTCCAGACAGGCTTTCCAGAAAGCCTTGCGTGAGAGCAGCGCTACACCTGGGCCAGGTGAACCCCCTCCCAACACACAGACACACTACTCCCTCTCAACCAGCCCTGAGCTTGGGAGAAAGGAGAGAGGTGCTTGGCCTGGTGCCAACAACAACAGACCACAGGAATCAAAGAGCTGAGGATCTGAGGTAATGATGCTGGCCCACAGAAAGCCTCTTCAAAGACATGACAAGATGAGACAGCCATAACCATAATTGGCGTTACTAAAAATTTGCACTCCCCGCAGAACTTTATCACTAACTACACCCTAATGAAAGCCTGCTCTTTGAAATCGGTTGCAGAGTTTGAGCGTTTGCTTGATTCTCCTGACTCAGGCCAAATGTTTTCTGTTTTTTGTTGGTTTTTTTTGCCTTGGCTCAGCGAATCTGGGAAACAGAGCAGTTATTGAGGATCCGGGTCCTGCAGACACACAGCTGTAGAACAGATCCACTTAGGTCTGGCATGGCCTGAGAGCTGCTGAGTCTGTGGTTGCGTTGCAGTCTGCTGTGGCCAGGCCAGAGTCTCCACATGGAAATAAGATAGGATCAGCCAGACAGCCTTGGAAACTTCAGAGCTCAGCGGGCCCTCTAGTGGTGGAGTCTGGCTCTATCTGACGTACGAAGGAAGGAGCACATTTGTTTAAAAGTCTTGTTTGAAACTTCATTGGTCTGCTTCTAATCTGTAACCTTTTTAATAGCTACAGACAAAGAAAAGAGCTAAAGGGCAAAATTTGAAGGAGGGTGGGGGGAGGTTGCTAAAGTCAATATTGGAAAAGCGTGTTTGCCATTATGCCCTTCCTGTCTGTGTGAGACTGGCCCCAGAATAACAAAAGAACACTAAACCCTCTCATTGTGAATCAGCTGTTTGGTCAAACAGTGCAGGCAGGAGAGCTGCTATTCCTGGCACGTTGAGCAGGGAACTACAGTGAGTCTGGCACTCTTTTAAAAAAAATGACCCTACGTACAATGTGTGCTCTGTAACATCCTCAGCTAGAAACCACATAAACTTAATCCTGTGCGTCCCCTTTGATGTATACTGGTGTAGGCTATGAGCTAAGTCTCCCCAGATGTGTCCCTGTGATTACAGCACAGCTCAAGCTGATGGGAGCCAAGAACAGAACAGTCTGACCATAAATGAAAGAGTTGATGTCAGCACACGAGGGGAGAAAAAAAAACCTGCACAAGGCTAAAAGGGTGCCTGAGTTGCACAATGCTTTGGGAAATGGGTTTACTTCATGAATTGTCTTTACACTTCTCTTAAATCATGTGGCGTTTACTATGAATGAAATGAAGTCAGCTCAGTTCCAGAAAAGGAACCAATGCCGGCCTCAAAAGAGGAAGACAGCAGCTGAAGTAGAGACTTTTCCAGGAACAGAGAGGAGCACACCTGCACTTTGACTGTATCCCCCTTTAATCGCCCAAGGAATGCACTCAGGCTGTTAACATCAAAGACCTTCAACTTCACAGCAATGTATTCCTGGACAGGACTACATGGATGCAAAGTTGCTGACTGGGAATTTACCCCCCGCGGCTTCACTCTGTCCTCTCTTTGCGTATTGCACCATGGATGAGTGGTAGCTTGCTGTGGTGGGGGCAGTTTACGGTTCACTACTTCATTCAGATACAGTGCAAATCCAATGATTAACTTATCCAGGTTAGGTAGTGTATCTCAAGCATTGTTGTAAGTGCCTCAGTAAAAGAGTTCAAAGTCTGATCTCAGGCCAACTCAAAAACAAACATTGTGCACCCAAGTAAGATAAAAACAGGGTTAGGCCACTGATTCACTCAGTGTGACACAAAGATATGACTTCATCCTAATTAGTTCTGGTCAAACATTAACTGACAAGACACGGGTGGCAAAAAAAACAAAGCAGAAATACCACTTTTTCTTTTTCAAACTCACCTCTGACTCTTTGTTAGCTTGGTTCTGGTAGTCTATGACCTGCAGAGTCCGTTTGATAGGCACCAAGCTACCCAGTTCATCGTAAGCCACCATAGCTTTCAGTAAAATATCCTTTTGTTTAATCCGGACTGGCAAGTCAGCTCCAAGTAATCCACATCAGAGAAATAAATAAATAAATACAACTTTCCCCTTGTTGTTGCCTTCTTTCCTTCAGGGGATGGAGCTTTTGAAAGCTCTCTACACACACACTCACACTTACTTTCTAAGCTTTGGTCTGAGGTGTGCATGGGGGAGAGGGCTTTATACTGGAAAGACAGACAGGGAGGAGCCTCGGATGAGGCGGGACTGGGTTTACTTGGAAGTGAGCAGAGGCTGTGAACGCTGTTGATCCAACCACTCTGGGGGGAGAGAGTGAGAATTCATAAATACAGGGAAAGTTCACTGTTTACCGACATGGTTGACACAAGCAAGGTCAGAGAAAACTCTCAGGAAGACTGAACCATGTCTCTATAATAATACGGGTTTTGCTTAGAAAAAGGACTTGCAGAATGACTGGCCCAGAAGTAGATTCTGGTATATTGCTGGTTTATTGTTTCTTTGGTGTGCTGTTTTTTGTTGATGCATATCATATGCATGCAATAACAAGAGAATAAGGTAAAAAAAAGTAAGGATTAATGAAAATGCTATTAACAAATAATGTAGGTACATCAATTCAAATTTAATACAGAAAAATAAAAGAATGAATACATATAGTAAAATTACGTTGTATACATTTTGGTATTAACACACCTAAAACCAATATTAATTTGTTTTTACAGAAATAAACATTATAAGTGAAAACCTAGACTAATTAAGTATCTAACCATCCATCTGTCTACACAAAGGTCAGAATATCAGTGCTCACATTTATAGATTTATTTGAATTAAAATACAGTATATTTTGATCCACAGCAGTAAAGAGCAGTTTTTAATGTAAGTTAACCCTGTCTTATTGGTTTGTTGTTAAAAAATAATCTCTTTTTAATGTCTTTTAAAATTGTCTCTTATTTCCATCTCTTGTTTTATTACTGTGTGTTGTTTGACTTCCTGTATGTCCCCTGTTATGATTTTATGTTTTACCATCAATGTCTACAAAGAGGTGTTGTAAATCACACTCTTTGAACACTCAAAATACCCAGATATAAGGAAATAGATGGAGAATATACATTTATTCATTAAGATAAAGTGTGAGCGAAAGTGTGTCATAGTTTATCATGTAATGTTGACAAAGATGACAAAGATTTAAAGGGAGTATATGGTTTTGATAGTGTAATTGTAATTAACTCTTCATATAACTGTCAAGTCATTAGAATTTACTTTCTGTTTACTTATAGTTGAGTAAAACCTGACGAGTGAATTAGACTTGATGTAGGAAAACTGCCATAAAGCTCAGAAACCAGTAAAAACACACACTCGCTAATGACTTTATGTCACTACATTACAGAGATCATTAAAGACCAATATAGCCATGATGATAGAATTGTCAACTCTACCCTTAAGAAAACTATATTTAAGAGCTGAATATTGTAATTATACTCACCCAACCCAAACACAATAGAAAGATTTGTTCAGTCTCATCTTCCACTTTTCAGGTTTGAGGTACAAAAGGGTTGAAACTAAATAACTGAACCTGGTTGATGTATTTTAAATTGCTACACTACAAAGTCATTTTGTTCTTTCTTATTAACCAATTAATCAAAGCGCTCTCTGCTCTGTGGAACGACACTCTCTGCTGTTAACAGAGCTGTTATCAGTATCATCAGCAGAAAATGGGGGAGGCGATCAATTAAAATATCAATAGCAGGGGCACTGGTCAAACAGATGTTTAAAGTGAAACCTGTATATTGAGTGTGGCTGGGGGGCAGGGTGCGACTAACACCCATATGTTGATTGGTCTAATGGGGAGGGGGTAACACGTTTGCCTGTTCCACTAAAGACAAAGAGTAGGACTCAAACCTGCAGCTCTTTTTCACAACCACACAATATAAGTAACACAACATTAGGAAAAAAAAAAGGTCAAATATTTGAGGTCATCTGACTAAAGTGGACTTTGCTGTACAACTTCGGTCAAACTAACATGCTTTCGTGTAAGGTGGACTAACACATCCAGATAATCCAGTTATTGCATGTAAACGTGTAAACTGGACCCAAACTGCCCATGGTTCCACAGTTACCACTCGCAGGCTTTGACCTGGATAAAATAGAAGAATGCTGGTACAGGTGGCAAAAGTGTAAAATGACTGTATGGGACTGATATCGGTATTGGCAGACAGTCGAGTTTGGGATGTCGATATCAGACATGAAAAGGAACCTGAAATAAAATATCTAATCAAATTCTGCTATAAAGCAAATAATTAGGCTTAAAATTAAAGTTTTATTTAAATATAATTTTCTCCATGTGTATTTCACAAATGTATTCAATACAATACATAGGATGATCAGCAATGCAACCACCTTTAAAACCAGGAAAGGTATGACAATATCCAAAATCGTGATATACGTAGCTACAGCATCAATATAGTTCCCAACCCTAGGGACAAGGACAGTAGTCAAATTAAATGTCATAGACTGTGCATGAAAATGTCCTGACTGAGACAACTGCAGCAGACAGGCTGAAGGACAGCAACACCTGAAGCCTCTGCACCCACACAGCTGGTGCACAAATGCACAACAAAAAAGTAGAGGTGTGAGGTCAGCTCTGTCTGAGCAGCTCATGTGTACTGCGAGGCAAGACGTCACAGTTTGCGTGTGAATGTGTTTTGGGCAAATGGACAAGCCTGTTCATGATTCCACTTCATCCGCCTGGGTCAACACGTAGGTGTGAAAGTGGTCACCGGCCTCATGCTGGGACTGTGTGTTTGTGTGTGTGTGTGTGTGTGTGTGAGAGAGGGTGACAAAACACAGACGTAGATGGAGGTGTATGGATGTTGACACCTTGTTCTTGGAGTGTGTTGACAGAGCAGTCTGGAGAGCTCATCTGCTGCAGTCTGGATGACATCCATACTCCTTCAAAATAAATGTGGAATAGTAAATAAGTCCAGTATTAGGACCAGACAGGGCATGAGTTTGCACTGAAGTTGAAAAAGGGACAGCAGACAGAAAAACTATGCAGACTGAGGAGTCAGAGAGGATTTTAATTAAATATGAATCCGTCTGTGTTTAGTCTCTCCATACGAAGACAATGTACAGTCGTGTTGTTACTCACACTATGGGGAGACCTAGCGCTGAATCAGCTGAACATCTGGCCCGGCCGCTATAAAAACTAAACACAACATGGCTGGGCCTGCCTGGTCTACTCGCCCTCTAGTCACACAGAGCTGCAGCTGGAGTGCCGCCGTGATTTACACTCCAAACCTCGCACACACGCTAGTGTGAGTGCAAAGAGGAGGACAGGGATGAGTAATTTCAGTCGTTGAGTATATTAAAGTTTCACCGCTGTCTAACCCATGCCGTGCCACGGACAGACTGAGCTTCAAGGCCCGAGGGGCTGAGCTCAACTAAACGTCCACATCAGCAGCAGTGAGTTCACGACACATCGAGTGTAATTACAGATCTGGGGAAGACACTGTGCTGGCAGCTGAGTGCTGCTGACCAACTGAAACAACAAGAAGGTGGTGGAGAGGCTGGCGCCCTCTGCTGATTGAGGTCAGCACAGCAACAAAGAAAATGTCATCTTTCTAAGTAGGGCTGATCAATATCTGGGTGTTATATCTATATCGTGATGTTGGATATAGCCGTATCTGTGATGACTTTTGCTGGTTTTAAAGGCTGTTGCATAGATAATCATCATACATTTGTTAAGTACACTAAATATTATGAATGGATTAGAAAATACATGTAATCGGCAACAATATATTTTAAAAAAAGTCACTTTTAAGCCTAATTATTGGTGTTACAGCTAAATTTGTCCATAAATATAAGCAATTTCATTGTTTCCAACACACGTAAATATCTTTAATATAACATTAAAAGGCATTGAAAGAAATGTAGTGTATGGTCACTCAACTCAAAGGAAAACATTTGAAAACCAGAGAAACAACCTGTCTGCAGCTCTGAATTGCATATAAGATGCAGATTTAGAGCTGCACACAGGTAGTTTCTCTGGCCTAAAAATATCAAGATATTATATTATGTATTATTATTATTATTATTATCATTACCGATATCCAATGATTTAAAAAAGAAAGGATATCATGATTAGAAGTAACGACAAGTGATACCCGTGATCCGGTAATTTAGTGTTTTATGGCAGTTTGTATCTGTAATGTTTCATCACTACACATGGACAATGTTCCAACATACTTGATGTTTACATATTAAAGGGATTGTTGTGTGTTTTTTTTAAGGTTTTATGAGGTATTGACACAGGCTACATTCATACTTTTATATTTTCCAGTTCTCTAGTACAAGGAGAATGTACCAGAGAAGATACACTAGAAACAAAACTAGAAACAACATTAGTATTTTGTGGCTGATGGAAATGAAAATGAAATGTAAGTGTTAAGAAAGGTTTTTAGTCTTAGATAGACCAATCAGGAAGTGAATCAGGGCAATTGCATCATTGTTTCCAAAGGTCTCTCCATTTTGCCTGTCCAGACTTGAATGCAGCCTTGGTGTTTTCAAAAAAAAACAGAGCCAGCAGCAGAGTATGTGTGTCAACAAAAATGGAGGCGTATAGATGAATGGATGGATGTTTTTCCTTGTGTCCCACTAGTAGCCTTTGCTACAGCGAGAGTGAACCTTCATGTCCCAAGTTGGTTCGTGGTGAAGAGGACATGCACTGTATCACTGCTGATTTGATCTGTCTGGACACAATGTTTGTCACTGTTTACTTGATTGGATTTTTGTGCGCCATTTTTGCCTTTTATATTTTTAAAAACCTCGTGTACAGGTCATGAACAAACCATCAAGTTCTTCTTGTGTAAATGAACCATCACTGAGTTTAAGTTCACCACCTCCTCTCACAGAGAAGCCATTGACAGGACTTTCTCAGTTTCTGTTTGATTCCCACTTGCTGAATATTCATTCTCTCCTCAATGCCGATAACAAGCAATGGAAACTTAAAATTCAAAGACATAATTATAATTAAAGGACAAAAGACATTCACAAGTTTTCAGCGTTAATCATGTCGTTGTGTGAATTTGTCATTGAACTTTTCCCAGTCATTTAAAACAACAATGTTATGGTGAAAATAAATCAAAATGAAAAAATACAGAAACTCTCATCTGCCTGTAAAATGGCTTGAAATGTTTTAAATAATTATACATGTTTTGGCCAGTTAGCAATCATCTTGTCACTTTTATAGCAAGAATTGATGCACTCACTTAGTTTTCTGAGGTTTCGATCTATCTGACCTTCACAAGTTGTTAAATGCATGTTAATTGGAAAACTAACAAAAGAAAAAATAACAGGCAAAGTGGTAAATATTATCTAAATGTATAAAAAAGTGTCCAGGGATCTGGGGAGAATTAGCTGATTACTGTGGCACGTCTCTCTCTTTCCTCTATTTCATTAAGCCAGAATGGTTGTTGTTCTAAAAATGTTTTTATGGATGCATAAAACTGTATATATTGTTTAACTTAAAACATTGTTTTCTGTGCTTATTATCTGTACTTTTATTTAGATGCAAATAAATACATGTAAACATGAGGGTGAACCCTACTGCCACTAAACTGAATAAATGCTGCAATTGAAGGCACAGTGTTGCTTATTTTACCTCAGAAATATGTTGTTCCATTTAAAAGGAATAAAAGCTGTTAATCAAGAAAGTTTCTGTTCTGAGGAGAGGGAACAAAAAATACCTTCACTCCTCTGTCTACAATTAAAGATGAAGACATCCACAACGTGTGGAGAGTGGTTAAAGTGCAGCCTGAAGAAACGGAGAAAAGCACGGTCAATCCATCCTGGGATTAACTCAAAAGTTTTAGTTTCTTTATCATCATGTTTTGATTGACAGTGTTCACACCCAGAGAAGCTGCTGGTTGCTACCAAACACAGCCCTGTTTACTACGACTCACTGTGAAACCCGCCAACGCTGTGTAGATGGATAAACTAATAAATGGTAGACGCACACAAACAGAAAAACAGCCTGAATCACGTCTTATTTGTAGGCAAAATTGACACATATGCCTGTGAGTCTCTGCTACCTAAATGTTTATTTATGTGTTATCAGGAAAACACAAGCTCTGAGACTTTCAGGGAATTTAGGCTCGCGTTACAGCTCGGGTGATTTTACACAAAACACCATGTGCGTCATTGACACTGAAGCTTTTGTGATGACACTCACGTATGAGGTTAAGGCCATAGGGGCATGAAGGCAGGACAAGGCCTGAGGAGGGCAGAGAAAAAACAGCATCCGCATCAATGAGGGAAGCTCAGTATGGAATTTTACTTCCCTTTCTTTGTCATCTTCGTGTTACACGGTCACATAAAATTTAATGAATTTTTTTTTTTACCTGGTTGCTCAACTAAATACAACGGTTTTCTTCTTGCCATCATGGTTACCAGTTTGCAGTTAATCTATTTAAAATATGCACGTAAACCCCAAACATTCTGTACATTTCCTGTATTTCTTTAGTTCTTCTTGCTTTTTTGTTACCCTCACTACAAAATCTAATCTACAGATTATGTGTAGCATTATGTTGGACAAAGGAAATGATCAGATTGTGACATTTGAGGAGCAGGAAAAATAGCATACAAGCAGGGCTAATCAATAACAAACTCACATTTTCAAAACTGAGAAATTGAGTTGGGCCAGACATTTTCTGCAGTCAGTAAGCAGCAGGTGATGACAAATCTAAAACCAGCACAATTTAATGTAAGGTACATCAAAAACTGCATCCAAAAATAATAAAAGAACTGTACCTGAAGAGAATATGACGTACTAGCAATAACATTATTTTTGGTCATACCTGTCCTATGCACACCTCAAAGTGCATAAACAATTGCACAGCATTAGCTGTAACTATTTTAAATTTAAAATAAAAGTGTTTGTCATAGTTGACTCAGGTGTATGAAATCAAACATTAACACCGTTTGTTTTAGCACAGAAATGTCTAAAATGTCAATATTTAACAGAGGAGTCGGTTTTCTTTGCTTAAAAATGTCCAGTGTGTAAGAATTAGTGACATCTAATGATGAGGCTGCAGTGTGCAACGCGAGTTGTTGTAGGTGGAGTGGAGACGATTATAACAATGGTTTTAAGGGTTACACCTGTACTTACAGGTGGTCAGGCACTATCTGATTGGAATCCGATCACAGAAAACATCTGCAACTGGTTTATGTGAGCTGCAATGTTCCACATTTACATAGTATGCTATATTCTATGCTATAGTAACATGGCAGCACAATATGGAGCACACCCCTTGCCTAAAGTAAAAGGCTGAGTCAATCCAGTAAACCGTTGTACACAAAGGCAGATATGTACAGAAACCTCACATGGTTCGGTAGAAAAGTGAACTGTGCCTGGAGCTAAAGGGTGTTCATTCATGACAAGTTGATCCTTTGTTGAAATAGCAGAGACAAATGTGTAGGTGTGCTTATTTGACACCCACACACCAATATGAGGTATATCTCTCTACCTGACCAATCCTGTCTTGTTAGAATCCTAAAGTGAGGGACGTGCTTTGGTGTCGCTAACATCAGACCTCGACACACAAACACGGGCTCTATGTCTTCCGGTGATAAGCCCGGTCATGTTGATGATAAACTCTGAATAAACAGGACAAGCACAGATTGCAGATTCACTGGGAGATTACTGGTGGATCTCGGTTTACAGTTATGAAACACGGGGAGTGTTTCTGCCTCTAGCCCGTGACTAGAATTCAGGTTTCACTTATGTGTGGAGACATTCAGGAACATTTGTGTTTACACTAAAGAGGATTACTGTAAAATGCTGTTTACATGTGCAAATATCTTGCCGTACACGTGTGTTACACGTGTTTTTAAAAGTGAATCCGAGGAAGACTTAAGCAATAAGAAGGATAATTCTGCTGCGTCTCCTCCCTTAGGCCAGAGAATATAAATGATCTACAACAGGCAACACGTGGTATGTTAGGTAATAGACTCTGGTTGTTACACATAAACCCCCATTCCCACTGGTCCAAGATAATAATAATAATTATAATAAGGCTACTTAACTTCAGTGTCGTCAGTTTAATTAATGAAATCCCTACTCCTGTTTACATTGGCACATGCAAGCCCTGTGTACCTAAATAGCCACGTGATATATATTTTTGGATGCAGATAACTTCTGATACAGACATGTAAACATTAGCCTGGATGCAGATAGTTTTTTTTTTCTTTTTTGGACAAGAGGTTTTCAAATGAGAGCATAGTATGCAGATGATGCAGTGAGGCCCAGGCCTAAGAGCAGCATAGTAAATATACACAACAACATGAAGCTGTTTGGCCTGTTACCAATACATCTGCTAACACGTGATAGCAAATAATCACCGTTTTGGAGGCCTGCTTTTGTTCTAATTTATGTTGTATTAAAAAAAGACAGCCAATGTTACTACTTATTTGCAATTGTAATAACCGGTAATGAGTTCAGTGACAACTGAAGCCTGATGTGTTTTACCTTAAAATCGAAGCCGCAGAGGCTGACTGCGTCTGTGTCATCCTTGTCCCTGCGCTTCCGCTTCTGTGGGGAGAGAGAGGCATATTATCAACAATGATGCATCATCACATTACATAAGAAATCACGTCTGTTAAAGACGGTTACACAAGTAGCAGACATCTGGAATATACACGGCAGTCTCTACATCCTATAACTACAGGCTTTTGTAGTTTTCTCTCAATCTAAATAAAATATATATCAAGTTAATTTAATTTAATTGAATATTTCTCAAAATATTGATGCTTAGTGTATGTTTTCTTTGCTTCCTCATGTAGGCTGACATGAGACTAGCCTAGGAAAGATTTACAGCCACCCCACCACTTGCCTGGTTCTGCTCATTTCCCCCGTAGCACTATTGTAAAGCTATAATATACACTGCTGTAGGTCCTACAGAAAACAGGAAAGGGGTTAATTACGCAGCCAGACACTTTAACACCTGCATGTGGACTGTCAGTCAGGGAGAGTAAGCAGGTGAGAAGAGCAGTCTGGCCTGTTGAGGGTTGTAAAAGCCCAGAGGAGGGAGCAGTGGTGGCTGCTGGGACCCCCTGGGCTCAGTTACTGCGGTTCATTATGCATGGAAGGTAGAGTGTCTTTGGCTGGGACACACAGGATGTAAGTACCTGATTGACCAGTGAGGTGAGGACAGACAAAATGAACACATAATGGTCAGGGGTGGCTGACGTTGAATGGCTGAAGATGTGCATTTGTTTGTTTGTTTGTGTTTCAGCCTGGTGGCGTTGTGGTGTTTCCTCCCGGGGAGGCTAAACTGTTTGTTTTCCCACACCCATAAACATTTAAGAGCTTTCTGCCAAACAAACTCAACTAAACGGTTGAATATTTCCCCAGCATGCATTTCAGGTGGTGGGAGTGAGTCTTCACGTATGAATAGCATGTGTTGCTCAAACGTGGTTGCATCTCAATAGGAGCCTGTGAGCAGAGGTGCAAATAACAAAAGAGTATGTGGTTAACATCTCCTCAAGAGACTTCCATTCAGTGCTGCAGCTGAGAGGAGTTTCACTGTTTGTATTAAAGCTCAATGAGGAATGAACAGGCTGACACAGTAACACAAGTGTATATAGAATTTATATATATATATTTAGTCTGCATACTGTATAAGCAGAAAGGACAGCACATACAGCACACACATACATGTGTGTAAATTATGTCATGTGTATACACACAAAAATACAACCAAGGCCCTATCCACACATACTTAAACAATCTTTTTCTTTGTCGTTTGGAAAACGTTTTCACTCAACACCGCATCGTTTCAGGAAATGTCTTAATCCACACAAAAAATACTCAAAATCGCTCTAAATGCTGTTGTACAGATCTATGTCAGGCCTTACGTGGCACTGTAGTGCTGCTACACCAAAGTATACAAGGGATACAATAATATTCTGTATTTTACCGAACTATCCGATACGCCCTGTTCGGTTCAATACACAACGGCGAACAACAGTATTTTGGTAAGTTTTTTTCATATCCATTCACGCGCTGCTAGCACAGTTATCAGGAATGACTTGGGGTTAAGGGTCTTGCCCAGGGACACATCGGCATGTAGATGTAGCGGAGCCGGGCATTGAACCCACAACCATCCAACCAGTTGAAAGATGATTTGACACTGAGTTACTGTTGCCCCAGTTATGTGATTATAACACTGGCAGATGTTTTTTCAGTGTTTGCGATTTTGGAGAAAAAGAAAATCAAGGCCCTTGAAAATCACCTTAAATCGATATGAGTCATTGAAAGTGCTTGAATTTTGTGCAAAAAAGAAGATACGTTGATATTTTGATAAATATCACCACCCGCCAACGTGCCCTTGTTTGTGACAACACAACCTACTGCTTCATGCGCTCTGCATATGAAAATCATTTGGCCAGATGCAGAACGTGCTGCAAATCAATAAAAGGCTCTTTACAAATTGCCCTCCCATCTTAAGCTGTGTCAACACATTTGGTCCTTGAATTTGAGGGAATTGGTCCTGGAAAGTAATTGAAAAGGTGTGGGAACCCTGGATATATCTTCATGATTGTTGCAGCTGTAAACAGGATGCAGTGTCACATGATCACTCGCTAGCATCCTCCCTGCCACACAGGTGAGCTGCGTGTGATTATGCTAATAAGGAGAAAACATGGAGACACCAACTCCTGCAACCAAGTCTGTTTGCGGCATAATTTATCTTTCAGTGGATCAACTGAATGTTCACCCAGAGTTCAATATTTCTACACTGTAGTTCAGTTATAAGTCTTTGAATTTTTACTTGAATGCAAAGTTGAAAGAAAAATTGTTGTTTTCCTGACACATTGTGTCCTTTGATATTGTCCATATCACCCAGGGCTGCAAGACAAGGCATCATCTACAGTGAACTTGAGCTGTTCCAACTTTTTTAGTTTGAGTTTCATTCACTCAGTGACTGATTTTATTGTGGCTCCTTTATAGTTGAAATAAAAAATGTACTTGTTGCCAAAGACTGAATTATGGATACAGGAAATCTAGCCTGCTCCAATTTCTTATCCTCCTCTACTAAAGGATTATAATGAGCTGTTGTCTCCAATAGATCATTCTGATTGTGGTTTACAGTCAGTCTTACATGAAACACACACTGATTAGAAACAGAAAACAATGTACAGACTAGACAGCAAGCAGCTTGAAGAGTGTGTGCATTTGTGGGTTTATAGCTGACAGCTGCCTCTCCGATCTGAAGGCAGAGTGGGAGAAATTAAAGCAATGAAAGTAGGGAGGCCAATGGCTCTTTATCTTGTGCCAGCTTGCTGTATTTAATTTGCAGGCATGGCACACTTAGCTCCACCAGCAAAACCATGTGGAACTCATTAGGTCACCCTTTCAATCTATTGCCGCCCCCCCCCCTTCCAATTTATCTGTCTCTTATAAATCTACCAAACAGCAAGCAATAAAAGAATTCTGGAAGACACTTTGTCTCATTGCTCTGTGCCTCCATTTCAACTTGAAGCATAAAAGGATTTGCCAGGTCTTTAAATAAAGTTTAACCAGGTATTCAGGCTTTGAAGTGGTACCACTGCTGGAGCATTGCCATGTTTAGGTAGGGGTGCATTGTCCCCCAGGCGAACTTAAGTAGTCAGCAAGGCAAGCATTGCCTTTCGGTGCATTCTCTCAGACTACATCAGGCATGAGACCGAGCAGGGCTTTCTGTCATGGCAAGAATGTGAATCAGATTTCTAGCCCAGTGCCAAGGTGTAGCAGATCAAACCAGCCTGCCATTTGGTGGAATGCGAAGGTAATTAACAAGGGCGAGAGTCCGTTCCTGAGCTTTTTTGTCTCGTCAGGCAACAAGTTCAGGCAGCCAGAGATGTCAACCTCATGAGTGGCTCGTCTGATAAGAAGCATTCCAGCTTTAATCAGACGATGTGATTTAATGTGGCTGTCATTATGTCTGGGTTTTTCACTGAAAACATGGATAATTGTTGCGGGAAGACCTTGTCCATATCAACAGAAGTGTATATTCATACAAACACTGGCGTTTGCGCTTGTTGATTATTTGAAGTTTTAAGCATTCCTTAGACAGCAGGATTCATCATATAATTGTTGATAACACATAAGGCATCACACAAGGTGCTGCTCTCCATTTCAGCCAGAGAACGCAGCACAGCTGCATCATTACTCTGTGAACAGATCAGACTTTGATGTTGCATTGCAGCCGTTCACTACCTTGGATTCTTGCCTCTCGATAAGTGATAACACGTGTTTGGTGAAATGAACTTTCAGCCTGTTTTACTAGCTCTGTGATGTTTTACAGGCTTTGAGTAGGGAGATCATAAATGTAAAGTTGTAATGCTGCAGTGATCTTATATAATCAGAGACCTAAGATCCAAATGTTGATCTGTATTGACCCCTGATTATGTTGCAAGTCAAACTTCTTAGTTGTTCTAAATTGGGCAACACAAATGATATAAGAATGTAGTTTTCTTTTTTTTGTATTTTGCCAAATATGAAAGCATTTTTAATCATTTTTTACAAAGATATTAAAAAGGTTTCTGTTTATGTAGCATCAAGAAAACGTGGCTAGTTTTAATCATGCATAGATGTTTTTGGGTGTGCTTTTTGTTGGTGTTAAAAGCTGCTTTGAATTTTGTTATGTAAGCAACCATTTTTTGAGTGAGGGCAAGTGCAACTCCAAACATGAACTTTTCTTTCCATGCATCCTGAATGGAAGTGTGTACACTCCCCCTTGTCAGTAATTCATATATTTTACTGTCATTCTGTCACAGTTCCACTGAGATAAAAGAACCCCATTTCCCTTACTCCAACTTGATGCACTTCTGGGCAGAAAAGTTACCAGCAATACTGCCAAAGCTTTCTATTTTTTTGTTTTCTCCCCTTTGTTGTCATCTTTATTTATAGCTCTTCTTAAGACAACCTGATCCTGTCCACAGAGTAAATATATAACCTTCCTCACACTAAACTGTGCTCATATGTAATGCATGCCTGGGTCAGGACAAGCAGGTTGTCAGGTCACAGGATGGATTTAGTTTTTTTCTTTGAACCGCTGATGAGGTCATGGTAACATGAAACATCTATGTAACGTATGACATTATCGTAACCGTGGCAAATCTCTCAGCAGGCCTGTATTTAGAGGCAGAAAGCAAAAAAACAAAAGAAAAAACAACACAACTTCATTGTGTGTTTCTGAAAGTGTTGAAATGCACGTGTAGTGAGACTGCTCTTCATCTTGGCCGATTCTTTGTCTCCCTGTCATGTGTTGACATCGTTCTCTATTTGTGTGACAAAGAGAATCTGTCAGTCACGATGAGTAATAAAGGGAGCCTACAAAAACTATAACCTCAGAAAGTGCGTGTGTGTGACTTTGTTGAGTCAGAGTATTTACATTGAACCCAGCCAACCATTTGAACAAGTCACTGCTTGGAGCGTATTACTTCATCTACGAGCTGCTGACTGAGGGATTTCCAAAGGAGGGAGGAACAGGGTGTCTAATTTTCTTCTCCCTTTCCCCCCACGCGGTATGTTTTTGCACAGATTCCTCGTATCGTTTTTAATCGCTCGCTCGTGTAAGGCTGGAGTTCAAGGCAATATTTAACTTGGAGGGAGAGTTTATGCTAAGCAAGCGTGCTCATCAGACAATGAGCTGCTTACAGTGATCGCTGACCTGTACACTGAACTGAACACTGTAGCCTTTACATTACAAATAATGTAAATATAAGGCTGTGTTTTTGTACTGGGTTAAACAATTAACAGTTATAAAATCCAGAATCCAATTTGATTACACTCTGATAATGTGTCTGAACGTGTCTGAATTCAATTACTTTTTCAGTATGTTATGATTCTATTTCCAGAAAAATATGGTTATTTTTTGTGAAGCTGAGCTGGATTTTCCTGGATGTCATTAAACACATCATAGCTACGTGGACCTGCTCTAGTGGTATTGCTGGCCTTTCGTTGAAGCTGCCATTTCCTGTTTGGTTATAACTTTGCCTGACGGGTGTCGTCAGCCAATCAAAATGTGATATCATAGTGACAGAACACCCCAGGCCCAGCGACGTGTCTGGCGCTAGCCCCCGCTGTTGTCGACGTTTGAACCTTTGGCGGGTTTTGAAGTAAGCTATGGCCACTGCATTAACACCACCGATCCATCATGTTTCTGATCTCCTTCGTGTGCACTTTTCATGGCGATCGTTTGGAGAAAAGAAGGAAATTATTTCAAGAGGAAGACTTACACGGAAGAGGTACATCATGTACCGTAGTTGGAGTGTTAATGATAAATTTATAAAATTTTTTAGAAGTGGTGTTTTAAAACTGTTGATCATGGCTTGTGAAATTGCGGTTGCTGAGTGACTTAACGGAAGATGTGGTGGTAATGATGCAGTAGCCTATAGATGCGCAGTGGTGTGCATGTGCGCAATGGCGTGCTTTTTTTGTTTGTTTTTTTACTGAAGGCCCTGACTGAAACCCCACGGTCCGCTACTGAATCTTACCAAATATCTCAAAACACCACCCTTGTGTTTTTGTGTAGATAACCAATATGCTACTATTGGTCAACGATGATGACATGATCCCACCTCTCTGCCTACATTCACTGTCACTATTCTGTTTTCCTAATCTTGTGTTTGGATTTTTTTTGGTCTGTTTTCAGTCTCTGTTTCTGTGATTATATACATTAAAACATATTGTAATGCATCAACTTTATGTGTGGTGCTGCTATGGACAGGTGATCTGTCCAGGGTGTACCTATTGCCCTATGTCAGCTGACATTGGCACAGCACCCCCATGACTCTCATGTGGAGGATAAAGCAATAGAAGATGGATGGATGGATAATTTTGTATATTGCGCCAGATCACAACATAATTAATTCAAGGTTACCTTTCCTATAGAACAGGTCTATCTTTGTCCTTTTATTAAACAAACTAAATAATCTTATGTTATCCATCTTATTTACACTGTGTCTACGTCCGGTCCATTGAGCTGTTTGCAAGTTTGGAGAGCAAATGCAAACAAGTCGGAGCAAGTGAAATCCCAATCATTGCAAACAAAACGTTTATTTTCAGACAAATAAAATACAATAATTTTGAGTTATTAAATCGATATTTGATTGGCAATTCGTGTATTTTGATTTTGTGGTTCATTTTTGTTTGCTACGTGAAAAGTGTTTGATAATACTGACACAAATCTAATACCATAGATAGGGGTCTCAAACTCCCAGCCCGCGGCCCCCCTACATCCGGGCTGCATCTTGACGTAAAAAGTTAAATGCAATTTAGCCCTTCAAGTTTATTTTTATTTATTTGTTATCCACAATTACAAGAATAATTTTGCGTTCAATTTGAATCTTTAAAAAACCTAATAAATAATAATTCTCTGCTATTGAAAACCTGCAGCAAGAGTTTGATGAGCGATTTGCTGATTTCAAGGCTCACCATGACACTTTCCAGCTGTTTGCAGAGCCCTTCTCAGCTGAGGTGGAGAGTGTCCCCAGCATGATGCAAACTGAACTCATTGACTTACAGTGCAACAGTGAACTGAAAACTAAATTCAGAGAGGCACAGGGAAAAGCAGACAAGACTGGAGAGTTCCTCAGAGAGCTGCCTCCTTCATTTTTGGGAGCACATGTGTGTGAGAAACTGTTCTCTACTATGAACTTTAATAAAAGCAAGTAGTACAGGACAAGGCTTACAGATGCTCATCTTGAGGCTGTACTCAGTTTCAACTGCAACGTCCATCAGAGTAAATACAGCTCAGCTATGTGAACAGAAACGCTGCCAGGTATCTGGCAAGAAATAAAGCGCAAATGGACTCAGAAGCTTTTGTCCGTTGAGTGAAATGTTAAAATAGGTTATTTAAGATAAAAATTGCACTAACTGTTAAAATGTGCATACAAAGCTAGATTTCTTTTTTGTGTTGTTATTTAATATGAAGACAATATATATAGAAGTGTTGTCAGTTCATGAAAGGCTTTTAGTTATTTAAGAATGAGGACAAAAACATTTGCACTTACTGTGAATTTGATAGTTTTGTAATATTATCATACAATACTTGAAAATAAACCCCGTTTTCAGCAAAATTTGTGGGGGTTTTTTGATACTTGTTTCCAACACGGAAGTGGCCCCCCACTGAGATGACAGTGCCAGGAGTGGCCCCCAGCTCATTTGAGTTTGAGACCCGTGGTCTAATGATTCAGTTCACGGACAATAACTGCTTTAAACGTCTGTTAATCTGTCGAATGGTTTGCACAAGCAAACCATTCGACAGTGCTGACTTTGATGTTGTTTGTATAAGAAATGCAAGAGATATGTAAGAAAATAAGGCGTACATTACAGCTGAAAACAGAGGAGCCTCTTGTAGTTCTATTTGCTAAAAAAAAAAAAGAAAATCAGTTACACTTGGTCACCATTATTTCTCTTTTTTCATATTTAGAATCACCTTTAATCAGTGTAAACAAGCACATTAGCCCTGCAGGCTGCATAGTTTATCTGCCTGTCATCTCTGTGATGGTGAACAGCAAACCATTTCCTGGACACGGCGGGTGAGATTTAAAGCTGAGTGATATTGTTATGATGGGAAGCGGCTCTGAAAGTGTAGTACCAGTTTGCACGAAAGAAGAGAAGTCAGCCAGAAGCCAACACAGACAAATGTGAAGATGCTTTCGAAAATTGTATACACAGTGCATACTCTGTATATCACATATGAAGCAAATGCAGGAATAACAAGTTTATTTCTGCTTTGCATTTTACGTGTTGGCAACAGGCCATCTTGCACTTTTCACCTTTTGTGCTGTAGGTTGTTTTGATTGGAAAATATGAGGTGTGTACTTACCAGGCTAAAGTCCCATTGTGGTCCTGGGGTGAGGAAGGTGAAGGAGCTTCCTCTTCGCAGTGACCTGTATGATTAGCGACATAAAAAAAAAACAGAGGGGAGGAAATCAAAAAAAACACCATCTACTATCACCATCCAACTCGTATTTTAAGACTGGCCTCAAAAAAGTCATCCCACTGTGCCGTGAACATAGAATAACACGTTGAGTCCGTTTAATTAACACCAAATCCACTTGTGTAGAATCCACCCTAGCCTTAAAGTCCCAGGCAAGGAGTGAGCAAAGCCAGTAGCTTAGTGAGTTCAAGGTGTAGTGAGAAAACATTCACCGCCTGTTACCTACCACAGCCTCAGCATGGTGTAGGTTCAGGACTGTCCTCCAATCCTGCCCAGAAATAAAGGGAAAGAATCCAAAACAGTCAAAGAGGCAAAGAAGACATGACTACAGCTCCGCTCCCTGAAATAAGCCTCTTCAACCACTAATCTGTCCTCAGACCCTTGTGACATTTGAAGAGGGGGGTCCTTTATATGACACTGTCATCCCTCCTCAAGAGCTAGATGGCACTCTCTTTATATTTGGGTATTCTAAAATGGCAGAGGTTTGCCTTTTTTGGGGTCTCCACAATAGAACCGCCCTTCCAAAGTCTAAGGTAAAACCCCATTATGGCAAACAACTGATCCCGAACCTGTTAAACGTATTATGATGAGGTGGAAAAACACAACACCAGTGGTCACACACCATCAAGAAAAATATTCAATGCAGCTCCATAGGTCCCTTCCTGTACTGGCTAGATTCTGATTGTAGCACAATCACAGTGTTGAAACTATTTGAATGAGGAGAGTGTCTCTCACACTGCCATACATGGCTGAGTAAGTTTGCAACTTGGAAACTAAGCAAATAGATCACAAACACTTTGTTCTGCCTTGACACAGACTGCAAACAGAGAGGGGACTGCTTCCTTTCCTTCACTCATGACACCATGTAGACAATCGAAATGGGAATTAAAAAATGTAATGAGTTACCATGACATAAAACCAATGGTCCTACACTAAATTAGTAAAGTCTAAAAATGGCAGACTAATCTGTGCTTAAAAGAGAATCTCAAGATGATGTCATAAGCGTCAAATGGCTACAACTAACAATTATTTTCATAATCAATTTATTTGTCTTTGCGTTGAATTTGGATTGGTGTTTTCCAAACCTCCAAAATTATGAAGCTTTAGTGATTTCTTTGAAATATGGAGCAAAGAAACCAGATAACTATTTAATACTAATTTAATTATCGATTGATAACAATTAGTCAATAAGTAGTTGAAGCCGTAATGAAACTACAGATTGTCATTAGCCTTTGACAAGAGAGTTTTCTACTGATTGATGCTGATCTTTGGGAATCAATGTTTAAAGCATGATCCTGCTTGCAGACTGTTAAAAAATATTAAGAATTTGTCCTACCTCTACAGAAAATTACCATATTTCAGAAGCTAAAAATTGGGGAGACCTTTTAATTAAATAACACATTCAAACCAATAAGTAATTAATAGAAAAAGTGGATGATAGTGTAAAATGTCAATATATTCTGGTTTCTTTATTCCTCTGTGACAGTAACCCTAATATTGCATCGTCATGTTGGGGTTGGGAAACATTGATTATCAATTAGTCACAATTTCCTGGACTTAAGAATTTAAAATATCCGATTGTGTAAAAAAAAAGATGAAATGTTTGGACACTGCGTGGCAAGTCTCACTATGATAGCTCATCGTATATCTACAGACATGATAACACAGTGAATCACACTGCTCACATTTAATGACCGGAATATGAAAGTTGCACAATTGTAAATGGTGTCAGCAGCACAGTTTATAATAACTGCATATCTATGTCTTTGTGGGTCTTACGTAGTTGGACCTCAAAGGCTATCAGCATCCGGAGAATGCTGAGCTGCTCAGAAACACTTGTTCTGCGTGTGTGTCCAACAAGTGCTGCTCGTAAGGCTGAGCCATTCCAGTCATACTGCAGCTCGTCTACTGTTGCTTCAGGTGGCACTCATCCAGTTAGAAGGACAGCTGTGCTACAGTTAGCGGTGCAGGCAGCTGCAGCATTTCAAAACCCCTGAACACGACTCAGTGGCGGGTCACAACATAATTTAGAACAAGTTAAGGCCCATTTATATCCATCATTGTGCACATCGCAGGAAAGCTTACGATGACTGGTGAAACAGAGCAATACCATTGGAAATGATGGGGCTAGTGTACAGTCAAAAGGCCAATCAGTCAGGAAAACTGGCTGCCAGAGTGGCTTATCCCTGCAGCCAGGCGCTCGGCTTCACACTGGCGTGCAGTGGGACGTTGCATTTTTAATTCAAGTGGCTATGCAATGAAGGAAGTTGTCAAAAGGTGCTGCGTATATACAGAAATATTGAAAATGCCACTCAACCAACGAGTAATATTCCCTATTATTGAGACGACCTACATTAAGTGGTCTTACATTCCTCTGCTGCGAAATCCACTTACATTGCTGTCTACTTCGGGTCAAGCACAATAAAATAACCTCTTCAATGACCGCCATGTTTGTTAATGCCTGCAACTTGGTACTCTCAAGGAAGCATTGCGTAATGTCCATACCAATGCAAAAAACGCACGGTGGTATGTAGGGTAGTGACAAACATAACGTTTGGGACGGAACGTAAAACAGCGATGAAACTGCAGCACAAAAGGGCCCTTAGTGATGGTATCAAGAACGGGTACTTAAATGGTACATGTTTCTCATTGATCAGTGGTGAGCTATCAATGAGTGTCTATATCAATATTTATGTTACATCTAGTTTAAACAATGCAGACAACAGCATTTAAAATGGATCAAACCTAATTTGCACACAGAAGTACTTCTTATGACATAACCACAGTAAATGTGTCCTCACTTTCTATTGCTGCATCTTTGTGACAGTGACCAAACAGGAACTGTTAAGTGTCAATTGCCCATTTAAATACCATGAATAGTCGTGTGACATAATAAATTCCTTGCTCCGCGTCTCAATTACTGAATATTGTGATGTGAAGCGAGTGTTTAACTTGGAAAGATGTTTTATCTGACTCCAGGCTTAAGAAAGGTATGCAGATGGGGCATACATTCTGCTTAATATGAAAGTTAAAGCTTTTTTAGGTTTGGTTGCATTAGGTACCGACACACACAGTGGAGGAAATAATTATTTGATCCCTCACTGATTTTGTAAGTTTGCCTACAGGTTTGTAAGGTACAAATTTATTTGCATTTCATTGAGTGAAATAAGTATTTGTTCCCATACCAACAATAAAGAATTCTGGCTCCCACAGACTAGTCCTCTCACTTTAATAAAGTACTCCTAATCTCAACTTGTTACCTATATAAAAGACACCTGTCTCAACTTGTTAGCTGTATAAAAGACATCAATCAGACACAACCTTTCCATCATGGGCAAGACCAAATACATTGGTAACACACTACGCTGTAATGGATTAAAATCAAGCAGCGCCCCCTATAAGGTGCCCCTGCTCATGAAGGCACACTGTACAGGCCCGTCTGAAGTTTGCCAATGAACACCTGAATGATTCAGAGAATGATTGGAAGAAGGTGATGTGGTCAAGTGAGATCAAAATAATGCTCTTTGGAATCAATTCGACTCACTGTGTTTGGAGGATGAGGAATTCAGACTATGACCCCAGGAACATCATTCCCCACTGTCAAGCATGGAGTTGGAAGCATTATGCTTTGGGAGTGTTTCTCTGCTGAGGGGACAGGTCAACTTCACCACATCGAGGGAAACATAGACGGGGCCTTGTACCGTGAAATCCTGGGTGACAAACTCCTTCTCTCAGCCAGGAAACATAAAACGGGTTGTGGATGGGTCTTCCAGCAAAACATACAGCCACGGCATAACGAAGGGATGGCTTAAGATGAAGCACATTGAGGTCATGGAGAGGCCTAGCCAGTATCCGGACCTAAATTCTATAGAAAATCTGAAGAGGGAGCTGAAGCTTCGAGTTGCTAAGCAACAGCCTCTAAACCTTAAGGATTTGGAGAGGATCTGCAAGAGCGAAATTCCTCCTGAGATGTGTGCAAAACTGGTGATGAACTACAAGAGACCTCTGACCTCTGTATTCATCAACAAGGGTTTCTCCACCAAGAACTTAGTAATGTTTTGATAGGGGGTCACCCACTGTTTGTCAGTGGGTGAACTTATAAAAACAGAGAGGGATCAAATACTTATTTCCTCCACTGTATATAGACAGAATGCCAGGAGGAAAGGAAAAACTTGTAAAATGTTGTAGCCACTTAAACAAAAGTTTGCTTATGTCTACGACACTGTAAGTATATGTTAGCTGCATTCTTTTGATGTTAGAAAGACTGTCCTCGACAGGAAAACGTGTGCTGCTTTGTAAACCAGTCGCTCCCTACACCAAAGTCCATAGAGAAAATCAACAGCACACAGGAGTTGTTGATCCACTGTTGCCTCAATCATCATCAGTGTTAATTTGTGTATGAAATCCTTTATTCAGATTTACATAAGAGACACAACCTTATTAAACAAGGCAGCAGCTTCTTTGTCCCCATAATGAAACAAACTTCCAGGCAGTGGTATGTGGTAAATATAATGTTTTTTTTGATAAGCCTGTTAAGTCAGAGCAAGTGTCCATGTCTCAGGCTGGTTCCTGGAATCCAAGTCACTGCTTGTTAACAAGTGGTCTCAGGGGAGCTCGGGGTAAAAAATATGCCACTAAAATCCACAAGAAACACATTAAGATGTTTATGTGATATCAAAAACACTGACACAGACATGACAGTAAAATAAAAACAAGGAAGTGGAGGCTGAACTGAGCACCAATACACACAAATTAGCTGGGATTGGTGTGGAATTCCTTTTGGGACCACCCATGTCTGCACTAATGCTCCTGCAAGGTGTTTTACATAACAGCATGTGTTGTAGGAGAACAACAATAAGTACAAAAGGAAGGAAAAGGACAAGCTGCCTGGGTGTCCTGTAGGGGCCACTTTAAGGGTCAAAGATCACTGCAGGTGTTGTTTAGACTTAACTGTCGAAGTACTGAACAGGGGTAGTTTGTTTTAATGAAGTATCCTCAAAAGCCCATGATGTCAATCTGTAGACTATGATCATGTACAGTATAACACCTCTTTTCAAGGATTACAGGTGTACCCCATATTATCAGGTTAAAACAGCAAGTAGTAATTAAAACCAAACCATCACTTTAGTTATTTTTGTCTTAATTGGAGGAAAGAAATTGTTGTATTAATATTTTAACCTAATGTGATGTTTCTGGGCTACTAGATATACTATACAATTTGTCAGATTTATACATGAAAATATGAACTGAGAAAATAAACTAATAATCAGACTAATGACTAACAAAATTAGATGCAGACCTAGTAACATTGAAATTTGAAACTTTCCATAGACACATATGACATATTTGATATATTTTCTGCAATTTGCAAATAATTTTTTCATTCAAGCTTTGGTTCAATATTTACTGTGTTATTGTTTAAATCAAGATGGAGCATTAGCACGAGATATAATCAACAATACTAAATACTACACTCTAGTGCAAATATATTGTTCCTAACATTTATTGAATGCTTTTTAATCCGGCTGTTTCAGTTTGTGTTACACTGTTATCTGTATATCAAGGAGCTTCTGTGGTCTGATGACTTCATGAATTTCTTGAAATCAATTCATAATGCAGTTATTCCATGCTCCAATTCTCAGGTCCGCTTTTTGACTTGTGAAAACAAAAGTTGGCCTGGCTGACGGTGAGATCATCCCACCAGCCGTTCAAGCAGAGTGTATACGTCAACAGTTTTGTATTCTTTCAAAGTGTCTTTGAATGACAGAGAAACCTAATCCCCACTTACTTTTTATAATTTGCCTGTGGACAGATGAGCAACAACTCAACATTTGAAACTGAATTCTTCAAAGAGTACGAGAACTCTTTTTATCTTCCGTTTTATGTGCAATGTTCTGTGCAGCTGAAGAGGTCTCGTAAGGCAGTAAATATGTCAGAGTAGATGCACACACTGCTTTCTCATATCTGAGTGACAGAATTACATCACCATCGGAATTTGTGCTTTCTACATTGGGGCTAATACATAACAAAGGGGACCTTACCACAATCAAATCTTAAAATCCCTTTCAACTATAAAATATACAGCCTAGAAGCATGTCACACTGTCTGAAGTAATAACTGTGTGGTCCAGCAGTGGTCATTGTGAGCACAGCTTGGGGTTAAAGCCATTTTAAATGCCCTCTTGACTTAAGTTTTGTTGTTGTTCAGTGGACAATGAGTGGAAACTGATGACCTAATGCCTAATGCTAATTTCTTCCTCCCATGTGGCACAAATCAGACATAATCCATGACGGAGTAAGAAGGGAAAAAAACAAAGGGATTCAGATATTGTCAGATCAGTTTCAGGCCTCATTCTTATGTGGAAAAGAATCAGATATGAATCAAATAATGTGCCTATACATCCACAATGTAACTCCATCAATGGAGCTTGTGCATCCTTAAAAATAAGTCAGTGGTGAATGACGTAAATATATGTGTACACCATCTGTGATCACTCTCTTTCAACGGGTACAAAGGAGGATAGAGGCAGGCAAGGATTTCTGTATGGCTGCAACTATTAAATTGATTATTCATTCATTAATAATTCATTAATCATCAACTATTTTGTTAATGTATTAATCGGTTTGAGTGTTTTGGTTTTTTTTAATAATTCCAATAAGCTTTCTGATTTTTCAGCCTCTTCAATGTGAATGATTTCAGGTTTCATTGCTCCATTTGACAAAGAAATCATTAAAACTCAATATTAGTTAGCTGCAGCACTAAACCATGGGGTGGTCAGTAACTAGGCCAATCCAGTGGGTTGTCTCCTAGTATAAACATTAACTAGTATACATGCAGATAAGCAGGTCCTCCCAGAAAAAATTAAATAAAAATAGACAACATATTAGAATTGAGCATCAAGATCTGCAGTGTAAATGCAACCTGAAGCATCTGGAAAACGTTGTTTGGAAGTTTTTACTTCTCCACCAACGAATCTGTGGAAGTCACCTGTGGCTGTTAGCTTAGCTATTAGCTCTACCTGAATGAAGCAGCAGAGGATGCATCACAGACAGGCAGCGCAGTGAGTGTCTTCAACCCCAGCCCTTGACCTGTCCTGTGATTTGGGCCAGCGACCCTCCAGTTACAAGTCCAATTCCACATGTGTGTGGTTAAGGAGTGATTGTAACATGTCACATTATATTTGTTTGAACTTGATTTTTGGACAAAATGACATGTCATGTCAGGATTTGGCTGACATACAAAAATACGGGAATGGCATTACATGGACGACTTCACACACCTGCTACTGAACAAATTTCAAAAGGAAAACACTGCTATGTCTCGTTTCCCATGTAGTCAATTACTTTGAAAGCTGCTAACCCCCATGTGTGTGACTTTTCATGAATACCTGATTGCCATCAACACACATTCCTCTCTCTCTCTCTCTCTCTCACTGCCGGAAGACCTAGGACAAAGGTCGTTTCTGTTTCTGTACCTGGTAAGTGCTCCCCATGAGTCAGTGGATGAGCATCCCGGCTAGCCCTGCCTTTGTTTGGCCAACACTGAAACTGACTCCACCTGTACACACATGTCCTTCCTGTGCATTACCTCCTGATACCAATACACACTCTCTCACATACAGTATTACCATGTTTCTGTCAGAAAGAGAATCAGGAATCATTAACACGGTCTCCTAGAGTCATTGCTGCTGTTTATTAACCGTCATATTAAGTCAAGTGAAAAGTGTTTCCATTTTAGGTAAAAATAAATAAATACACACACCAATAACTTTCTTATTATATTGCTCTGCACACTTATTGTAATTTTAATCACTCTGCTTTACATGGACAGTAAACTCACTATGACCCATTCATGGTTGAATTTTGCACACGGTTGGTAACAACACCACCACTCAAAATTTAAAAAACACCCATGGCCAGTCAAGTATATGGAATGCCAGTTTCACTTGGGAAACCAAGCCTTATTTTCTTTAACTCGACATTTATGTTTTTTTTCCCCCTCCATAAATTTTGTTTTTTATTAAAAGGTCAAATGTTGGGTGATGTTCTTTCCATGTTTGTCTGCCGAGCCAGTCGGGCACTGGGCAGGGCTGGGACACTTTGGCACACAGCATGGAAAGCCTTTTAAAAGGGTTCAGCAGAATTGCTCTGGGGGCTTTATTATTATTATTATTATTATCCCAGAATGTACTGATTACTATGGTGTTTGCCAACAGTTTGAGAGCTCGCCAGAAAAAAGTTATTTTATCGATGTGAAAGAGCTCTGGGACAGTGTTCAAACCCTGGTCGTATGTATGGCAAATACACTGAGGACATTACATTATTATTTTTCTATGGAAAATAATACAAACGTTTGAGAAACATTGCCAGATCACATGGTTTCTTTCCTCCTTAGAAATTTCAAAGGTTACTATTTAAACAGAGATGTTGCAATAAACTATGCTAGTTTGCTAAAATGTCCTTTTCTGCTGCTGTATGCAAACAAACAAAAACTTCCCGTACTTCAAAGAAACCTAAATAAATATCAGCAGAGTTTCAGATACAGAGAGACAATTAATAATCCAATGAGAGGACCTGTGAATGTAAATAAACAATCAACTATCTTTCCATCTGTCCCTCTGATCTAGGGCTGCACGGACATTATCGATGACTGTTGTTTACTTTTTGATATTTGGTTTATAAAATATCAGAATATGATGAAAAACGTAAATTAGTTTTACCCTAATCTCAAGGCACCTTTAAACAAACTAACACAAGCAAAAGAAACCAAAGCAGATTCATATTTAAGACACTGAAATCACAGAATTTGATTTACAAAGAATAAATCAAATCAGTTATCGCAATAGTTGGTGACCATTTATTGCGATAACTGATTGCAGCTATACTCTGATGCCTCCACGAGGACATGGAAGACAACACTAAAAACTGCATTACAAATTTGAACAGAACCCAAGAGTGTTTAGCAGATTGAAGTCTTTAGAGTTGCAACAAGTGATTGATTATTAACCCATTACTAAATGAATCGCCAACAATTTTTATAATAGATTAAATGTATGGCTTTGTTAGGAATGCACAATATTAGACTTGTTGGCAATATATGGGGAGTGCTTTGGCCGATAACCGATACCAATATTGATATATGAGTGATGTTGTGCTGTTATTACTGCTGAAAATATGTACTGTTAAAAAGAGTGTTATCATGATAGTATAATATTTGGGCCACACTATAACATAAAATGGCTGCTGATGTTGATGATGACAACACGTAGAGGCAGCGACAAACATCCACCTTTTCAAGGATTATTGCACTCCTCTTTATACAACCCCAATGTAGATTCACTTTAATAAAGCCAGCATGCAGAAAACTTCGTCTGTGGATTAGGGCTGCAAAAATTAGCAGATTAATCGATTATTAATAGATTACTAAATTAATCGTCAACTATTTTCATAATCAGCTATTCGGTTTTAGAGGAGGGGGTTATAACAGGAATAGCGATATGATTCACGATATCAGAGGTAATGGTAATTTTTACATCATTATTCTCATTTTCATTTGAGAAACATATTTAAAAAATGGTTACTGTGTGATATTTGTGCAGCTCTGTGAGAAACAAAGATGTTCTCTTCAGTCTGTGTAATAAGATGTGTATCGATCAACACAACACATTTTGGCTTTGAACAATACTGCGCCTCTTACGATTTGAAAATTGCAGTAGGTTGTATTGTTATTTCAATAAATTTTTTTATTAATTGTTCAACCCTAGTGGGAAGTTACTTAGTTTTTCCACTATTTATTTACTTTATCTGTTAAGCACTTACAGCAGATGCATTAAGACCGAGAATCACATGATGACATGATGAGCTGATTAAAACAGGATAAACAGGGTAAAGACACACGATTGCACTTGAATGCAAAAAGACAACAAAAATATTTCAAACTGTTGACAGAAAGATACAAATTAAATATTAGACCAATGGGTGAACATCAAATCCAATGGAAAGCAGAATACAGGAAAAACCAAGTGGCAGGGCGCAGCATAATTGTTTGCCTTTGCTGCCACCTTGTGGAGCATCGACGAAACAGCAAACGTGTGCACACGACTAAACAATGTAAAACTATAAATGTATGTATTTTAATTACACGAGTAACAACAGCGTTTCTCTCTCGACTGTTGAAATGTCACAATGTGGTCGTTAAAGAAATGACGCAGTTATACTTTAGAAAGCTAACACTAGTCATGTATGGTACTATAGCATGCCAGCCACTGCTAACTACCAATGCACGCAGGCACTGGTGGTTCTGCTGCTAGTTTTTGCCGAAGCTTTTGGTCTCAGAATAAAGATGGACTCACCGCCGCAAAGCAGTGCTCCGAATACCCGGGGGAGAGTCCTCGTCATCGGAAAACGTCCTCTTCAACTTCCTGGAGCTCGGTTGTCTTTTTAGTCTCTCGGGACAAGGAACGGCACCTTGAGCCTCAGGGGGTTCAGCCATTTTAAGCAACAGCGGCAAGGATTAGTGGTAATTTTATATTGCTGAAAATGTTTAAAGGGGAACGACAACAACTAATTTCACTCCTGCAGCAGGGACTCGTGACTATGTTTGAATATGGCGGAAATCAAAAATCCGACCAATGAGCGGAGGCAATGTAAATGAGTGGGCGGGGCATCTTCAGGGAAGCTGATGTCGCATAAGTTACATTATATGTAAATCTTTTGTATTCGTTTGTTCTCTTCCATCTATTTGAACTATTTATTCCTCGTCTTTTATTCCTGCTGATTTTTCTGATTAGTATTTTTATTCTCTGATGCCGTTTCCTCAATTTCTGTTTATTTTTATCTGTTGGCAAATGAGGCTGATGTGCCCTTTGTTTACATTAAAAATCCTGTATGAATAAAATCTGATTAATTTTACTTTGGTATTTGTATTGAACATTGACACATTTTTAATCACATTTTTTATGGAGTAGAGGGGACACGTGAGGAACAAGGGAAAAACACTGGTTAGTTTTTGTTGGTGAAGTAAAGAAGGATGGTGTACAGAATCTACAATGAATGGTTGTATTTTTCTGACAATGTTTTTTGGGATGGTCTGCACTAAAATGACACATTATAATCCTTGAAAGTTTTAAATGTCATGAGACAGTATTAAACTTAAATTGGCAAAAATGTAGTCTAAATTAAAAAGTAATTTGAGATTTATGCCTCCTTGTACTTGCAGATCCACGATCATGGTTACGCTACACAGCCACAAGGTGGGTGAATGATTACGGCGGTAGGTGATAGATTGTAGATTATCTTAGATTAAGTGTGTTCAGATATAAAATGCACCCACCTCCATATATTACTACTATTACTGGACAACCATCCAGATTTGATCATCTCTGTCAGCTACAAATTTCAAATTTTCAAATTACACAAAACGACAAAGAACATGAAAAACATGCAAGATGTTATGGAGGTTATGGATTTAAAATAAGAGCATTGCAGGTCGAATTGATTTATTACACAAACCCACAAAATTCACTAGACCAGCTCCCTCATGACCAGACGAGATGCTCATTGGCCCCCAGACCATTTGAGTTTGACACCCCTGGTTTAACGGAACTCAGAAAAAACATTTCTGTGCGATACACACACACCGACAATGGAGGGAGTGTCACTGTCCAGGCCAGGATGCCCTGAGGCTGAGGAGGATCAACACGTCGCACGATGCCAAGCAGTAAACCCCCAACTCATTGAGCGCAGACTCGGGTGAGGGATCGTCCACACCTGTACAGTCTCGTGTCTCATTCTCTGACTCTTTCAGCAGGTTCTTTAGCAGGAGAGCAGAACCAACGTTCAAACACAAGATGATACACGCTTCCTTAACACTGTGGATAGAAAAAGAAAATCATTAGAATGCTTTTATGTAGACCAGGGGTCTACATAAAAGCTGTGATATTTGTTTGGTTTGGTTATCATTACCCACAATTTTGTTTTAGTAAAGGTTACTACATTACAAATGATTCAAACCAAAACATATACAGTCAAAAATATACAATATATTAACCACATAACAAACACACCTACAGCTTATTTGTGTCTGAAGTGCATTTTTTTCCTCTTACCTATCCCTTAAATCCCTAACCTTAACCATAATCAGTTCAAGTCAAACCCCTAATCAAATTCAAATTCATTTAGCCCTAAACTGAACCAGTTCATTAGAAATGAGGTTCTGCCTCATTAGGACCAGGTCTTAACCCTGAAAGCCCTTTAAAGTTGTGGAGCAGAAGACAAAATGTCCTCACAAAGAGAGGTTTGCACATATTTTTGGACCACACAAAGATATAGACACAGACACACAGAGACGCACACCAAAACTCACTGCTTAAAGAAGTTCTCAGGTCTTTTGCAGTAGTGTCCAAACAGAGGAAACAAATTTCTGGTCATGTCGAACTGAAGCTGAGCTGCTCCACCATCACTGAAATGATTGGACAGGATCACCTGACACACGAGAGACACAGGAATGCATTAAACTCAATGTAACTAACTTTTTGACCGTACACTACACAGAGCACAGGGCAGGGGAAGCTTTACGCAGTGGCTACACTGTGATTGAGTCACACATAACGACCTGCCAATCTTTGCACCTTTAGTAACATCATCCCCCACCTCTTCTTCAGCTTTAGCCTATTGGCCCTTTCCCACTATGATCCCAGCTCGCATCGGCACAGGTTGGTTTTCCACGACTTGAATTATGATGCCAACTAAAGGCAGCATACTGTAGATTCTTCAACACAGGTGAGGGATCGGGGTGTTCCAAAACGAGCCACTGTACTACTTTGTGGAAATTAAGATAATAACTAAACCACAAAACTTATGCAAAAATGACTTATTATATACAATATAGAGGGTGACGTCATGGTGGGTTGACCCTGGGTCTCAGCCTATTCATCCTGTTTTGAGATTGTGTACATCGGTATCACAATGTCATCTTTACAGGACCTGTCACATGTAAATGAGTGCACTAAACATTTAGTGAGGTTGGTGACAGATCATAAAAACACAGACAGTGTTTCTGTGGGTTTTCCCTTCTTACATCCTGGTACAGAAATTTGTTCAGTCTGTCTGCCAGGCCCTGCCAGGCTAGTTGGAACAGAGAAAGACTCAGACTCTGATGAAGGTGCAGCAGCCTGTCCCTCACACACAGCATCATGGGACAAGCTGAACTGGATAGTGTCATGGTGGACAGGTCATGCTGGGATGGTAGGGACAACCACCTAAGGAAAAAGAAATAAGAGAAAGAAAATCAGTGAGTACATTTATTTTTTTGCTCCATGTGTTCAGTGAGATAAGTTGTCTGTAATGTTTTCAATATAATAAGGGTAAAAGCTACAGCCCATTGTATTTTCCACACAGGACCAAGCTCATTTGCACATTTTTCAAATGAAAGCACCCTTCTCTTAAGCCTTTTTCACACTAAAATTAGTGAGGGGAACTCGCCAAAAACAGGGATTAATGCATTCCTATCGCCAGTGATTGTTCTGCTCTGTGGTGTTATTTTCACCTGTGCATGAATTGTGACGTCACACATGCACCAAAAACAAAATCAGTTGGGGGAAGAAGAAAAAACAACACAGTTAATCAGTCATACACATAGTACTGTTCAGGGCTCCACACAAACCAGGAGCACAGTGGCCCCCTAACTGAAAATTTAAGGAGTGCAAGCAGAAAATTTAGGGGCACGGGACTAAATTGACTTGCAATACAAATATTCACATTTCCCCTTGCTCCTGTTCAGAAATCAGTCTTGTCTTGCACTTTGATGCAACATTTTCCACTGCAGGTTTAATGAATGCACAGCAACAAAGGAATGCTAGCGCTAGCAATGCTGGCTAGTTAGCTTCTGTTTTCAGTCTCCTCTTCCCTCATCGCTGTTTGTTTTGTCCTGCTCCGTTTTTGCAATAGGCGCTGCTTTCTCTCATTGTGTCTGCGTTAACTCGTCATGTATTGTGTTTCCACATCTTCTTCGGTCTGGGGTGGTTGTCCTTCCACATCCAGTGCTGTGTTTAAACGGTAGTCACACTCTGCCTCGTTGCAAGGCATTTTTGCCTCAGCCCTAGTTTATATTAAAAGAACTGGCACATTTAGACTAAGATGTCGTTTTGCTAAGTAGCAAAGTAAAAGCATTTTAGTTCTCTGAAATCCTCTTATTGGTTTCAAAAATGCTTTTATTGTGGAGGACAGACACATGTGGGGCTTCATACTTAAGAGTCCGGGCATTTATTTGGAGTATATTTAAGAATATCTACTTTCAAAGGCAAAACTCGCCTGTGTGATCAACAGTCACGCAGCCGTAAAGCGTAGCACACGTAATTCCACCATTAGGGTTCCACTGTAAATGAGGCCTGAATTTGCAACAAACATAATTTCCAATCAAGACAATGATGTCTTACCTGTCTTGGCCATATGGCCTGGCCTTTTCTATGACTTCCCTCATGGTCCATTCCAACAGTCTCCCCAACATGTCTCCCTTCAGGCGATCCAGCAATGCCAACAGACCTTCAAACAGAGAGCCCTCCAGAGAGGCCAGGCGGCCCAACTCCAACACCCCAAGGTCTCGCAACACCACGTCGTCTCCGAGAGACACAGCTGCCTGCTGTAGCTGCAGGAAAAACTGGAAAAAGAATACAAAAATGCTACATAAATAAATCCATGAGATAAATAGAAACTTTGAAACCTGTTAAGTGTCAAATCATAGCTCTATTCACAGATACTTTAGTTTTCATTTTACCAGGAAAATGTATGTTAAAATATCAGTAAATTGCAATCCTTTAAATGTTTAATTTTGTTATTGACTCTTGCACATACAAACAAAAATGAGCTTTAAAGTAAAAATCAGATGCAGCAGTATGATCACCCTGCATATGAACATTTCAAATCACTTCTGAGTTTATACAATGACACTTTCCCTTGGAAAATAACCTTTCATAAGAAAATAAGTGACTTTGCAATAATTGTCTTAAAGCGGTCATGTGTAACTTTTCAACATAAATAGATGTCTGTTACATTCAAACCATTGTAAAATGAATTCACACAATGACAATTAAGCCAATCAGCTCCAAATGACACTCTCTGTGTTTCTCAGTATAACTGTTCTTTGTTTTTCGTGTCTGTGGCGACACAGAGTGATGTTTTTACATCACGACCAATGGAGGGGAGGCAGAAGTATAAAAGCCACAGACAGAAATACATAGACCCGTCATGATCAGCAGCATCATGGGTTGACGTAGACCTAGAGTTGTCCTCTCAGAAAACTTTGCAGTATCACTTTTGGTGTGGGTTAAGTCTGTGTAGGTAGTGACACTAGCAGTATTTTGGCAACAGAAGTTACACACTGGAGCTTTAAAAAAAACACTATATATAAATAAAATGGATGAATTTAACAAACTCCACACACCACATTATCTCCCCAGTCTGACAAGATGGTGGAGATGTAGTTGACAGCATTGAGAATGGCACAGTAACGTGCACCAAGTGGACAGCGAGACTCCTCTTTCATCACCTGGAGCAAAGAGAGAAAAGAAATTTATTTCAGTGCGTAAATAATTAAATAATCCCAAAAAAAAACACCAAACTTACAGTACTGCACTCAGGTCAAAGGGCACCTACAGCTTTGTTGTTTTTGTGTCTGTCAAATTCTGTACATTGATGGGCCATGAAATAGGAGAAAACTAAAACATGAAAATATATGTAGACACACGTATATACACATCAATTAATATACTCAATTAATATACAATACTAATTCTTATATATTAGTTGAACTCATGCAACATGTATACGTAATGCTCAAGCATATCTTGAATAAATCTGGCGTAACAGACCTTCATCACAGAAGATATTTTTCAACATGAAATAGAACACAGGGAGGTTTGTTTTTTTACCAGTATCATTAATTCCAGTTCCACTATAGTTTTAAGGGAGTCAAATTGGTGCAGTTGTTCAAAAACTGCATTTTTTACCAATGGAATTGGGATATGGGAGAAATGATCCCAGTATCCCACAACACTTTTTCCAATCAGGTGTGTGGCTGAATAAATGTCCCACTCAACAAAAGTGATCATGAGGTGATGCAGGAAGGAGGGAGGCGAATGCTAATAGCAGCTAAGAATATTGAGTTAGCAAAAAGGTTGACACTGCTAAAGACAGCTTAAGATTTTACATAATGTTGGCTGACATTATATCTCAAGTGTTTTTCCTGATCATCACCTGAGTGAGTCGAATGCGGAAATCATCCACCAGTTCTCTCTGTAGCCCCAGAAACTTCAGCTGGGCAGAGGGACAGGGCAAAGCCCGGTATCGCTCTGAGTGAAGCGAGTTGACAAATAACACAGAACATACCATCAGTCAATTCTCCTCCATAATACTGTGGCTCATACATTAAATACATTAACATATGCAAGTCAGTCAAAACCAGGAAGTAGAAAGTCCAAATAGAGCATTGGATTTTGAGAGGACTGCTGAAAGTATCGTTTTTAAATGTATTTTAGAGTTTTTGTTAGTTATTAAAGGCGACATAGACCGGAAGCTCCAATTAACGCTGCGTTTGTGTGTGTATCTGCGTCATTACCTCGTTTATGAAACCCTAAAGTTTCAGAACAAACAGTTCAGCCAGTGCTGAGAAAATAGTGTCGTATTATTTTCCTGGGCTCTGCGAAGCGGCTCGGCACTTCCTTAATTTGATGTCGTCATCAAAAATCCTCACAACCCCTCTCACCACGGTAGCGCCTCCTGGTGCGGGCACATCCGGTTGCGTACATTCAACCGCAGAAGAAGAAGAACTACTCTCGTTGTAGCTGCTGAGATGCAGAGCATCCACTGTGCCAGAGGGGGAGCTATGTATCTGAGAGCTGGACTATCTATTACGTCACTTCCAGGTACCTGGCCAATCACAGGACAGTAGGAAAGCTCTCGTTGGCTGGCCAATCACAACACAGTCCACGTTCTGGGGGTGTGGTTTTGGTCTGAAACAGCGCGGCTGACGAGAGCGTCAGTGAGGAGATATTTTGATCGGCTCGTTTGCAGCGATTAGGAGGTTTTTCATCATGAAAACAAGTTAATATATGTAAGTAGACCTCCATAACTAACATATATGTGTGATACAAGCATTCTATGTCGCCTTTAAAATACTCTCTCCATCTCTGAAACTTCATTAATCCTTTTTAGACAAAAAATACACATAGTACATAATATCATAATACAGCATTCTTCTACAAAGTCAGTGAGTAAACCTCTATAAAACTGAAAGGGTAGAAAACCCTTTGGCAAAGAAATGGCATGACATCTGCTTTTACATGTGCAGATGTTAAATGGCTGAAAGAAGACCAGCAGTCTCACCAGTGATGACCTGTAGCAGAGTCATGAAGGTCTCGGCACAGTCTGGAGCCTTCAGCTCGTCCATATCACTGATGTCTTTGTACTGAGAGCTCCACGCTCCCTCAGCTGACAGCATGGCATCCATCTTCTCCACTGCCACTGGATACACAAAGGGCAACAGCATTAAGACGGCCTCTTGGTCATGAGTACTCGATTATTGGATTAGGCTCTTTATAGTGGAAAGTCAATCAGTTACTGTGATCATTAGTGTATAAACAAATGTATTTGTACACCAATTACTACATGATTTGTGGTGTATCTATTATCACAAGGTGGCAGCGACAGAAATCATTTAGTTAATGGACTTCTAGCACCACTACAGATATTGCACTCATGACTCCAGCAATCTGTTGATGTCACATTTTAGTATTGGCTAAGCTTGCTTGGAAACTCACCAGAGCAGGTATGAAAAAAAAAGCACCAGGTACAAGGTACTAATGGAAGAGAAGAGTCGAGCCGAGTAGCGATAGAACTGTATAATAGAAACGAGCCATAAGTGTGTTTGAATAAATTATGAAATTTAAAAGGTTTCTTGAAGGCATCTTGAGGCTGCTCCTCTAAAGTAAAATGCAATTGATCCTGCAGAAGTGATGGAATTTACCAGGGTCTTTGAATGCATCTCATTAGTTTCCCGTTTGCTCAACCACTGTGAGCCCTGCATTACTTACACTAGCTCTCATGCTCTGGAGTTCAGAATATTTGATTACATCATTTCTGAAGTGCAGCAAGTGTAAAGCATACTTTAGTCTGAAAAAGCTACCAAGAGGAACTACCAAAATGGCTGCCAAGCAGAAAGAGTTTGATTTGAAGTAGATGTATTAATAATTTGGAAAATAACAGCACAAATACAGAATGCTCTTCATCTGATAAAAAAGTCCCATCTCTATAATATTATGAAACCCTGATTGCCAAGTAAAAAACCTAATCCGTAATAACTGACTTTTTCTTTCTACAGTGAGCCACTTCTGCAGGACAGCGTCCTCGAGCAGGAGGTGCAGCAGACCGGGCAGTGCCGCTGGGTATGAGTGGTTGCTTCGCAGCTCCTTCTCAAACTGCAGCACCTCCTCTACCAGGTGAGAGAAGAGCGCGTCGTCGTACAACAGCCTGGAAGCATCGCTGGCCACTTTCTCCTGCACGAGAGACAGCAGGCCTCGACAAAGCTCCACCTACACACACAGAAAGAAATTGTTGGTGAGCTCAGCTGACTATTGAGCTCATTATTACAACATGCCTTATTTGACAGGTGGTAAAATGGAACAACAAAGCCTGGTATGGATGAAAAACCTATTGATGCTACAATTCACTAAAGAAAATCAAAACAGTCACAAAAGTTTATCAGGAAAATAACATACCCTGGCACTAATGTCAGCCCCAGCTCGGTCCAGAATTGGCTGAATCTTCTCCTCCATGAAGGTGGTGCTGTTCCCCATCCACATCAAAGCCTGTGTGAGGTACCACTCTGGCTGAAAAAGGCACAGGTAATAGTAATAGTAATCACTAGGGTTGATTAAATACCACTTTAAGTGTCTGATACCAATGTTGAATCCAATATTAGTCCAATACAGTTAGTCTTTATAAACCTAACTCTTACCTACCTACCTTCCTTATGAATCGGTGTCTAGTCCTGCTGGAATTATACATATAATCTGATCTGTATCATTCATTTTGAGGGGTGTGTATGACATATGCATGTGTGTGTGAGTCTGAGTAAAACCTTGTTGGGTGTGTTGGTCTGTCGATTGCCAAAGAAGTGATATCTGAACCTCTTGCTGAGTGGCAGCAGCATGATCTGGATGGGAAGGCAGAGGGGAGGAGCTAGGGATGTAGGCGTGGCCAAAGACACAGTCTGAGCAGAGGGTCCACCCTTTCCAGAGGCCAAATCCTTCTGAGATAAAAGGTCATCACTGCAGTGGTAGGTTAAGGCTTAAATAAACTAGTCTCAGGAAAAAGCTTTACTAACTTTGTAAATCAAGTGGGAAGTAAAAGAATTTTTTTTATTAACCCTCAAAGTTGCTGTGGGTGGCTAATATATTCATACTTTGTGATATATATATATCACCACTAGAACAGTCGGTACATTTACATGGTCTTTACGCAGGCCGTCATCTCGTCTCTACAGCAAATGGACAAACCAGCCAGAGATTTTGACACAGAAGATTATTACGTAAACAAAGAAAACGGCTGTCCCCACATAATTGCATAGATGAAGGAGGAGGATGTGACTAAGAAAGAGGGGAAGAGAGGCATCCATGAATGCCACAAGCAGAAGGATACGAGGTCTGCAGGGCGAGCAGCTGTGTGACGAGCAGTTCCAGTTGGCTGCTGATCTCAGGAGAGCTGGCCGTGGGTGTAAGCGACTGTGTGGGTGGAGAGATGATTGGCCAATGGAGTTGAGTCAATACTTTCTCAAAGTCACTGTGAAAGAGGAGAATTTAGCATGTTTGAGCTATGCTCCATGTAGACTGATTAGACAACGGATAAAACTGCGCGTACATGGTCAGTCGGTCTTTGATAATCTTGTGCCAGAAGTGAAGCGTTTCCCGGAGGAAGTCCTGGAGATGAGAACAAGCAGACTGGCTGAGTCCTGTGTCCAGTGCAGCCATGCTGTCTACTGCTCTGATGGCCTCCCACACACTGCTGGTCATCAGACACTGCTGGACTGCAGCACTGCAAACACACATACACACCTCAATGGAAGATAGAAGTTTTTTCCCTGTTCACAGTTTGATATAAATGGTATTATAATCCACTTTTTACAGTTACAGTACTGTTAGAGCTGTATCCTATTGCATATAAAAGCCAGATTTAAGCAGGTGTTAGAGTTGTAGACTTGTGTAAAAGAGGTTTTCGTATCTATTCACCTCAGTTCCTCGATATGTTGAAGGCAGCGTAAGTATTCCATGTGTCGCTCTATGTGGTCCACTTGGTTAAGGATCTGGCCAAGATTATCCATCCAAGGCTGCGCCCCCTGGAGATGCTAGAGGAAGCAGAAGACAGTTGATTAGGCATCATAAAAGGAAACATTCCAGAACGTTATAGTGTCACTATGTAGGGTTGGGTCAAAATATCGATTTGGTTGACATATCGTAGTCCTTCCTTGTACAATAGGATAATCGATACGCCGGCGTAAATATTGACATTTTAATTCATAAATGAATTAAAGTGCTCTAAAGTGAACAGTCCCGGTTTCACTCACTGGGCATCGCTACTTGATGTCTCCTTGCAGCAGGGCTGCTCAAATGAATGAGGGGAAACTAGGGTGAAGTTATCTGGCCGAAGAAGCATAATGGCGGAGAAAGCTACGTTACAAGAAGCTCCATCCACATTCAATACAGAGACTTAATGCACTCTTTATGTTGTGAATAAATAGAGAAATCTTGCATTCTAACATTTCACATTAGATTAGATTGGATTTAGGGCATACATGGGAAATCTGGAAAGAGGAACTACAGAGAAGTGCAATAATTTGTGAGCTAAGGATGTTAAGCTCTATCAGGGGTGTTTGTACCTGGTGCAGCATGTTGGAGATGAGTCGCTCTTTCTTCAGCAGCTCCTCCAGGGAACATCTGGCCTCCTCAGCTGCTGAGAGAGCTGCAGAAACTTTAGGAGGTACAGAGCTGGATACAGTCAGAACCTGAAAGACAGAAGTCACAGAGTCACATTACACACATAAATAACATAAGTTTGTAATTTTGTGCCAGGGTGTAAATGAACTTGGGCATGAGAACTGTGCTAAATATACACTTAAAATAACAAAAAACTGTCACAGCTTCACCAAACACCATTAATAAGGTAAAGTAACACAAGTGTAGAGATGGCTGCTTTAAATTATTGTTTAGATTTAGATACAAAATTTTTATTTTTTTTTTTGTCTATATATTTTTTACTGCAAAATAAAGGGAGAGGTCCAAACGATTTAAGGGCAAACATTTGATCAAAAGTCAAAGTATACACAATGCTGAGCAAACCAGTGCAAAGAGCCACAAACCACACGTTTCTGTGAGCTGGCATGCATCCTTACAGAAAGCTGTATTAACTAGTATTACTAGGTTTGAAGCACCAAAACAAACAATAGGCTAAATATCATGCTGAACAACCACTTCACTAGCAATTTAAACTGTGTTAATTGCCCTTTTTATTACACGTTTACGCAGGTTCAAAAACCCCTCGAAAGATCCTTTATTATGCTCCATTCTTCCTGTAAGTCATGAAGTAACATTTAAACCAATTCAGAATGTGATGTTTATTGAAGGCTGCTAATGTTTCGCTTATTGATTGATTCAAGACCTTTTCAGTGGTCATGGCGACAGCTATTGTTTTTGTTTCAACCTTTAATGGCTACATTTATCTATGTGGAACAGAGATTATGATTAAACATAATTACAGTTTGACTGGTCTTATTGAAAGTTACACATGTGATTCAGTTGTGAGTAGTTTGACTGTGGCAATAAAATATTTGAGTCTAATTTAAATTCATTTGTATACATCAATAACTTCAAAAGAGATATCTGCGAGTCCAGAATTCCATTTTGAAATATTTACAACACAAGTCGCAGGTCGAGTTTAAGGCATCTGCTAAGTTCATTAAAGATTAGAGCTGCACCTAACGATTATTTTCATAATCGATTAATCTGTCGATTAGTTTCTCGATTAATCGTTTGGTTCATAATATATCAGAACACCTTAAAAAATGTTGAGGGGTGTTCATCAAACCTGGAAATGATGATGTTCTCAAATGTCTTGTTTTGTCAACAAACCAAAATGATTCACTTTTAATGATTTCTTTGTTATCCAGAGCAAAGAAATGAAGAAAATACTCACATTTAAGAAGCTTAAACAATCGGAAATCTTGTTTTAATCATGAAAAAAGCTAAGAACTGATTAATCGATTATCAAAACAGTTGTTGATTAAGTAATTTAGTAATTAACCTAGTCATTTTGACTAGAGGTCACAATTAAGATCTAGCTTCCTCTGCTGGTACATGGAGGAAAATCTGAAATATTCTTCTCCTGTATATAACAGGGTATGTGATCAAAGTGCAGCTAAGGAATTTTGAGCGCGAAGAAAATGAAACAAAAAAATGACCTAAAAATAATTAGTCTTATCTCTCGCTCTATCTTAAGAGGAGAGGATGACGATGAGAGGGCAAATTATCTTATTGGGAATAAATCTGCCTCCTGTGAAAATTCTGTTGCAGACTTTGCTTGACCCATTTACACCACTGCATTTTAACATTAGTAACAATGGTGCTACATTGAGAGCTGGATATTTTATTAGTTGGTACTTGGTATGAAAATTTGAGAACCACTGATCTAGAGGGTCGAAATTAAGATGCTGATATCCACGATTCACTTGTATATCTGCAACTTAATCATAAATGTTTGTAAAGTGAAATCTTACACACGTTATTCGGAAATGACGTCATGTTCTGGAAATAATTTTACAATGACAGTTGTGGATGGACGAACGTCATTTTGGACATATGCAATGTTAACTTCTTTTGAAGAATATCAAAACTAATTAAACGTTAAAAGCATGTGTCTTGAATACACCTTTAATACACTTGCCTACGAGGTTTTTGTACCATGAGAAACAGTCAAAGTGATTTGTATTCACCTGTTCTTCCAGGACGTTGTTCTCGTCTGTCAGTTTTTTCAGCAGGTTGCTGACATTTTTCAGGGATTTCAGGTCGCTGCCAACCTCTTTCTCTATGAAATCCACTACAAAGTCGTGTTGTTCTGCTGAGTCCGCGGGGAAAGCCTCGGCATCTGAGCTGAGTGAGTGCATTGACTCTGAAAAGTGCTCTGTGTCCACTGTTTGCTCCGCTGCACTGAGCGCCGCCATCTTTCCTCTCTGACGACGCTGTCAACACATTTGCTAGCGCAGAGCGGAGAGAAGGCGCTTGTTTCGATACTGCGCGTATACCGCGGGGCGGTCACACTGCCTCTTTTACGCGTCGCGGTGTGTCAATGTATGCGTGAAGTCCACGTACACTTATGTCGTCTCAAAATGAGTGATGCGCGTGAACAGTTACCTTGGTGAAATAAAACATGGACCGATTTTCTCTATGCATCACCGACGCTGTGTTCACGGGACACTCTGAGGGAGAAAACAAGGCCACCTTTCCTCAAAAGATGCTACGTAGGCACTTGAGAGTCTAACGGATATACGTCATCATGCACTGCTTTGTTTTTTCCTTTTTTGTTTTTAAATAAACTTTGTTTGAAACAGTCAACGATTACAAACAATTGTAGACGGAACACAGATATTCACAAAGCGGTTAAATAAAATAATATCAAACAGAAATAACAAACACATAAAATAAGTAAAGTGGGAAAGTATGCAAGATTACTGAATGAAAGCTTAGATATTAAACATTGCACATATATTAAGATTTTGGCTGCTTTGTGTTCCATACAGGAGCAATGGTTGAAATGTACTGCTCCATTTCTACTGTGAGTACCAGGAAATGGGGTTTCCTGCTTGGAAAAATTTGCATTTATAAACATGAAATTTGGCAAGAATGAAGAAGAATGAATGAGTGAATGAATGAATATATCGATTTGGCAATCGATAAGGAAAAATGCATTTTTGTAATATCTCTGTAGTAAAGAGCGATAACATGAAATGTCTTGCCAATGTTATTGTGACCAAAATGAATGTGAGACCATTTCCGTCCCTGACAAGTGGCAGTGCTTGAATGTAATTATGAACTATTATATATGTATTATATTATATATTATAAATATATTATATTTATTTAACACTGTTCAATCTCTCCACAATTATCTCATTATCGCGGAAAAATCAAGCCTTGTTATCCCGAGAAAACGCATTCATTTATCTTGTTATCACAAGAAAACGGACCGTTCTCCCATGATAAAGAGTTCATTATTCCGTGATCTCGAGATAACGGGCTGAAAAAAATCCAAACTTTTGAGTGGTAAAACCTATGAAGCAACTTGAAAGAAATTTCTTTAGTTTTATTTGTTAGAAAGAACATTTGGGGTATAGGGACCAGACTTTATCCCAGTCTATTATTAACAAAAGACCTAATTTTAGAGTTCAAGCCATTATAGGATGACAAACCTAAAGGTGGAGATGCTGACAAAGACAAACAGACATCAACCATCCTGAATAACGCAAAGGCCAGAAGGATTAGCATCTATAATATTCTTCCACCTGTTGATGGAAATAGGAAAGTTTGATTGGGATTTATTTAAATATTATGGTTAATGAGCAGAATGAATTTTAGACCACCTTGAAAGACATGATGAGAAATGAAGTTCCAGATTTTAGTAAGATTTTTTTTTTTATTCTTCCATAAGAAATTGTTTAGGGCCACACGGTGGTTTAGTGGTTAGCACTCTCGCCTTGCAGCGAGAAGACCCGGGTTCAAGCCCCGGTTGGAACAAGAGCTTTTCTGCATGGAGTTTGCATGTTCTCCCCGTGTGTGCGTGGGTTCTCTCCGGGTTCTCCGGCTTCCTCCCACAGTCCAAAAACATGCAATGTGGGGATTAGGTAAATTGGACACTCTAAATTGACCATAGGAGTGAGTGTGAGAGTGAGTGGTTGTTTGTCTCTAGCTGTGTGTGGCCCTGCGATGGACTGGCGAACTGTCCAGGGTGTACCCCGCCTATCGCCCGATGTAGCTGAGATTGGCACAGCACCCCCTGCGACCCTCTGGTGGAGGATAAAGCGGTTAGATGATGACTGACTGACTGAAGAAATTGTTTAGCATTTCATCAACCGATTTACAAATTGAATGATCAACACAGTGATTGAGCAGTATAGGTTAGACGAGAGATACCTCCCTGCCTTAGTAAGCAGAGCTCGACCTTTCAGAGACAAGTCTCTTTGTAACCACTGGTTAAGAACCTGTCTTTTCAATTATTGGGGAAAAGTTTAAAAAGTTTAAATCGCCTCTGGCCTTTCTATCTTTAGTAATATGGACACTAAGGTATGTGACAGAATTTCTTACAGGGACATTACAGACTGAAGTTGCAGAAAAAATATGTCCACATTTGTCAAGATTGAGGGAGAACACAGAAGCCTTGTGCCTCATAACACAGCATTAAAACAAATGGCTGTCTTTTTAAAGAGTTTGCCAACATACTCATACTTATTATTGTATATGTATTGTAATATGATCTTTAACATGTGCTATTCTGCTTTCACTGTATATTAGAAAGCAAAATAAATAAACATATGAAAGTATAAATAAACTAATGAATACATGACTAATTAAATACAGAAATAAGTACAGAAATCATTATATTTTTTATTACCACATTTATTTATTTATGTGTCCTACTATTCATTTATTATCTTTTATTTATTTCTCTATGTATTTATTCACTTATTTATTTACAGATATGTCATGTTTCAAAGGTTGAAGTAGGTAGGTAGGTTTTCGGAGGTCAGCAATTGAGAATATTAAAAAGAAAATGCTTTTACTTTATTAATAATGCATCCCAAAATATTACCTTACACACTGATTGAAATTAGTAAAACTATCTCCTCATTGTTTTTTTTAATGTATTTTTGTTTTGTTTTTTGAAAAATAATTTGCATACTCACTTTTTCACATCTACTATCTACTGTAACACACACTTCCCTGCATGCAGCACACTATATCACAGTCCCTGCAAATTAATTAAGATGAAAAACCTCATTTAAGAAACGACATTTAAGTGCATAGACTCACAACAAAGATGTAAACCTCAGAATAAAGAGAAAAGACAACGCTCTAGTACAAAAACAGTCAAAATATTGGTCACTAAATGACCTCAAAGTTACAAGTTTTGGTGGCATCAAAGTGATGTTTTGTTTCCTGGAAAAGACATAAAACATCACACGGTGAAGTCAAATAAGAAGAAGTTCCTACGCTGTAAAAATGGACCAAAAAGGTCGAAGCATGTGCAGGTGCTGCCCATGAGCATGTACGGCTGTAGCAGTCACCCTATTACTCTGCAGGTCAGTCTGGATGTGACAACATGAGAACATCTGCCCAACAGCACTGTTCCTGCCCCCTCTGTGTGTGTGTGTGTGTGTGTGTGTGTGTAACGTGCAGCAGACTCACGTTGAACACCAGCATCTGGTCATGTCTGAAACATTGATTCACGTGCACTTACAGCAGCATTTGAATCTGTATATTAATCCATACTTTGTGTATGTTTGTATTGTTACAAAACACAGAGGTCATACGGTGATGCAGTGGCTAGCATAGTTGCCTCACAGTAAGAGGGTCAATGCTTCAAGATCCTGGTGGGAGGAGTCTGACCTGTCCAGGGTTCCTCCCTCTGTCAGCTAGATTGGCTCCAGCACTCGCCCATACTGTACATAAAGTATATACATGTGTACGTGTATATGTACTGTATATACAGTATGCATGTTGTGTTCACCTGTGTTAACAGATCTTTAGACTGACACACTACTGCAGTGGTTTCATATGACTCACTGGACAGCTGATAATATGTGCGTCCCTTTCCTTGGCACCGCCCCCTTTTGTCTCCTTCCCCCTCTCCCTCATCGATGTTAAAGAGTTAAATGGCGCGCTCACATAAAGCTGCGGGCGTCTTTGAGCAGAGAAGAAGTCTCAGCACCCTCGGCTCTGAGCCCAAACCTCATCTGCACCCTGAATGATGTCAGGAAACTTCAGATCAGGTAGGAATCACACATTCACGCACATATCTATCTATCTATCTATCTATCTATCTATCTATCTATCCATCCAGTTCCATCCATCTAGTTCCTTACGCTCTTTGCTTTCAATCGCCTAGCATCTGTTGGATGGGTGGTGTTGGTCTGTCTGGTGCCGTACAGGACACTGACCAGTACAGACGCAGCACCCATCTGCACCAATGCCCAAGCTGGATGCCACGTCCTGTCCCTGGCTAACCTGTTTGATCGGGTCATCCAGCACTCAGCCAGGATGCACGGCATTTCAAATGACCTCCACTCTGAGTTTGTGAGTCTCCTCAGGCAAAACACCCTCACTGTACATTTCTAATGAAGTTGGATGTTCATAATAAGGATGTTCGCGGGTCATACGCACACGATTTTTATTCATAAGTTTTGTAACCAAGCCCCAGTTGACAGTTAGACGACCTGGAAGCTGACGTTTCATTCTCACGTTCATGTGTGCCCTCTCAGGAGCAATACTTCCTGCCCAGTAAGAATCAAATTGGTCGGGTCGGTCGCAACTGTCACACGTCCACCATCCTCACACCAAATGGCAAGGAGAACGCTCAGAGAATGGCGGTGAATTTAACTCTCCATTGTCCTCATCACGTTTTTTTTTTCCTCATCTCTTCAAATTTCTCTTCCATCGTTCCCCGAGTGTTTCGACCTTTTCCCTGTTTCTACCTGCATTCGTGTTTTTATTCTCTGCTGTATCCATTTACGTGCAGGCTACTGTTGTATCATCCCGTCCTACGTCGGCTACATCTACCCTGATTTAAAGGAAAGCTGGAGTTTGATTGTGTTTTTAAAGCGTCCTGTGTGCCCTGTGCTCTGCAGAGAGAGGAGCTGACAGAGGTGATTCTGAAGCTCCTGGTGGCGTGGAGAGATCCTCTGTGGCATTTCCACCAGAACATGGCTCATCACCAACACGGCTTCACCACCTTCAGCTCAGACAAAGCTCTCGAGATGAGCGACATGGTGCACGAGCTGCGCAAAGGCGTCGAGAAAGTGGCCGAGAAGGTACCGCAGCGTGTCTTACGTCAATGTGAGGTGGCATGAGTGTGTGGTGGACGCCTGAAGCTGGTGCGTCACAGAGTTTTCAGGAACTGGGTGTCTTGTCAGGTTGAATAAAAGCCTTTATGTCATAAGACAGAGGTGAACATGGTTCTGGTCAACCTCAGATGACCTATTGTTCACGTTCACAATCAGTGAGTGTCCATGTGAGGACACCATTCTTTATTCTTTACCAATGCATTTGTTTGAACGAGGACAAGTAGACTTTTTTTTGACAATACTGTCAAATTCAGTGCTTAACTAAACTACATATAGAATTAGTAGTCAATGTGATTGAGACAATGGGGACTTTTCCAATCAACTCTTCTCATTTTTATTTGCTTTTCCATTAGAGATAGTACCTGGTGCTATTTTTGGTACCTGCTTTGGCGAGGTTCCCAGCAAGCTGAGCTGATAGGAAATAAAAATAGAATCGTCACATTTATTTATTTTACATTTATTTTGGGGCCACACGGTGGTGTAGTGGTTAGCACTCTCGCCTTGCAGCGAGAAGACCCGGGTTCGAGCCCCGGTTGGAACAAGGGCCTTTCTGCATGGAGTTTGCATGTGTGTGCGTGGGTTCTCTCCGGGTACTCCGGCTTCCTCCCACAGTCCAAAAACATGCAAGGGCCTTTCTGTCTCTATCTGTGTGTGGCCCTGCGATGGACTGGCGAACTGTCCAGGGTGTACCCCGCCTATCGCCCGATGTAGCTGAGATTGGCACAGCACCCCCCGCGACCCTCTGGTGGAGGATAAAGCGGTGAGATGATGACTGACTGACATTTATTTTGACACTGTTACTGATGTTTGTTATTTTTTTCATTTAAAGGCGACATAGACCGGAAGCTCCAATTAACGCTGTGTTTGTGTGTGTGTATCTGCGTCATTACCTCGTTTACGAAACCCTAAAGTTTCAGAACAAACAGTTCAGCCACTGCTGAGAAAATAGTTGTTGTAATGTTTTCCTGGGCTCTGCGAAGCGGATCGGCACTTCCTTAATTTGATGTCGTCATCAGAAATCCTCACCACTCCTCTCACCACCGTAGCGCCTCCTGGCAAGTAGGTCCAGCTGCAGACCCGCAGACCACTCAACGAAACGCCCCTTCACTCAACGAAACGCCCCTTCACTCAACGAAACGCCCCTTCAAACTACACGACACTCTGATTGGCTCTCAAGAGACTGCGTCTGAAACGTGATGATGTTTACTAACGTGATGACATTTACTAACGTGATAACGTCTTCTTTTATTGAAACTTTATTTACACACGCGTATCTCATAGACACTTGTTGACAAGAGACTTTTATCCCGGTGTGCGACAGGAAAAGAGAAGAATAAATACTCGTGTTGACTTTTATGAACACAGAAATGTACTTTGTGTGAAATTTGTGAATAATTAATGTCACTTTGTAATGTATGAAATGTTATAGCCAAACTGCTAAAATATATAAATGCCGATTGGAAAAGTTCTTTGAACATCACGTTTACACAATATAGTATCACGTTTTTGTAATATAATTATCACGTTTATACAATATAGTATCATGTTTATGTGATATAATTATCACGTTTATACAATATAATATCACGTTTATGTGATATAATTATCACGTTTATTATACAATATAATTATCACGTTTATACAATATAATATCACGTTTATACAATATAATATCACGTTTATACAATGTTTATACAATATAATATCACGTTTATACAATATAATATCACGTTTATACAATATAATATCACAAATTCCACTTTGAACACACACTTTGAATAATTTCATTTGTTTTTGCAAACTTCCAACATCATGGCAACCTGTATGTTACAAAAAGGTGTGTTTAATATAGGCCTACATTTATTGAATGTCTTATTAGTCTGTAGTTTGACATGTTGTTCAACTGGACAGAACAACGATTAGAACTAATAAAAGTCTACTTGATCAGGTTTTTAACCTGAAAGAAACCCTCCTAAAATTCTGTGCTGGTGTGGTCCAGGTGGTGGTAGACAGAAGTTAAGTAGACCTGCTGAGTATGTCATTAAGGAGACGTTACCTATTTCCAGGAAGATATGTGAAACATTGGTATCTGAATCAAACCCAGCCAGTTGGACATCAGTAGGTCTTTTGATGAAAGTAAAACAAATGCACTGAAACCCTTGATTCTGCACAGAAAGTTGTATAACTTTCAAATCCATGTAATGAATACAAGTGATGAATGATTTATTTTCTTTATTTTATACACAACAGACTATCCAGCAGACACATTCACTACCCAGGGATTACAGGCACCTGAGGAATTCCTCACACTCCAAGGCTTTCTTGTAATTGCTCAGGAAGCTATCCAGTTTCTGCCTCGCTTTTGAGGAAATGTGGCTCTGAAGCTGTTCCCCAAGCTGGGTTATCTCGCTGACAAGACAAAATGATATAGCAAAATAATGAAGTCGTTAAAGACACTCAAATACATAATAAGATATAAACAGAAAATTGGATTAACAGTTTCCTAAACTATCCGGCTTACCTTGAGTCAAACTCTGTGCCACGCATGTACATCTCCTTGGCTTTGTCCAGGGAGATGGAGTGAACAGCTCCGAGGGCGTGTACTGTTGCCTGTGGCATGAAGATTAAGATTTAAGATTGTGTTAGATAGTGACCATGTGTTAAAAGGAGACAGACATATGCAGTCATATAACACATGTAGTCTACAAATCAGTGTCAGTGTCTGAGATCTCACCTCTGGCAAAAGTACATCCATTACGAATGCCACTGGATCTGCAGACTTCTTGTCTGTCTCAGTACGTTCGAGTACTTCAGACAAGAAGTGCATGACTTTGTCCACTTGTTCATCATCTTCAAAAAGAAGGATGACCCTGTCCTGTTTCTTGGCCCAAGGAGACACCGTGTTGCCTGTGATGATGTTCTATAAAAATTGTTTAGGACTTTAGTTTGGGTATTCATATACAAATACACAAACACCACACTAAATGCCATTGTCACTCACTTTAAGGTGTTGCAGCATGCCCTGATCCTCTGTGATTACACTGGTTAACAGACAACATGCCTCGCGTCGCTTCTGTTGGGCTTGTTGGGCCCTTTCCTAAAATTAAATTACACATAATATGCAACACTGAATACATGTGATTAAGAACTTTGAATAAGACATTTTCTTTCCCTGATTATTTGCACTTCCTCTGATAAGAGGTGTCATCCTGGCTGGCAACTTGTTTGGCCACAGTAACATCACTGCCCTAAATGGATATACAGATAAGCCTGTCTGAGAGGCAAATTGTTACATTACTTCTGAGAACAATCATTATTATCAGGGGCATCTATAAAAATGCAGGAATCTTGAAACTTTTTCTCAATATCTAAATTCTCAACAAGAGTGAAAATAAAATACACATTGACTTAAGATTCTACACACATGAAGTACAGTACACATAGATGAAATGGTTTACTTTACTTTACTTATTTTGAGTTTCTGATACTCAAATGGATGAGTTGAATAGTTTGATGGTCACAGTTATCCATGGTCAGGACAAACAGAAATAACATCACATTTAATAATACATAAGGCTCATAGGATATTAAAGCCTTTCAGCGTTGAAATGAAAAAATATTTGATAATTTAGGACTTACCACCGTACTCCACCATGCAGATGAGCCACAAGCTTTGCATAGCTCCCCTTTTTTGTGCAGATCAGACACTGATAAGTGTCCGAGTCGCATCTCCTCAGCTCAGGGTCTGCTCCTTCACTGAACGTAGTGTTGCTCTATAAGAGAAAATGTAAATTAAAATTGTATTTTGTATTTTTAACATGGAAACATTTTCAATCCAGAATCAAGTAGTAATACACTGGACTGCATTTGCCTTTAAGACTTTCCCTGTCCTAAAATATATGCAGGCTAACTGAAATAAATCAAATCAAATGACACTGTTGACTGTGATTCAACAGAACTTCTCATTTCTAAACATGAAAAATATTATTCATCATCAAATCTTTTATCTTAACAATTGTAGAACTGAGGTCACACGTTTTCAAATGAGCAAAGCTGTGTGCAACTTGTCAGAGTCATTTAAAGATTAAAAAACAGATAAATACTAATATATAGAGATCATATAGTTTATCTTATACGTTTCTTGGTTGAAAATGAGACAATGTTATATTGTCAATGTTATAACCTGTACATATAAATAAAAGAAAAAAAGGAAAAAAAAGAAAAAAAAGGGAGAAAATCGCTGCGTCTTGCTTGCTGTTACAATCGCTATCGTTACAGCATGCAGACATTACTGGTTAATAAACTGCACTTAATTGATTTAATGGATACAAATAATGACTATTCATCCAGTGTTCAATATCAAAATGTGTTTTTTATCCATTCTTACCTTTTCCTCCGTCATTTTCCCGTGTTACTTTTTCGGGTTCTCTCTTCATACTCGGTCAACGTAAACTTCATCACGTTTCAGACGCAGTCTCTTGAGAGCCAATCAGAGTGTCGTGTAGTTTGAAGGGGCGTTTCGTTGAGTGAAGGGGCGTTTCGTTGAGTGAAGGGGCGTTTCGTTGAGTGGTCTGCGGGTCTGCAGCTAGACCCTTCTCGTTGTAGCTGCTGAGATGCAGAGCATCCACCGTGCCAGAGGGGGAGCTGTGTGTCTGAGAGCTGGCCTATCTATTACGTCACTTCCAGGTACCTGGCCAATCACAGGACAGTGGGAAAGCTCTCGTTGGCTGGCCAATCACAACACCGTCCACGTTCTGGGGGTGTGGTTTTGGTCTGAAACAGCGCGGCTGACAAGAGCGTCAGTGAGGAGATATTTTGATCGGCTCGTTTGCAGCGATTAGGAGGTTTTTAATCATGAAAACAAGTTAATATATGTAAGTAGACCTCCATAACTAACATATATGTGCGATACAAGCATTCGATTGTTGGTCCCAGTTAAAAAAAAAAAGGGAAATACTGGACTAATGTACTCAACAACTGTCTTGTGCGTACACATAACTAACAAGAGTTCAAATGTGTTTGTTTGTTGTGATGATACATTTTTAACTTCTCTGCTCCAGATGCAGCTCTTGGGCATGATGAGCGACTCTGTCAGCAGCCAAGCATCTTCTGAAGCCCTGTTGCCGCCGGACAGCGCCGAGTGGCGGCTGATGAAAGAATATGACCTCCTCTACTGCTTCCGCCGAGACTCCAACAAGGTCCAGAACTACCTGAAGATCCTCCAGTGTCGCATTGTTCCCGAGCATGGATGCTAAAGGCCCCTGAAGACTGAAACTTACAAACAAAAATACCAAATGCACTGAAAAGCAAGTGCTTCAGTTTTGTAACGACACAGATAAAGCTGTAGCTCTTGTTGTGATTTATTTGCATGGCATTACACACATACCGCATGTTCACTCCTATCATGAAGTGCTACTGTAACCGCCTCATGTCTGATAGGATACAGTGTGGACAAACTATGGATTAAATAGTGTCAAATATGATACTGGACTGTATATCTTGATTAAATATCGTAATAATTGAAAACATTTCAGACATATGGATGCTATGGGTTTTGTTTTTGGCAATTCTACACAAGGTGAGGCCAGAACCGAAGCTTCATGACTGATAAACAGTCACACAATTCCCGCGTTTCCATCCTGGTACACTCTGGAATGGTAAAGCTCTGGGTCAGGCTTGCGTTTTGACTGAGAACGGTACCTTTACCTTGTAGGAGGCGTGTGGGCTGCGTTGCGTGATGGTGCGACGACAACAAGACTGAATGTGACAACAACAGACAACAATGGAGGAAATGCAGCCGCTCTTTTTTTGCGTGCATTTGCCTCGATTTACATGGGATATTTACACATATTGCAGATGTTTACATACTGTAGCACTTTACTCTGGTATCCCAAGGGAAGAATGGAATGGTTAGAGCTGGTTATTTTGGTACTATCTGTAATGGAACGGAAACGCAAAAAAAAAATCGGACTTTACCAAACGAAACCATTTCACTCGGAGAAGAAGAGACATGGCTAAAGTGAAGCCTGAAGCTGAGCTTGTCAAAGACAACTTCAGTTTTAGTAGAGACAGTTCATAGACAATGATTTTTCATTCTGAAAGAGTAAAAAATAGGTTTTTACTTCCTCCAACAATGATTCCATGTGAGCATCAGAGACTTTTTGGATGCTCATTGGATTTTTCTAGTCTAAAACTGCTACTATTGACACCTCGATGGGCTGCTCGGTACCGATATGCTCAGTGACCATTGTCTGCACATTGCTGCTTAAGTGCATGTAAACAGGTATTTGTGTTAAAGTGTCTGGTTCTATGAGGTACCAATGTAGTCATTGCTGATGGACTAACTAAAGGAAGCTGAATCTCAAGGACTATCTCAGTTTTTTACAGGTAGAAAGTGAAGTCACTGAGGTGAATCCATATAAACATCAAAACCACAAAACACGTGAGCTGGTTTAAAACCCTGTACAAACCAAGTACAAACATAGGTTTTAAGCGGATGCATTTGTCATTACTCCCTGTGATCACACAAATATCCAGAGAGTAACCGAGCATAAAAAACTTTTATTAGGTTTATTAGGTGAAAAAAAAACACAAACAAAAACACTGGATTGACATTGTGAACTGATGTGTTGGTTGGACTGCAGATCACTCATTTCAGGATGCTGCTGGTATGGTGACAGCCTGAGACCTTCCAGTGTCATGCTCTACACAGGAGACATGAAGGGTGCCGTCCCTGCAACACACAAACAATCCGAATAAACCAAAGGTGCCATTGATTTAGGGCTTGATATTATATCAAGACATGAGACAAAATATGGCATTACATTTTGGATATCATCATATTTATCATACTGAACACATTTATGAAATTCACTCAATTTTATATACACAGTATATGTATGTCACTCAGCAAACAGATCCCTAACAGCATCATGGTAACATAAATATTTGAACAAAAACACTAAAGTTCAGACCACAAAGTCCCTTTTACCTTTTCATGGTCACTACGGTGTCAATGTTGTGGTTCTCTTCTTTGGGCTGCAGCTCTCTCAGGATTATCTGTACATTAACAGCGCAAGCAGATATATGGTTAATTTCAATCCAAATCTACATTCCTACATCTACAGGTCTTGCTCTTTTGTACCTTGGCTAGTTTTATTGGCTGCGCTGTGACAAGTCTCTGGTAAATCTCCAGACAGATGGAGGACAGGTTCCCTCCTCCACTCAGGATGTGATGTCTGCGTGCAGGAAGAGGCGTGCCGGACGGAACCAGGACGGTGAACACCTCAGCTCCGGATTCATCCACCTCCTGTATGTGCCACAGAGCCACACAGAGCGATCAGAAATGACTTTCTTACATGTAGAGATGGGACAATGTACCAATTTATTGCATAACCATAAAGAAATGGCTGAGTGGCTTGAAAATGCTTGCTGGATTCCCTTTACAATGCCGCAAGGGGGAGTCTAGATCTTTCCAGTCATTCCTGGATGTTTTGATTTTACTGAATTTACTGTGATGACGCATCCTGTGTGACAATAGTTGGATTGTCAATCAGCTTTGAGATTTACCCGTTCTGACATTATGGCTTTGTTTCAGAAAATGGAGGACAAAAACATAGTTGCTGCATGTGTTCATCTGAAGCTCTATGACTCTTCATGATCCTATCTAGGGTTGCAAACATTCCTGGGAAATTTCCAGAAATATTCCAAATTGGAAACTGAGAATGAACTAAATAAATTATTAAATAAATTAAAGAAAACTGTCATATAAAAATATGAAAATTTTGTTTTTGCATAAGAAGACACACATGCAAAATGATGCAATTAAAAAAACAAGATGCAGATTTATTTGTATATATAGATATATCATTATCTATCTATAGCTAGTTAACAATAGAAGTTTAGAGGATGTTTTTTATCTGGTTTACCAGCTCGTTAGCTAGTGTAATACATTTTATTTAACATTTGCTAGTCAAAATTTAACACCAAAGATCAAATGTCTACCTCATAACATCATCAAAACTTACTTCAATTGTGTGGCTTCAATAGTTTAGGTTTCTAGAAATCATCAGTGATGTCATGTGATGGAGGAATGATCAGTGCATGTAGGGGGTGTGGCCTCAGTAGCCCTGGTAAGTAGGGTGCTATGTGTCCGCGATTGAGGAATAGCACTGATATTCAACTGTATTGGCATCAAACCTGATTGTTTTAGCCACAATTAGGCTAACACATAATATTTACCAACTATATTCAAGTTGAAACTGTCCAGTTTATTCCTGTAAATTCCCAAGTTTCAAATTTAGAAAATTCACAGAATTTTTAAACCATAATAACACTGTAAATTACATTTTTTTGTTTTGTTTGGATAATCATGACATTAAATATTCACATGCTCCCATGCCTAGTAACATGCATTTGCATTGTCAGTGCTGAATAATTTCAGTTCACCTTCATGAGTATATCTGTGGCAGAAACATCCACCATGACGGACTCCTCCTCGGGGGCGAGGCTCTCTCTGCCGACCAGCAAACCCGCCTGCAGCGCTGCTCCCACTGCGATGACCTCATCAGTGGGCGCTGAGCTGAGAAGCTCCACGTCAGGGAACAAGTCCCTGATCATCTGCTGGAGGCGGGGGATCCTGGCCGAGCCGCCGCAAAGAACCACCTTAAAACACACGGTTCACAACATGACTGAGCTAAAATGATGTTGCATAATGAAGCATGCAATATATTTGGATTGTATTGGATTTGACATCTTCATATGTCCAATAAGCGATCCAGTGATTTTGACCAGTATAGGACCGATATCGATACTGAGCATTGAGATTCATCTCTAGTTTTTGAGGTCTTACAAATTCACAGGTGTCACCTGCTAACAGGCTCCTATTGGACGATACTAGCTCTCAGTCAGTCATTGATAGTATTCCATTTTCCTCTAAATGGCAACATAAATTATGTTTACTGGTAAAAATCATCTGTAAATCCAGCAAAAACCAGATAAGTGACCCCCCAGTGGCTATACAAAATATTAGTACTTCCTGATAAGCTTCAACAGACAAAACTGGAAGATCATGTCCACTTTATATATGTGTGTGTGTATATATATATATATATATATATATATATATATATATATATATATATATATACATATATACATATATACTGTATCTATATATATAGATATATATATATGATTTGAGGTGGATTCAGCAACACTCCCTCTACCTTGTTGATGTCACTGGTGGACAGCCCCGCCTCCTCCAGCATGGCTCTGATTGGCTGGATGCTCTTATTGAAGAGTGGCGAGCAGAGCAGCTCAAATCGAGCTCTGAGGGAACAGAAGACAAGAGGTCGTCACGTTCATAGCAGTGATTTATCCACACAGCCAGTAAAGACAAAACATCACCACTCCATGTCTTGCAGTTCTACACAAACTTTGATTTTGTAATTCTACCTTACTGCACCTTTATGTTATCATGTTCTAGTTTATCTCATCCTTTGTTTCTTATTGTACTCCTTTCATTTTGAATTATATAACACCTTTATGTACTCGTTCACTTATCTATTACATTTTATCTGTTAAGTTTTCTGATCACCCATTAGTACCCACTTCATACTGTATTAGCAGTGTTTTTTCTGCAGCTGATGAATCCATACACGCCATTGTCCTAATCAGAATTAATGTTAAATTGACACTTTTAGCGTTGCTTTAACAGTGCAAAACTTGTGCGCTGCACATACCTGATGGGTAAAGCAAGCGACAACATATTCCTCTGTCAAACAATAATATATGACATGTTTTCAAGTGTTTTTATATGGATATGTGTGTGGAGGCCAGTGGACCCTGCAGAGAAAGAATTAGGAACCATATTTGTCACTTCTCGTCTCACCTCGAGACATTGCATTCAAAGTCAATGCCGTCGTACAAGGAGTCGACAAAACAGTTGGCCGATCCCAGCGAGGACAGCGAGTGTTTGGCCATGTCGGCTCCGTTCATCAGCTTCATCATGGCCCGGGCGTTGCTGCTCACATCGTGCTTGAAGGTGCTGCACAACACACAGGAGAATAATAATAGGTTTGGAGGATGTGACGGAGGTTCAGCATGTGTGAGGGTTGAAACACATGGGGATCCTGATTCGGGCTAGTGTTTTATTTTAAAACAGAAGACACTCTACAACACAAGTGGAAAACTGTTCCGTTGGTTTAGGGACACCTATAGTCACCTGACCTGTGGGCGTAATAACTGTTTGTGTGTGTGTTGAAAACTGGGGCTCTGGGACTTTGATAAAGATTCCTGAATGACCAATTTTATAAAATCTGTTTTACCAAAACATTATGCATTATGGTAAAATGATTTCATTTTAGCACCAGCCACTCAAAACAACACACACATTAAGCCTTTGTCATCCTCCTCTCCTTTGGTGAATGAGCTGGTCGTAACTTCCTGTACACTTTGAGACAACCATTCAGAAGCATTGTTAGATCTTAGTCAAATAGCATGCTTATTAGCTCACTAAAGCTTGGGTACATTTTTCTATCTTGGGTGTTGTGGACTAAGTTTGACACCAAGTCAAAACCACAACAGTAATCAAGTTGATTTCCCTGCTCTGGTGACCACTTTAGTTACCGTTTGAATTCAGCCGCCAGGTGCTGGGCCAAGGCCTGGGTGAAGCTCTCTCCTCCGATGTTGTGGTCAGTTTGGGTATTGAGAACCCGGAACATTCCGCCACTGACCTGCAGCACTGTCACGCTCAGGGACGTCCCGCCAAGTTTATACACCAGGACGTGGCTGAGGACAGAGCAGAGCACCATGAGAGCAAAACTGTCTGGAAATCAGCACATTTTAAAACAAACAGGGTTGATTCTACAGTGCTTTACAAAGCAAGAGCAACAACAAGGTACAAAAAAGGTACGTACATAAAACAATGAAAAATAAGATAAAGGTTTACTTTTTTATCCTGAAAGCCAAGTTTACTTTTTATCCTGAAAGCCAGCACTCCATCTCACCAGACCCAGCACACAAAGGAGATACTTTTCAACTTTCATACCTCTTTCCAGAGTGACTGTCCTGTCCGATGTCATAGGCCAGCAGAGCAGCAGCAGGCTCATGGATCAGCCTCATCACATGGAACCCCGCAGCTTCAGCTGCCTCTCTGTGCGACAGCAACAACAACAAAAAACACAGAGTCTTGGTGCGTCAATAAAATAAAAAAAAATTCCATGCGTCACATCATGACAGCAGAAAGCGTAACCTACCTCAGAGCTTGCTTCTGAGCCTGTGCAAACTCAAAGGGCACCGTGATGACCACTTCAGTTACGTCAGAGCCCACAGCTGACTGAGCTGTTTCTGTGGAAAAATACAAACCATCAGTCGAGTGTCAGGCATGCAGTGAAGGAGACGAGAGACTAGGTGAGGGACTTAAAGGCCATCTGTCAGGTGACTGGCTGCTTATTGTACATCCAACTTTTGTTCCGTGTTCTTCTTCTGTTATTTCCGTTTCAAAGCCTGGGGCATAAACTGTGAAAATCATGCAGAGTGGCTCATACAGTTTTGGTCAGCTTGAACATACATGCAGTGGTAATTTGATCCCAACTATAGGGCTGAACGATTTAGAGGATTATTTTGACTGAAATTGTGATATGATTCACGAATGTGAATGGGTATTTCTATGTAATTATTCTCATTTTCATTTGAACAACATATTTATTTATTTAAAATGATTGCTGTGTGATATCTGTGCAGATCTGTGAGAAACAAAGGTGTTTTCTTCAGTCTGCAGAATATGTGATACAGCAACAAACAGTATTTACACAGAGAACATATAGTACACAACAAACAAGGCACATCGTACATGGCTGCTTCTCAAAAATGTTACTCAAAGACCATCAAATGTCAAACATCTGTATGTGCACACAGCTGAGCAGCTTTAAACAGACATTTGATGTTGTTTTGACGAGTAATAAAAGAGCTGCAATTCCTCACATCTATCGGGCAGAGGGCCCCACTAATCTGCAGCAGCTACAAAAAAATCTGACTGTCAAAATGAAGCCATTTCAGCATAATCTAGTATTGAAGATATTCTGAAGGATCTAATGGAATTCACCACGCAGGTGTACAAAAGAATTATCACATCATTTGTGTGTGTGCGTTACCTTTCATTTTATGGAAGATGAGTTTAGCCACGTCCTCCGGAGCAACATACCGAGGGTTTTCTCCTGCTGTGATCTCATAGTAAGGCTTCCCGTCTCTGTCCACCACCTGAACACAACAACCAGCGCTCACACCGACAGTTCTCTGCTTCAGCAGCTCACAGTCAATACTGTGTGGGTTCAAGAATCAAACTGGGGGAGCAAACTAGCAAGTAATCTTTCTATTAACAGGGACAACTGACACCTTTGGTGTGGATATGTGAAGAAACTCACCTGACACTTGGTCTCTGTTTTGTGAGTTTGTGTCTCCGGATCAATAAAGCTGTACATGAAGAGACAGAAAAAGAAAGAAAACAGGTTTAGTCAGTGATATAAGGGGCTGCCGAATATTTATGTTATTAACTGTATGAATTGTACATGTCATTATTTAAAGGACTTTAATTTACATGTTTTATAAGCAAGACATATGAGGGAATATACAATGGATCAGTCATACAATTCATACAAATTCAACACTTCTACGTATACTGTACATTAGAGTTGAAACAATTAATCAATGAATCGATTAGTAATCGATCACTAAATTAATAGAAACTATTTTGATAATCGAATAATCGGTTTGAAGCTTTTTTTCTTAATTTCTTTGCTCTGGATAAAAAAATCATTAAAAGTCAATCATTTTAGTTTGTGGACAAAACAAGACATTTGAGAACATCATTTCAGACTAATCGAGAAAATAATCGATTAATCGATTATAAAAAGAATCGTTAGTTGCAGCTCTAGTATACATAATGTATGTAATAGGAATGTGACTGTATGAAAATGTTAATGTAATGATTATCCTGCCATTCACAGTATTATCCCAGCGTTAAACTTCGTTTTTTATTTTTTCAAAAGGAAGGGCGTAGTCTTCTGTCCATTTCGTTTGTATCCACAAGCTTTGAGAAAATGGGCCACTAAAATATTACCAAATTGTTTTTATAAAAACACAACATTATTAACATTACTAAAAAGCATGACTTCAAGTGTTTTGGGGCAGAAGTTGCATTTTGTCAAATTTTTTGAAATGCAAGAGATATCATTAAATAAAGTATAAATGTGTACTGCACTAATATAACACACAAACTATTCATAACTTGTTAGTATCACAAACGTGTTAATGTGGTTCATTTAGTAAGTTGAGAATCCACAAAAACAAAAGGTGTTATTGTGCAGACAACACAAGCAAACAGGATAAACATGAAACAATCCGAGTATCACCTTCTCCCCAGCACTTGTTTCACTCGGTCAACTGTGTTGGCAGCGTTGCGGACTCGTCCCTGTTTCGCTGCGATGCCTACAATCTGCAGGAGGTTAAAAACAACATCACTGAGTCAGACTGGTCCATTGCGCTACAGAGGCTTTTACACATGACACAAATGACTGTAAGCATTTTCTTTAACTTTTCTTTAATTTTCCAACTCCCTCAATCACTAATCATTATATTAGATTAAATATTTCTAATGTGGGGTAATCACATTCAAGTATTTTTAAGGGATAGGCATTTCTAGCAAAATGGCTATTTGAATATGTTATTATTCATCAAATATTCTAAAATTTAAACTCCAGTGCATGTAAATAATGCAGAGTTCATAGTGTGCTGAGCTGACAGGAGCAGCTAACGAGATGCATTCAAAGACCTTGGTAAATGTCCTCACTTCTGCAAACACATATGAACTAACTAAATGCTTGCTGCCACTGCCACCCCGTGATAACACTGCACCCCTTGTTTAGACTGCAGCCCAAATCGGATTTGTATGCATGTCCGATCAGAATCTGATCTTCCTGACCTACTGTTCACATTCGATATACGTGTCTCCATATTGACATGTCTAGTCTTCCACATAGATTTCTATAGGTACAGGCCTCAGCCCAGAAAAATAGCCTAAACAAAATAAACAAAATGGATGACAGAAATCTATGTCTTTCTCTGTCCCAAATGATTATGTAAAGCCGCAGCACAAACTTTCTTCTGATTATCTAGCTATTGCCGCCTTCCACTGTGACAATCATTTAATGAGCCTCCAATTAGCTTCCGTCTCCCCGGATCTATGTCATAGATGTTGTTGTCTTTCAAGTCATGCTGCGAGTGAAGACACTTTGAAACCCTATCCGAGTGATCCAAACACTCAGAATGAAACAGACCTGTTAAAATCCAAGCAGAATCGCACGCCAAACCACCTCTGTATGTGGTTTGAATTAGCTTTGGAAAAATCGGATCTCATGTGTTTTTTTTCATATGACTTTTTATAATCAAGTGAATAATCGTGCCCATCTCTAGTATTTTTATGTGCAAATTGACAATGTACATAAAAGCAGGCTGATGGGAACACACCAAGTGATAGTCAGTAGATAGAAAGTATAGATAGTGTGTGTCTGTAAAGTGTTACATCGCTGTAGACACATATCAACCACATGTCAGAGAAGTAATAGGCTTGAAAATGCGGCATTGTGATGGTTTTCTTCACTGTGCATCGAGACAGCAAAGTTGTGACCTCAAACTGATTTGGCATAGTCACTTGCCAACTTAACCCTAAACCAGGAGTGTGAAACAGACTGATCTGAGTTCATGCCAGTCTGGGGGAAAAGTGAAAAACACCCTCACTGTACCTGCTCAGTGTCTCTGTAGCCAACCACAGCTGGAGTCACTCTGTCTCCGGCATCGTTGGCCACCACATCAGCGCGCCCATCCTGAACACACATACGCACACATCATTTCAGTAACAAATTATTTACGTCAGGCATTTGGTGCCAATCCCAGCTGACATAGGGCGAAAGGCAGGGTACGCACTGGTCAGGTCGCCAGTCCATCGCATGGCTTTAAACATCTCCTTGTTTATTGTTACTTATTATGCTAGCACCTGCAGTGGGTAAAACAAATGTTATCATCTACTTCTACAGGTCCTTTAATGATTTGACCATGTCACGAGGTAATGCTCCATCACATTTCAAATCTATTGCAGAGTGACTATTGAACTGCAGATGACTTTAAAAATAATGTTGCAAGTGAAATCAGAAACATTTCGTATTTGGTAAATTGGTATGCATGTATGTAAACACCAGTGCATCAAGGAACAGACATCTCACAACACTGAATACTAGCACTACACTATAGACCAAGAATTAACCATTATTTACATGGCCAATTGTTTTGTTGGTAATTTCATTGACCAACACGAGTATTCATAAAATATTAATATGTGATACTTCAATACATATAATGTAATAACAACCCTAGATACCGCAAAGCCTTAAGTATTAACTTTTGTTCAGATTGGGCAGACAACAGTCAATGAACCAATGAATGAAAACTTTGCCGTAGGGTCAACCTTTCAGCAAATTAATGCTTCTTTTTTATTTTTCAATGAACACAGCGGAATTATACTTCAAAAGACTTTATTAAAAGTGACTGGTGTAGGATTTAATTGAAATTTGTCTCGAATAAGAATTGTTTCCCCAACAGCATTTCCTGTCATGCTCATTCTGTGGTTAGGGTTGGGAATTTCAGCATACTTTTAACCTGAAAACAAAATGAAACTAAAATGTTTGGTGGTGGCACTGATAGTGGCTTTTTATCTTTACCGACGCTATCAGAGCTATCATCCATCACTCATGACATGCATTTTATTCATAGTGTCCGGATACTGGCTGTTAGCAGCTGAACACAGACAGACAGACAGACAAACACGGCGCTAAGAAAATAACCCGCTGCCACTAAATTATCCATTTATACAAGCAACGTGATGAGTGAGACAGGAACATTTTGCGTCACTTACCTTAAATATCGCCACACACGCGCATGTATACCCAAAGTGAACCCCTATAGCAGCCATGCTGAATGCTCCCACTTCCAAGACCGGAACACACGAGGTGCAACCCGGTTCCGCTCCCAGCAACAACTTCCGGTAAGGCCCTTTCAGAATAAAAGCCTATTCTGTGCCACATCGCAAACGCAAGAACGCAGACTGTAAGGTTCACGAATATATACACTAACTAGTTTCTATTGTCGATTAAGTTGATTACAAATATTGTAAACAGAAAAAAAACAATGAAAACACTCTTACAGATTCAGATAAAAGTAACAACAACAATTATTATCCACAAAAATCTTTTTTTACAAGACCCAGAACTTTTGGTCCCATCCGTTCCAGATTTATTCATATGAATAAAATGAAATACATAAATTGGCACAATCAAGATATTAATAATTGAACATACTGTGAGTACATGCAGGCAAAAAGAGTAATGTCACTGATGAAGGTGCCTCAGAGAAGGTACTTCACACGTTAGTATACTGCACCCTGCAGGACATATGCTGTAAAACAAGGCAGTGCAGTTGACCCAGAATATCTTGGCAAGGGCTCCACAGTAGTTATTATTAACCACACACGCCACCATGTTGGTGTTGTCTCTTGTCATTCTTCTGTTTTTCAGAGGGACTACTTCTTCTGCTGCTGGCAGCTGTGAAGGTTAGACAACAGCATGGTGTGAGCACAAGTACTGTACAAGTTCTGGCTGTGATATATGACTATATATATATATGATAAAGCACTGGTGTTTATTTTAAATATCACAATCAACTCAGTGTCTGTGGCTGCACACGTCTCTCCTCTGTACCCTGCCTGACATGTGCTACACAAACTATGCAACGACATGGCTATTTCTATAGATCTAGACCTATATAGAGAGCATATTCATCTGTCGCGCTCATGTCTGATGTCAGGATAAAAACTGTGAGGGAACTTGTTTCACAAAATAAAATTTTTTGATTTTACCACTGAATTGCTTGTTTCAAAGTTAAATACACATACATTGAAGTACAGACAGAAGTACATCATCCTATAAATATTGCTTCAGGCAGAGCTGGTCCAAGTCATAAGCAAACTAAGCAGCTTTGAATAGTGTATGGAGAAAAAACAACATTTTAACATAGTAGAGAAATCTAGATATCTTTAGATATATTTAGATATCTAAATAGTGTGTGGTGCACATTTGCAGATCAGTTATTAGTTTAGAAAAAACACAGTCATTAAACTGGTTTACTTGTTTAATTCAAGTTCAGTATCACCACACTAATACCACTTTAACAATCCTAAAAACGTGGGATAATCTCCAACAATAACAATGCGGTTTAAAATTAGGGGTAATAATTGCACACTTTATCTATCCTGTTGCAACACCCCTGCATGAACTGTAAAGAGATGAAAAAAAATGTGACTGATAAATCCAGTCCAGATATGAGCAGCATTGAAGAGCAATGATTAGTCCCACTAACAGTGAACTGGTGTGGACTGTGCTGTGCAGTGTGCGTGGGTTTTCTCCACAGACTCTATGACAGCCTGACTTCAGCCCACAATGAGCTGACCCCTGCTCTGGTGGAGGAGGAGCTGGACCAAGCCTGCGCTGTCGCCCAGGGGAAGGAGGCCAGGCTGGTGAGGAGAGAGACGCATTACGTCCTAAATAATTTACCTAATTATTATTCTTTTTTTTTTTTCTTTTTTTTGGATGTATTGTTTTTGAAATCACAGCTGCATAGACAATAATTTACACATACAGTTTGGTTGGTCAGATCATAACTTCATATCTTATTATTCTTGGATATGTGTTGGCTTACTGGTACCCCGCCCATCACCTTGCTGAGATTGGCACACATTTTGTGTGTGAGATAGATAATTATCTGTGTATGCTGTACATTTAAGTTTATGATGTTCTGGGGTTGTCCTAGTGTTACTACCTTGGAGCCAGCAGTGATGCAGCGACACGTGTCACGGCATCAGTGTCACGACCTCTGGCCTCCCACGTCCCCGTGGAGAAGATCTGTCAGCGCCTCAGCAGCACAGACACACAGATTTGTCAGCTTAGATATGGTAACACATGTTCCAAACGCATGACAAAAGGCTAACTATTTATTTGGGTATAAGATAAGAAGGTATTTGTTTTTTTTTCTTTTGTGTTTGTGTGCAGAGTCTCAGCTGAAAGATCTGAGCAGTGATGGACTAGGGAAGCTGAGAGTTCTAGAGCTGAGGAACATCTTAGCGTCCTGGGGAGAAGAGTGTCGAGGTTGCCTGGAGAAACACGAGTTTGTCAGCCTCATCCAGAGGAAAGCACCGCAGCACATTCACACTATGGAGCTATGAATCCTAATCACGCTATCTACACTTCAAATAAGGCATTAGACTTGTGTTAACTTGTCTTAAGTATTGACGTGCACTGACTTAACTTGACTTGATGAATTTGTTTCCCTTTATCTCATTATGAATCTAACTTAACTGTCCAATCTCCATTTTGTTTCTCTGTCTATTTGTGTTTTGGTTGGTTTAAAAGTTGGCAGGTGTATTACTTTAGGCTCCCATACCTTCCTTAATAACCCCAACCCTGATCCTAACCGTCAAAGGGGCTGTGCCGTGAATGTTAGCTACAGGCTGCAGGTGGATACCTTTGGAATTACTCACATCCGGGTCATTTTAAATAACTTCAACTTCATGATCCATTCATTTCCGCTGGGGTGTACACACACCCTACACAGACCCCTTACAGTTTGGAGACGACGAAGAAGACGGTAACAATGGACACTAGCTTAAAGTCCACTCATGAGGGCAAACTCCCAGGTACTGGCACTGAACACTGGATTCAATTGGAGCTTTTCCATTATATAATTCCAGCATGACTTGGCTCGGCTTGACTCAACTCGACTAGTTTTTTTTGTTTTTCCATGAGGGATAGTACCTGGTCTGGTTCCAAGCAAGCTCAGATGATACTCAAATATGACGTCAACAGACTGATTGACAGTGAGTGTCGTCACTGGAAGTCAGGAGCGCGACGTCTTAGATCAGTTAAAAAGACATGCATTCATCTCCAACATTTAGCAAGAACATTTCTCAAATCTCAATATTTAACAAAGGAGTCTGGTATATTTAGCGACAGCCCTGGCAAAAACTGGTGATTGTGAGCCGAATCACAACCCGCTCAGCTATATTTCAGTCTGCGCTCCGGTCATGCAGGACGTACTGAATGATTCAGTGAAACAAATCAACTGATTCTAATGATTCAGTGCACGGAAAATAACTGCTTTGTGTTGCGTATAAAACGCCGTCACAGCTGTTTCATGCAGCCGTGCTATGACGACCACGAGGTGTCAGTCAAGGCGCCTGACACCTCTTCTTGTTCTTAATGGCTATTAGGATGTGAGAAAACATTGCCAACCTTAGTTCTATCACAAAAAAGTTGTCAATTGATACTTCAATAGTACAATGTTATTGTGAATTGTTTGTGTGTTGTGTTGTATGAATAAATCTGAACACAAACAAAACAGGGACCCATAGTGTCTTGTCTTGTATTTTCTTTTTAATCGCTTTCAACATGTACTATTAATACAATAACAAAACAGTATACACAGGTAACACAGCACCGAGACAAACATATTCAAATGATTAGTTTGTTTATCACCATTAATATAAAACACCTTAATATTGACACAAGAGGGTCAGACAAGATAGTATTTAAATAAGGTAAGGCACTGCAGTAAACTGAATCCAGGAGAACATATGGGGGGCAGTTTAACAGCTTCTGTTTATATCACATTAATGTATGTTCACAGTGCTAGGCTCTGTGTCGAGTCTGTGTATGTCCTTTAACTGTTATTACACAGGCACTGACCCCATGAGCTATGGTTTATCTTTAATTTAATAAATATAACATACTATGAGCATAATATCTTGATAAATACTTGAAATATTAATTTACAAATAAAATCATACATTAAAACATCCTGCATTGATCCTGCCTGACTTGAAATGTGTTGATGGACCCTGATGTCCACATCATTATTACACTGTTACACAGCTGACATGTCACTGACTTACGATCTACAAAATGGACATTATAAAATGGCTTAATCGTCCATCTGTTATCAGTGCCCCCAGGAGACAGCCCTAATGAATTTATCACATTGGTTTATTAAAAAAAAAAGACACAAGGCTTGATTAGACAATTCCAGTTATGGATATTCTCCATGAGAAGAGTTCATCGAGAACTACGGTGTTGTCATAAGAAGCCGCAACAGATGGAGGTGTAGCACAGCATCATGAGCTACGAGTCAAGATGTCATGATGTTTGTGACACATCAAGATAACAACTGGAAATTGAAATTGAAGGTAGTTTATGTGGTTTGTAGGGAAGCACTGAGAGTAGTACACAAAAAGATTTGTGAATCGATATTTGTGTGCTTGCTGGTTAACTCCCTTACCAATTAGTCCCGTCACTGAGATTTTGTCCCAACAGGTGACTGCATGCTGCTTTGTTGTCGTTCGGCCCCCTGCTGCATCGGTGTTTCTGAGAACAGCTCCTCCGTGTCAATCAGCCCCTTGTTATAAAAACTCAGTTTGTTCTTCAGCCTGCACTTGGCTTCATTCTCCACCACACATAAGTCAGCTGCAACACAGAAGAACACAATCATCGTGTAAATAAACAAGTGTAAATAGCTGACCTGGTTGCTTTGAATACATTTAATACACATTTTAATACATGAGAATGGTGGTTATATAGGGATGGGCATCATTAGGTTTTGATCAATACTGATGCTACTTACTCGCAATGCTGATACTTTAATGCAGGGGTGTCAAACATACGGCCCGGGGGCCAGAACAGACCCGCCAGAGGGTCCAATCTGGCCCACAGGATGAATTTGTTAAAATTTCACACTACGATTACAATCTAAACGCAATGTCAAATACAATATTTTTCTCTTCCAGATACCTGTGACTAAATGTTTGTGCCTTTTTAGATCCAGTGTGATGTGTAAATAGTACGTTCACGATATTGTTGAAATTGCAGTTATATTGCTCAAGAAATTTCATGTTTTGTAAAAATATCCTTCATTAAATGTAAAACAAAGGAGAAAAAAAGCAAGGAGTTCTTGTTGTTCATTGGTTACTATGCTATTATTTTACTAGTGTACCTCTTTTCTCACCACCAGAGGGCAGGCTACTCTGTTCAAACTCAGCCAAAAATGGCTGAGTTTGAACAAAAACCCACTGGGCTGGGGTCGAGTGATTGACATGGTAATTTCAAGTTCTTTTCGTGAAACACTGCGGTATGAACAGATTAAAAAATAGGGTAAAAATACGTACAGTGAGGACTCCCGGTGGGGTCAGAAATGAGTCCGTTGGCCCTGCAGTCTTCACAGGGCAGTCCACCGTCCTCAGTTGAACAGCTGCACTGCACAGGAAAGCTGCTGTACAGGTCAGCTTCAGCCTCATCGTGGGCAGCCATACTGTCGCTCAGATATGTCACCTCCGACTGGCTGCATTCACAGGGTCCTTCCTGTGCTGGAGAACCAGGTACCACATTCTGCTCATCATGCTCCACTGGTATGGAGGATGAGGGTCTATGCACCACATATATAGCGGCTCTATCGTCCAGGCTGTGCGGCTGGTCGGCGAGCGGGCATCTGGGTGGAAGAAGCAACTCACTCAGTGCCAGAAGGACCTGAGTGTATAGGTTGGTTAAGTGGGTTTTAAAATATTATTTTCTAAATCTTTTTCTTTTGGCTTCTCCCTCAAAGCGCATGATCTTCTATAAAAGTGGATATACTTTATGGAAATAGGTCCAGATGACATCTGGGTCCAGATCTGGACTGGAGTCTGCCATTTATTGACCCCTAATCTATCTCATCCACTGCATCCACACATACTGGTCCTTAAAAAGAGAGAGAGATCAGGATTTTTGAAGTGAGGTTGAAAGACGACCTGTCTGAATGTTCCCTGTACCCAGGCAGCACATATATAGTATATAAACGTTCCTCTTCCAGCCTCACTTCAAAAAATCCAGAAGTATAACTTTTTAAGTGAAGAATGAAGTACTATCGTACATATTGCTTACATTCTCCATGTTTGGTCTTTGACGGTGGCGGCTGACAATGCAGTTCATGGCCAGATCCAGAAGTTTGAGGGCCATGGAAGTCGGCCACTGGCCAGCCGTCCTGTCCAAAAACTGCAGACAGGAGTCCAGGCCGCCACTACTTTCCTCCACCACTGTGACAAACACTTCTCTCTGAAAGGCAGAAGGGAGGGGACATGAGAGGGGACCTCACTGTGATGTGCATTCTGCTGGTATGGGTGCGACATAATTGTCCTTTGACGACATTATAAGCCACGTACAAATGATCATCAGCATCACAGATCGTGAGTCCAGATTTGAATGAACAAAGTGTGAGAGAGTGAACATGTAAAACATTGTGACCTTGTGGGAACATTTTGTCTGGGCCTCACAACTTTAAAGGGTTAGGACCTTGTTTTAGGGTAAGGATTAGAATTGGGTTTAGGTTAGGGTTAGGCACTTCGTTGTGATAGGGAATACCTTATATCTATGGTGTGTCCTTACTAAGATATAAAAACAAGTTTGTGTGTGTGATGACTCACCAGCAGTGTTGGTCTAGGTCCATCCTCGATGACCTTCCGTCCTGTTATTGCTTCCAATATAAGCTAAGGGCAAGGTAAACTGTGATTAATGTCAAGACATTCACTGAAACAGGATGTACTTAGTCATTCTGCGTTAACACGTGGTCACCACTGAGTTTCACTCTCCTGCAACAACAACCCTATAGAAAATCGGTGTTTTTAGCTTGCATCTTTGGAAAGTATGTGTCACTACAGTGATTTCAAACACCAGAGGTGTTAGTATACTAACACAAAAACATATAACAAGTACTTTTGGTACTTACTGTTCATTTTTCAGGTAACATTTCTAGATGTAATATTGGGTGCAGTGCCTGAATCATTTGACTATGAGCATAGGCTTCATTTGTCTGTCTGAGAATATCATGACTCAAAAAAGCAGAGGACATACAGTATTTAGATTTATGGGGGTGTAGGTAATGACCCAAGGGATAATTTACAAACTCATTGTTTTGGTTTTAATGACCATATTTTCACTTCTCACTCAGATGGGCTACATTTCCATTGTAGAGGTGGTGGAGACCAAAAACCGAGCCAAAAGACATTGAATAGTATGTAGATATTTTTTGTTTTGGTCCTGTTCTTGACTCAGCGAAGGGAGAATAATTAGCCTTGAGCTTACAGACCTTACATTTGAATGCAAAAGTAACTAAAGGTTGGACTTTCCTTCTTGTATTCCTGAATGGAACGAGACAATGTCACTTTCTTGAAAATGTTGTGGGAAGACTCTCTCAATAACAAATTAAAATGGCATGTCAGTTTCACATCTGTTCACTAGTATTGAGTGGGAGGACGACATGAGGAAGTGGCCTCATGTAACGTACGAGGATAGGTTTTAATTGTTTTGTGCTGACGCTCAGTGTGGATTATTGAATGAATGAATGAAATTAAATAATAAAAGTGTTGAATATACTATATGTATTAATTACACAACTATGACATACTATAACTATAACTATTATACTATAACTGCTACAAGTTATAGTAGCAGTTTATTGTCAACTAAGTAAATCAAACAGACATCTGGTCAATGTGGCTTCTTCACATTAAGGGCACAAACAGAGCGTTTCCTTGTTTATCTGTGGAGGAAAAAGTTCTCCACGTTCCTGTCTTGTTTGTGGCCTACGATCAAAACACTTCCGGTGCTGTTCTGCCTGTACACCAAACTGGAAGTTTATAAAAAAATAATGGCAGTCTTTATGATCATGTTGTAATCACCATTCCAAAGCTGTAAACGTCCAGGCTGGAGGACAGCTTGCCATCTCGGATGTACTCCTCGGGGAGGTACCCCAGGTTGCTGTGGGAACCTGTGTTGAGAGTGATGGTACAGGACTGACTGGCTGACTTAGGACGAAGACGAGCCAAGCCAAAGTCAGACAGTTTGGGCTGCAGGGCATCGTCCAAGAAGATGTTAGCACTGACACAGGAAATAAAGACAAGTCTTCATTAGGACAGTCAACGCAAGTACTACAATTCATTATAACGATGAAGATAAACCCCTCTCTATGATGCCCCTTGACCCGACACCTATGGCAATATTTTTGTGCCACATTGTTGACAATGCTTTATCATTCACCCATTCAAACCCACCCATGTAAACATGTAAGTATGAGTAAAATCAAGCTACTCTTAGACTAACATACTTGGATAATGCGATACATAGTCTGATTAGTTCAACATGAATTAGTCGGACTGGACTCGGACTTGGCTTGGCAAGTTGTCCGATTGCCTGTCTTGCTGGATTAAACTGTGCATGTGAATGTACTGACTGACTGTGTATTATCCAGTCAGATTACGAGAAAGGCGTGCTTCTGTATTATGGGAAAGCTGTAAAAGATATTGACTAAATCATGTGCCTACCAAACTGGATTTTGACACATTTTTCAGGAAAGTACTTTTATGATACATATAACCACCTATATAACATTGTGCATATTAGTGTGGCTGAGAAGTGAGTGTGTTTAGTGTCTCATACCTGGATATGTTACCACAGATCACTGGACAGGGCTGGGCCGTGTGCAGGTGATGCAAAGCCTTTGCGATTCCCTTGATGATGGCGAGTCTCTCTTCCCACGACAGAGGGCACTCTTGTTTCTGCAAGGTGACAACATGCCAGTCAATATTTAATGCAACAAACCTCCTGCTTTCAAATAACTGATACAACCAAAGAACTGAAGAAGCTGAGACAACTTTTTGTTGGCTAATCCAAGCATAGATGCCTCTTCATGTTCTTTTCAAATGTGTGCACCTAAGTTCAAAACACTTAAATAAATTGGTATGTAAGATAAAAATTCAGTTCCAAGATGTAAATAAGAAGTGGCAGGTTACATGATGAAGCCTTGATATTTGAAAATAAAAGCAAAGGAAGTAGGAGGGAGTGGCAGTTAGCCACCAGGGGGCTGACTCCACTGGTTGCAAAAAGAAGTCAGTTTGAATGGAGATCTATGACAAAATTAGCTTCTAATTCTCAGATAGCTTATATCGTAAGTGAACATTTTTCTCGATGAGTTAGTGATCTCAAACGCTAGTTTTGCATCTTCTTCAATTTTCCTAAAAATGTGTTCCCATTTAGAAGAAAATAGATGATAAAGCACAGCAAATATGAGGAGAAACAGCGCGACTGACAGTTGCTATAGTCCGATACGTCCCTTCAGGTGATGTCAGTGAACTTCTGATACCTCAAGACTTCGGGGAGTTTGTTTTGCAACAGGAAGACTATGTTCATTTTTATTTGCAGTCCATGGATCTATAATTTTTTCCCTTTGTACACTGAATGACATGACTGCAATGACTCCTCTCAAAACTGATAACATTCAGTGGAAGCACTAACGTATTAAATGCTGGAAAGTCTCTTTGCACGAAAGCGAAACTTGCATCCTCTACACAAAGAGGTTGAGACAGACCACGGAGTGAAGATCTACTCGGATCCCCTGCACTTCATGAAGAATTGGCATTATAATTTGTTTCCGTGTTTTGGTCTCGGTTTTTGGCCAAGTGCTTCCTGATTTTCAGTTTCCACCAACAATTTTCATTTTGGTGCATCCCTAACCAATACCAAAACCAGTATCAGGTCCCATAAAGCCATGCATACTTACGTATTTCTACTCTGATACTGCTACACCCGATTCCACTTATCTCACTCCACCTTTATCTCATTTCAATATACCCGTGTCTGAAGTATGTCTGTGAGGAAGAGGAGGAGGATGATGAGAGAGCAAATGATCTTATTTGGAATAAATCTGACTCCTGTGAAAAGTCCCTCGCTGACTTTGCTCGGTCTATTTACGCCATTGTATTTTAACGTTGGCAATGACAGCCTAATATTATGTCAGGTAGAGTTGGTATAAAACGTTTGAGAACCACTGCACTAATCTGATCATGTATTAGTACCTCATACAACCCCAGTTAAAAAACACTGTACTGTGCTTTTTAAGTGCTATTTCAAGAGTGAAAGGGGTTTCTGGAGAAGAGAAATTTTGTTGGGCCTGTACTCTTCATGCCACAGTTATGAGCTGTGAAATTTCACCAAGACTGTACAAATGGAAATCTTCATAGATGGCTGATCTCTGGCATAGGCTCAGTATCTGTTTGTACATATGCCAGATTGGTTCCAGGACACAGGTTAGTGTTATTGATGGTGGCTCGTTTTCTTTTGCTCGTAGTAATACATTTGTGTTATTATTATTGTTCAAGTTATGTAACACGAGCTGCAGTACTTCCTGTTTCATGTCCTGTTTCCTGAGTACAATATTACCCAGCAACTATTGTGTTTTGGCTTGGTGAACATCGCAAAAGGAAACTCATTTCACATCCTCTTTTCAAAGAACAGGTGTTAGTATTCACTACAAGTGTACTCTGACAGATCCTGTTCATAGTAATCCGTGCATTATCTCACCAATTTCACAATTTTAAAGACAGTGGGGAAAAAATGCTAGACCTACCCACCTCATCCTTTAATTGGATCCACCCAAGGGGTGCTAAATATTGGAATATATGTGCTATATACTATATGAAATAAATACAGACATTTAGAGATTACTTAAAATGTAATGTTTGCAGAACATGGTGATTATGCAGAGCATCACGTCATCTGCATAGAGGAGAACAATAATGATAAAAAGCTGGAATATTATAGCAAACCATTCTTTCTTGAACTTTGAAGGGCAGCAGAACACAAGCCCAACAAGGTTTCATTGTCTCATTTGAGAATAAATGAGTGAATTCATCTTTTTTTTATGTTGCCACCACTTTTACTCCCTCGTTTTCAAGTTGTGGTCATCTGCTCGCTGCATTGAGAGCAAAATTTGATTTAATTTGTGTGGGTTTTTTTGTCTGTTTATGTTTTGTTTGAATTAAAGGACAAGAAAAGTTGTAGCTTGACATATTTAATATGATTGATCTTATCTATCATTACATGTCCCAACAATGTGTTTAATATGCATGCACACACTGCCACGACATGCTTAAATTGTCATGACAAAAGTTAATAGGCTCTTCCTCGGACCATACTCTACTTTTCATGATAATCAGTTCAGTACTTTTTGCACAATCTTACTTACAGGCAAACAAATAGGTGGCATAAAAATCATAATCAATAGCTGTGTTTCCATAATGGTGCAGTTCAGTTTGGTACAGTACAATATGGTGTGGAATGGTAAAGCCCTGGGTCAGGCAAAAATGGAATGTTATAGGGCTGGTTATTTTGTTACTGTTCCTAATGGAAAAAAATACACACCACACTGTACCAAACCATTCCACTGGATGGAAAAGCAGCTAATGACACATGTACCTGTTGGTGTAGCCTGTGGTGCAGTGATCCATTGGGGAGGTATGGGTACACCAGACAGTAGTGGTCCTCATCAGAAAAACAGTCCACCAGGTCTAAGATATTTGGATGCTGACACCTGTAAACATATGAGCACACTTAATATCTATCAGACGAAAACAAAGATAAGAGATTTCAGATTTTTCTTTGATTGAGTGTGGGCACATACATGCGATGAATTTCCATTTCCTTCCTGAAGAGTTCCCACTGCTTCTTCCAGGACACACTGTTTATCTGGACAATGATGGATAAGAAATATGTTTCCATGAGTGCACAGACTATGGACAAATAGAATATGACGTAAAACGGAATACGAGATTGCAGAGGTTGACCACATGTCGGTATAGATACCAAAGCAGATACCAAAGCATACCAAAGACGCACTGAGAGCTGATTGTGATCTGATCAGTCAAACCACCTTCTGAGGTAAGCATGAGGGTATATGCTACTGTCATCAAACCACAACGGTGCTAACAGCTGTTCACCAGTAAACACAAAAGCAGTTCTCAAAAGAGTGATGACAGTTTCCTGTATACCACCAGCTTCATCTAATTTCCCTGTACTCTTTTTTGATTTAGTTTTTCTTTGGTGGGTTTTTTGGACCCATGCTCACCAGAGGAGAATACAATGTGAGACAATTCAGACAAATCAGGTCTCAGTCAGTGAACACTAGAGCCACAATATCTGTTTTAAATGTGATTAGGTTCAAATTAAAATATAGAGAATGCAAAATATTTATTGGCAGGGGTGTATGTAGAGTCACTGAAGTAAGGACAGTCGTGGTTACATGGTACAATGGTTTGCACTCCGGACTCTAAATCCAGCAATCTGAGTTCTAATCTCTATTAGTCTTTCTTTTGGGCAGCCAGTGTCCAGGAGGAATGGAATTTGGCTTGCACATTGAACACAAATGTTCTCTTTTGTGCTCTTTTTAAGCATTCACGCCGTGTGTCAAGTGTGACTGCATTTTTAGACTGGGTAGGAAAGATCCAGAAAATGTCAGAGGTGCCATTTTTGGTCATTTGCAATTTCCCGTACAGCCCCTCGTGGAACACTTACGGAAACATTCTCAGACTTCAAGTGTTCATCTGAAAGCAGCTTTGAATCGGTAGTCACCTGTTTAAAAACCTTGACTGCGAACGTTTTATTTCCGACACACGCTCTGTAGACGCTGGCAAAGGGGCCCTCTGCGATTCTCATGTCATGATGAAAATGGCGGGTTCCTTCTATGATGTCTCGCAGAGTGATGACAGGAGGCTGCGTTTCAGATGTAGGCGTCACTGTAGTGCAGAGACATGTCTATATTATTGCCTTTTACACCAAGTCACATGTGCCAAGTCAAAAAGCAAGTGGGACGGCAAGGGAAATTCCGCTTAGAATAACACATTACCAGAGGAAGCTGTGAAATCGTCCTCAACGTGTTGATGGCACTGCGGCAAAGGTGACTCTGGAACAGAGAGTTAAGTTGAAGTTGTGTTCGCTGGCATCACACATGCAAGAGGAACCAAAAAAAGGGGCTTTACATTTCCTCTGCTTACTATTACTACTTCTCTCCAGCCGTTAGGGGAACAGTCTACTCATTCACACATAATGAAAATGCTCACATGTGCAATTATATTATAGTTATATATAACACACACACATATATACTGTATATTCCTGATATGCTATATTTCCAATATGTCTATAATTTGTCTAATTTATCAATCAATATTGACTCAAATCTTGAGTGATATAACACACATAGACCACAATACAATATGCAAATGAGTACACAATATATGATCTGGTATATATATACTCATATTGACAGATAGGGGATATAGCAACTGATATAAGATATACTGATCGATATATAGAATGAAATCCAGTACATATATTAACCAATACACAATATATTGACCTATATTTGATTTATAGACATATAAGAGATATAATAACTACTATGGTATTTATCCTGTCGTCATTATTAAAAAAAATCACAGTAACGTTGTCATTTGTCTTATGCTCAATCATATGAGACGTATTTCAGATGTGGAATTCAAATACTGCATATAATCCCATGCGTTTGCTGTAACTGACCTAGAGCTGGACTCTGAAAGAGCTGCAGGGCCCTGTGATGACCCATGTCCTGCAGCACCATGAGCAGGTCCTGTACCCTGGTGTTCTGCTGAGCCCAGGACCACAGCAGCTCTCTGGTGGGACTGCGACCCGCCGCCTCCAGACGCTCCAACATACGAACTTCTGAGTAGCTGGGAACAATGCGGACAGCTGGAGGCAAGGGATGATGAAAAGACGCCATGTTACGTACGCATATTACTTTACACAACACCATAATATAGTGTTTATAAAGCAGTCTTCCAGACAAAGTGTAATGGTTGTTTTGTAATCCCACACACAGAGGGAGACTTTGCAAACTCCACACAGAAAAACAACTACAGACCTTGCAGAACATCAGTGCAACACAGAGGAAAACCTGTTTTTTTTTTTACAATCGTAGATATTTACGTAAATAAGTAAGCAAATCCCTGGTTTGAATCCTGTTTTCACTGTAACCCCTTCACACAAATGTAAAGACGTAATGACAAATACAAAACATATAAGAACATACTATATATGAAGACACACACACACACACATATGATATAGATACATATACATACACTATGGGTATTTCACATTCAAGATTCAAGATTCAAGAAGATTCAAGAAGTTTTTATTGTCATTATGAGGACATAATGAAATTTTTGCAGAGACTCCCGGCTTAAGGTACACAGTAAAATAGCAAAAATAACAGAAATAACGAAGGATTTGACATTTAAATAGACATAACGAAAGGCACTCAAATAAGACACAACAAGAGACTTAACACTAATGAGACACAACAAAATATAAAATATAAAGCACAGTGTGTGCAAAGTGTGTGAGAACAATCATTTAAGGCAATATCATGCATGGTATTATAATGATAATAACAATAATAATAATGATAATAATAATAACCTTAATAGTATAGCACCTTTCAAAACAAGGGCTTTGAAATACACTTTTTCATTATTTGTTTTCCTTTATTTAACCAGGAAAATCCTCTTTTTCAAGGGAGTCTTGGCCAAGAGAGGCAGCAGCAAATACAATACTAAAGTGGGAGTAAATAACCAAAGGTTGTTGATGCTTGCGAACTTTATTACTAAGTGGCGAAATGGTAGCATCTACTTTCTTTACAATGACTGTTGAAAACAATCAGACCTACTGACTACAAAGCCTTTATCAACGCTTCCGTTAGTGAGGTAGAGCCTCCCTCACTGTTGACCACCATGCACTCATTCACCGTCACATATCCTGAGAAACAACAGCGCTCAGTGCTCACCTAGTGCCCGCCAGCCGAGCGCGTCTCCCCCGCAGTCCATGACTCGACAGAACCGCTCCAGCACCAGAGGAGGGACATCGTAGAGGAAAGTGTCCATCTGCTTGTGATTCAGCCTCCGCCGGCTCTCACTACACTGACTGACTGACTGTGCGTGTGAGTGTGTGTGTGACCACGTCCACTACTGCTGCTCTTACTCAAACGCGGAATTCCCGTTTTATCGTCAAACCGCCTACGTCATGACTGAGTCAGAGTTGACACACACACACACACACACACTATCTACATAAACACAAACAAACACACATATATAGATTGTTGGAAAGATTACTTTGGAAATCAGTTGGTTATAATAACAATTGAAAATGTAACAGTAGTGTAACTATATCAATTACTTTCTCAAAGTAATATACGTAACTAATTACATTTGATTACATTATATATATACATATGTGTTTTTTTACAATAAATAATGTAAATAAATAATAAAACATGTGTTCGTAGCATTATATGTGTACAGCATGTGGAAAACATGGCACCGTGTTGACCTGTTGACGACAAATGTTCTTTTATGTGTTCAAAAGTTTAACCATACCATAATAGTCTAACCTTTTCCAAATCTCACATAAACCAATATATTGCACCACAAGGTGGCGCTTCGAGGTCATGTTTAGAAAAACTAGATCATGTTTGAGAATAATATGAAACTAAAGCGGGCCACACGGTGGTGTAGTGGTTAGCATTCTCGCCTTGCAGCGAGAAGACCCGGGTTCGAGCCCCGGTTGGAACAAGGGCCTTTCTGCATGTGTGTGCGTGTGCGTCCGGGTACTCCGGCTTCCTCCCACAGTCCAAAAACATGCAATGTGGGGAATAGGTAAATTGGACACTGGACCCCGCCTATCGCCCGATGTAGCTGAAATTGGCACAGCACCCCCCGCGACCCTCTGGTGGAGGATAAAGCGGTTAGATGATGACTGACTGATGACTGATGAAACTAAAGCTACTTGTCTACTCTCTGTATGAAGTGGCCAATGTGTCAGTGGCCATCATTGGACCAACAATAGTCATGTGACGGTTGGAAGACCATAAAATGTACCAATATACACCTTCCTCTTGCTTTAAATTGAGTAATTATTGACTGGTTTTCTTCACTTAAAGTATTAACTAAACCAGGTTAACCCTTTTCCAGGTTAAAAGAAACAATATTAGGAATCAGAGCAATATAATTTTACCACATAAATAAATATCAGTAAAACTACCACAAGTGGGAGGGGTAAATCAAGTGCAAACATCCACATGGTGCAGACGAAAGCTAAAACTCTGTTCTTACAACATACAGTTTTTACAATATGCCTTCATTGTTTCAATAACAAACGTATTACTTTATATAAGTGTATTGTTCTAACAATGTAGGTTATTGCAAGAAAAATATACCTATGTTCTTACAACATACTAATATTTTTCTTACAAAATTGCGTTATAACGTGAAACACAATAGTGGCATAAATTAGCCTGGTTTAGCTACAGTAACATATATATCTCACAGGACTTGTTTTCAGATCACAGGAGGAAAGAAAAGGCAGAGACATGGAGGGAAAACAAAGACTGAGCAAACAAAACAGAAAACATTGAGAAATCACACAAATGAAAATCAGTAGTTATTTTTATTGTAATGAATAGCATGTTGAAGAACATTGCAAACACCTTGAAGGTACATTTTCACACTTTTCTGACACCTTACAGCTGCAGTAAAAATTGCATAATTACACAAATACAGACATGTTAAAAAATTAAGATTATACTCTATTAACTTTTTAAGCAAAGGAGATGGTAGCATTCTTAATGTGCAGCACCTCTATGCATTATGGCATGGCTGACAAACCGCTGATGACAAATATCCTGGGTTCCCACACCTAAGTTGAAATCAAATTCAAGGACTTTTCACGACCAAATTCCCTGGAATTGAAGTGCTGTGCCGACACAGCTTAAGATGGGAGGGCAAATTGTAAGAGCCGCTTTGCACAGTGTCCACTTTTATTGATTTGCAGCACGTTCTGCATCTGGCCAAGTGATTGCCCTTGGGATGTTGGGCAAGCCACTCTTTTAAATTTCCTTTTGTGAGCCAGAGGTCTTGGAATTTGCATTTCCCCAGGCATCACACAATTTGCCATCTCTTACTTAAGGTTACTCACACAAAATTCAAGCCCTATCTATTTAGGGCTATTTTCAAAATCTTTTTTCATATTCACAAACTTTCAAGGTTTTCAAAGACCTGTGGGAACCCTGATCACTGATGATGAGATTGATGGTACAAAGGGAGAGGGACAAATGAATTTACAACCACATACTCTTTTATTAATCCCACATATATTTGTAATAAAAGGCCCTTGCAGTGAATGTCTACTTATTGATATGTTGACTATATGCCATATGAGTTAATAACATCAGCAAGTGCTCAGGTGTGAAGTCATCCTTTAAAATAAATCATATTTTATAATCACAGTTCTTATTTCTTGTTTATATGCATATGTTTACACTTATTTTATGAATATATGTTATGTTAGTTTTTTTTTGTAATACTCTTATTCCTTGTATATATGCATATGTTTACACTTATTTTATGCATATATGTTATTTTAGTTATTTGTAATATTTATATTTTTCTTATGTATATTTATACTTTTTTTTCTACAAAAGCATCTCTTTTTCTACTTTATGCTGGTGTTTTGTGAGTGGACAGCAAAGTAAGAATTTCATTGTACAGGGAAACGTGTTTCTTTACTGTGCATATGACAATAAACACTTTGAATCTTGAATAATCCCCTGGAAGAGTACTTAGTTAAAGATAATAGAAAAAAACACTGAAAATTAAAAATTCTTTATGTATATATATATGCCATTTTTTCAATTCAAAATGAAGGTTTTCCTGTCTGTATGAAGCAGCAGATATTATACAAAGCACCAGTTAAAGTAATAGTTATTGGGTTTGTTTGTTTTTTTGAAGCAATGTTGTATGAGGTTAGCACAGACAGCTAGCACTGACTGTGCAGCTTGCTAAAGGAGAACATGTCTGTCAGTGAGCAGGTTCTCAACAAAGGAAATGGACACAACACAGTTGCCATCAACTACATTAGAGGAGTTGGATTACTTTATCGTTGTAGCGGATGACTAAATTATTATGCTATGATTTGAGGAAGACAAATTGCAAATTCATTTCCGAGTTGGTCTACTTTTAACATCATGTCATAAGAAGTTATTTTTTCTTACTTTTCCATGTGTGCGTCCGAATGATCATCAGAAATTCACTGATGTGATCGAAGGAGTGTTGTCATGTGGTGATTTACAGCTGGTCTAATTGGTGTGAATTTCCTGGACATCTAGTACTGTCAAAAAGTTCAGAGATAATGGCAATTCCAGATTGGCCATGGTCAACTGTGTCCATACCTCATACAACAACACTTCAACAAGCATGAACTATCCCTTTAAAACCACTATATCCTTTAAAAACATAGAGAAACCTGTTGCTGAGAGCTAGGGCTGCAACTAACAATCATTTTCATAATCCATTAGTCAGTTGCTGATTTCACAAAATATTAAAGTATGTTCATTGGTGCCTCCAAAACCTGACGACGTCTTATTTTGTCCACAAATCAAAATTGTTGGCTGCTCATCAAAGTCAAAATGGGTCTCCTCCAGACTGAGCACAACTGTGATTAACAAGCATAGGGAGGAAAAGTCATTCTCACCGTTACTGAGCAGATTACAAACAATATACTGACAGTAAATATGGCACATACCTGGAACTAGGCACAGATTATAGCTTAAAGATCTGATTCTGTGGAGGGAACATAAGAAACACTGGTGAGACACTATCACTGTGACGTGTTCCAATGATACTTATACAATCAATTATTTATCCATGACTTAATTAGTCGCAAACTACTTTGATAGAAAAACATTTAAGGTTAGGGCAAAACTGAATTTGCCAATAAACCTTTTGAATTCATGTGCATTAATGTGTGATCGATTGTAATTGATCATATCATTTGAAAACCTTGTACGTATCTGCTTTACCTGAATATTATCATGGCAATGCTAACAGTACGTTCAGAGCAGACTAAGACATACCCCAAATGTGCTCGATCGTTTTCTCGTTGTGGGTTACGCTGCAAGTGTATTTTGCGCCTTTTTCCGGGGTGAAGTTCGCAAATTTGGTCAGGTGGTAATACCAGTTTTCCTCAAATGCCAGGTCTTTCTCTTTAACCATGGCCATTGGCTTGCCATTCTTCAACAGCTCGATGGTGATCACTGGTGGGTAGAAATTGGTCACGTGACAGATCAAGGTGTTGGGCTTGCCATCCTCTTCTTTCTTATGGCTATACACCTGAACCGTGGGTGAAGCTAGGAAAAAAACCAAAAACAATCACTGAAAATTAGACCGTCTTAACACTGTAGATACATATGTACGATATGTATACAAATAAATAATAAATATTGTGTATTTATATAGTCTGGACTATATGGTTTGAATGTTTTTAGTTTGTTTTTATTTGCATAAACAGAGTATGTGTTTGGGCTGTATATCATGTTGAGTGTTCACATACAGTATTTTGAAATGACATATTATAATAAAGAACAATACTAATAATAATAAAAAAATTGTTCTCTATGTTTACCTCCCACAGTTAATTGTGTCGGACATCTTGCACATGCCTCCTCCAGTGACACTGACCAATCAGTGATTGGCAGGCTGACTTCACATAATATGGTCTAACCTTTCACGTAAATGAGTTTATAGTTAAGTCTATAGTAAGACACTAGTTTTCTCAAGGTTTATGCGTAACTTTAACAATATAATGGATAATAACTTTATACTTTACATGGACGTTGGCAGTACGTTTGTAGTAAGTTTTGAAACCTAACACACAAGTTCCCCGTAACATGTTGAGTACAACAGGCCTACAGTCACGTATACTTACAGATTTTCGCCAGTGAAGCGCCGATTAGAGCCAGAAGAACAACGCAGATAAATCCTCTCATGACGGCAACTATTGTCGGACTGTACTGAAAAACGCCCTGTATATATATTCTTTTTCAGGTAATACACACGATATAAGTGGCAAAGACGTCCAATCTCAAAACGAAAGTAAACCCTGGCGATCCTGTGATCGTCGCGAGTTAACAGAAGGCGGAACTGCAGCGCTCAACTTGGACAAGCAGTTGTCGTAGATTAGCCAATCAAAAGCAGAGGAAAAAGTCGCATGACGTATCATCAGTTACTAGGTAGAACACTTTCCGACATGTTGCCATGTTGTGGCGCAGTTAGTCTTTGTTAGAGCTCACTTTGGACTGTTAGAGCTTTTATTCAACATTCGTCATATGTATTAGATACACGTAATCATAACCTAAACCATCGTTTTATTATAGTTTTGTTGGTCATATTTAAAATGTCAAACAATTAAAATGACCATACTGTAATGCTAGTTTCTTCCCCTTTACAACACTTGTCATTTGCTACACCATTGTTGGAGGGTAAAATGTGAGAGTGAAAGACTTTTAAATGATGCTGTGCTTGCGTTTACTTGTTGAAATATATTGAGATAACTTCTCCCCACATGTATTTTTGATTTGAAACAACAAATACATCTTTGTATATAACAAAACACTCTTTGTACAGCAGTGGTTTAACAGCAATTAAACTGGTTTTATTCAACACTTCGAAATTCCTGTCCCACCAAACGACTTCTCATTTGTTTTCCCATCAGGTGTCATTGCTGTGTTTTTCAATGTTTTAAAGATAATGATAATATCTCTGTATTGTTTGGTTTCACTTAACATGCTATCGTAACTCTCAGTTTTGACTTGATTAAGCTAATCATTTCAGGTAAATTTTATATTCACAAATCAATGTCCTCGTAAGAGACCTTTTGTTATTTTTATGTAATTCATACATATTGAGATACCTTTTTAAATGAAAATTAAACTGTCCACTTGAGTTTTTCTCACATCTCTTGCCCTCACTTCCTGTTACGTAAAAATTGTAAATATGTAAGAAGACTGTAATATCAGGGGAAAAAAAACATAAATAAAAACATTAATTTAAAATAAGGCTGAAACGAGCAGATTATACACGGAAATATTAGCTTTCACACCAATTTTTAAATATAATGTTAAAAAAACAACTCAAACTCGTCTCAAATGTTCATCTGTCAGAGCCCAGAAGCCAGTTATTGACATGTCTACATATTACTTTAATTGTTGCCATTTTCTACTAAATAGATAAATATTTCTATAATGATAGAGCAAAGACACATTTTCACAAGAGTTGTTTATTCAAAAGTGAGAGAACACACTCATATTATCGGGTCCAGAAAATAACTTGTCATTAACAAGACCAGTTAACCCAATTTTAATCTGTGAAATAGTGTCAAACTGTCAAGAGTCTAAATAAACAAGCACATTTTATTATTTTAACCAAATATAAAACAAATTTAAAACATCAAAAGCTGGAAAACATAAAACAGTGATGAATTACAAAGGACTGACAGTTCCTACTTTCTCTCATAAATGACCAAGCAGTTGAAAATTTACATTCCCCCTACTGTGATATTGATAATTTGATTTGTGGATAAGGTGAAGCCAGAAGAATCTTGATATTTTGTAATCCTGTAGATTGAAGATTTGAATAGTGAATTTGAGTCAAACCCCCTGACATCCCTTTCAGAAAGAGAAGAAAAAAAATGACATGACAATGGCGATTCCATTGGAAAAATCATCTGGCCGAGTGGTGGCGCAGCTTCACTGAAACCAAATGGATGAAGAAATGAATTTGCCAGGCTGGAACTTTGCTCATCCTTACATGTTTGACTCTGAAATAAAAAAAGGGGGGGGGGAAGAGAGAGAGTCATATCCATCTCATAATATCATCTTAACCTGATCCACACCGATACTGATATCACAACCTTGATTATCCACAAATATTGATATCTGTCCAATATAGTCCTTTTATACATTTTAAACAACTGTGACATTAATTCATTTGTCCTGGCCATAACAAAAAAATCTGCTCCCATAAAAAGGAAATAATAAGCCTTACAACATTTTAGCTGCATTTTATTTGCAGCTTGTGCTTCTAGGATGCATATTTATTTATCCATGTTATGGTGTGAGAAAGTGCCTGGGCAAAATGAATAATTGTGCACTTGATCTAAATTGTACTTTTAATGCACATGACAAACTAACTTGAAACTCGCTTACATTGCACTCAGGAACAGTTTCTATCCCACCACTGTCACATCACACACACAGACTTACTCCACCCCCAGGATCTGCCTCTGCTGAGACCTCTAATGTCCCATTTAGATTTGTTGTACTAATTTATAATTACCCATGTTAAAAGATTATTCTGTTTTTATATACATGCCCATATTTTCCTACATTTTCATTGTAATTCTTTACATATATCTATGTATATCTACATATCTATAAAGAATTGGGACATTGAGATGATAACTGTTGACGACTCAATCTTCCTCTTCTGCTTTGGTGTTTTATGGCAGTTGACATCCATAATTTTAGTATTACCGCCTCCTTCAAATTCTTGCTTTTTCCATTAGTTGTATGTTGTACACGTGTATTTCTTTCATTTTCATCCTTCTTTCTCACTATTTACTGCCTTTCTCAGCAGTATGTCTAGGGCTGGGCAATAATAAAAAAAATATTAATTATTACTGCAACACAGTCCTCTTTTGTTGTAATACAGCAACTGTCCAAAGCTGTACAATCAATACGCACATTTTGATGTATCGTGTGTCTAATTGGAATGTGTCATTTTGTGAAGTATTTACTTAGCTACCCACTACTTGGATGACAGGTGTATACGGAGCGTCATTTACGTGTTCCACACACTCACCCCAGGCAAAATCGGTCATTTTGGAGTTGTGAGTGATGCGACAGAGGTACATCTCTCCCTCCTGTGGTTTGAAGGCCACGTTCTGTGTCAGATGGAAGTGCCAGTTCCCGTTGAAGGCCAGGTCGGTCTGCTCGGCATTGGGGATCACTTGTCCGTTCTTCAGAAGCTGGATGCTGATGTCAGGGGGGTGGAAGTCGCTCACGTGGCAGATGAGCATGTTGTCATCCCCGTACTTTCCTGGTTTTTCGCTGTACACCTGGACTTTGGGAGGATCTGAAGGCAGCAAAAGAGGAATATAAAGGGATATAAAGCTAGACTGCTGAGAACCAGACACAGTCTCACCAACATCGAATGCCTTACAATATGTCACTGCCATGTTTTTCTTTCTTTTTTGGAGGAATGGTATTAATCCTTGTTATTGTTAATTAGAGGTTCCTTTTTTCCTCTTCTTTCTTAAATAAATTAATATAAATGTGTTAAGGATTTTACATGGTTTGTTTTAGTGTAAACAATTGAAATAATAGAATTATAAAGTAAAAATGAATTAAATATAAATAAATAACCTGTAAGAGATCGTTCAATGTGATCGGTTTCTACATTAAATAGAATTGCTTGTTCTGGATGCTTTTTTCGTTGTTTCACTTTTTCTTCTTACGTCACAGAACTTGACGATAATTTTTATTTGTCTGGAATGAAAACTCGTCTCAACCTGACTTTGGCACTGACAAGATGACGTCCTCTCCTTCACACAAAAACACTGGAATATCTTTGAGAACAACGGTGTCCACGAGATCCACTGGGCGGGAAAATGTAGAAGTAACTTCTTTATTCCCAAAGGCAAGTTGACGGCCATCTTATATTTGTATTTACACAACAACACACAGCCACACAGTTTTCATATTTTTATGCCACTCACTGAAAAAAATATGAATAAAAGTATGCAAATTATCTTCATATAACTGTAGTTTGAATGAACATAGTTCATTTATGTCTTACCAACTGAAGTCATTTGAACCATTTTCTGTGGTTCTGTGTAAAATGCATTTGTGTGTCCAGTCAGTAGAGGGTGCTGCTGTCACAGCAGAGAATTGAGGAGTTTGACTGGAAATCGAAACTAAATAAATGCTGAAGGGAATTAACATAAAACACCCTGTTTTATCTTGTTCATCTATCACATTCACGCTTATACCAATTTTCACAACGACATCTGTTTCTTTCTTGGTGTGAGCAGCGTTTCACCCATGTATACATTATTTTATCATTAATTATTATTATTATTATTATCATTATTATTATTATTATATCATATTAAGATTATTATGTTCTGCCTTTTGCTCTGTATTTTGGCAATAGACAAAACACACATCTCCATTTACCTGCCATTTAGTTTGCCTGTAGCAATTATGAAGGCGTCAGACTGTACAGTAGGCTTCTTTTTCTGTAGTAAAATTCCAAACGTTACAGATAAAGACCGAAACGATTACTTACTGAATTTGGACTCCACTGAGCAGTAAACAGCAGCCAGCGCTGCAAAACACAGAAGTAGCTTCATGTTTGGTTCAAATGATGTTCTTCAAAGGTGCGTGTGCTCTCTGTAATCTCACGACCGGACTGTAGCGAAAGTAACCAGAGTCGAGCAGTAATATCAAACTGTTTAGAGACCGCCCCCAAACATAAATGCAGCCAATCATTTATCCAATCACACTGTTACTAGGTAGGATTTGACCATACAGGTTTGGTTCATGATCCGCACAGGGAGGATTTGTGGACATTTCCTGAATCCATTTCAAAACATGAGAGTGACCCTTTCAAACAAAAAAGTATGCTTCCATACAGAGTGAACCCACGAAAGAAAGGCTACGTTTAATCCTGCTGACCTCTCTGTCTCCCTGCTCTCTGTTTTTAACACTGCAAAAATAGTTTTTCAAGAATATAAAATCAGCCTCATTTCAGAAGAAAATGTTCCTTTTTTTTAGACCTAAAAAAGCAAGTTAGTGTTTTCACTCGAAGAATAATTAAGTTTTAAGAAAAAATATCTAACTTTCATTCTCTTATAGCAAAATAATTAAAAGTAAATCTACATAAAAGTGAATGGAAAAGGCTCTGGAACTGAATCATTTGTGGCACAAGGTCGTCATAAGGTCATTTCTTATATTTGTACTATCAATACTATGACTGTTCAAAAACAGAGTTTTTTAACTAAAGATTTGTGTCAAACCAAGTATTAGTATTTCACAGTAAGTTAAAGTCACACTAAAACAATTAATCCAAAAAAGGATTGTGTTAAAGTAAACACTTTCCTATTGGCATGCCTGTATTAGTTCAGAATTTCATAATAACTGTGTTATTGATTTGATTTGTGAATTTATTATCGTCTTGTGAGCCGTCACTGTCCATTATGCTGTGCTTACTAAATGATTTCAGGACATGGAAATGACAACACTGGGCTGAGGCCTTCACTGTCACCTCATTTCACCCTTCAAACACACACCCATGCATGACATTGAAGCAATATCTATTTTTCATACACTTTGATAAAGTTCGACAGCTTAAAGTAATCTGTCAACTCCCAAATAATATGGGAAAATAAAAGTGAAACTAATCACAAAAACAAGTGTGCAAACATCCGAGCAGTGGCAGAAATCACTTCTTTGTCTTTCTGAAGAAACACGTTATGGTTTTTTTTTTCTTTTTCATAATTCCTTAAAGTATTTTTGGGCCTTTCTATCAAATATAAAAGATCAATAATAGTGTGACAGTAAGTGAAAATATGAACGTGTTTGTATGTATAAGGTGCATCCATAGTATATAAATAGACAATAATAATATATTTTCATATTTAGAAATTGGGATGGTTTAATTAGTGAAAGTATGTATTCAGTGCATCCAGACACTCAACAGTTTAGGAGGCAAAGCTCAAAAGGGCACCGACATAATTATTAAACTGTTACAGTCTTGTATTTACTTACTTATTTTTTTCTTTTACTGACCATACACTCATGCTAAATGTTTAACAGTACGTTTACAGTTGCTGTATAAAGAGCTACTTCAGTGTCGTGGAAATATAGTAGCAAATCAAAGGTAAACATTCTTCGATAATAAAGGGTTTTTACATGTATCTGCATTTATTTTGACTGTCACTTAAACCTCATAGATTTGCCCAGTCTTGTATAAAGTACCTAAAAGGGATACTTGAGTAAAAGTACCAGTATTTTACCAGAAAATGACTTTGGTAGAAGTTGAAGTCACTTTTTATGATATTACTGAAGTTAAAGTCTTAAAAGTATATGACATGATTTACCCTACCGGTACCCTGTGTGCAGGGACATAGTAAGAAGTTCAACTCCACCCTTGGCAGGTTGTACTCAATTCCCTTGTAAGTCGCTTCAGATGAAAGCGTCTGCTAAATGACATTTAATGTAAAAAGGTGAGGAGTAAGGATTGACCCATGCTAGCTCAGTGGTAGGGCAAGTTGTCTTTCAACTGGCTCTGCTAGTCTTGAGCGAGACACTGTATGAATGTATGAAAGATGTGTGAATGGGTGAATGTTAAAACTGTAGCGTAAACCAGCTCATCAAAGTGCTATATAAATACAGACCATTACCAACTCTTCTGATTTTATTTGGTAGTAACGCTGGTCTTGATGACCACTCAAAGTGGCTTCTAAATAGTAATCAGAAGTTATTAATTTATTTATTTATGTTATTTGGTTTTATTTTGGTGTTTTAAGTTAAGGCTTAAGTAAAAACAAAAGTAATTGAACTGTTTACTTGTTTGAAAACGAAAGTGAAAATTCATACGAGGCCACTTTTGTGATTTTACTGCCATCTAAGGCTAAAAAAAGAGTGACAGGTTTGGTGCATATAACATTTATTCAGAGTGTTACATTTATATCAATAATAGTAAAGCTCCAGCTAATCTGTGGCTCTGTGTGTGTGTGTGTGTGTGTGTGTGTCCCAGTAAAGCCAGCAGAGGGCGCTGCTTTCACAGCAGAGAATATTTTTTTTATTGTACATCGAAAGTAAATCTATTGCTGAGGGGAATTCCAGCAACGTTGAAAAAACCTGACAAACCTCTTATAATGTTTCTCTTTCACATGTGACTCTTACATCACCTAATGACTAATGGGTTGTTTTAGCAGACTGTGAGTATCATATCACAGACTTAAACAACAACACACCTTCTGGTTAATTTTTCATGTATTTCATTTTACATTCAATTAAAAAAAAAACACTGTCACTATCATAACACAATGTGAGCCAAGGCTGAATATTATGCACAGAATTCCATCTATCTGATGTGAAATAATATGAATAAAAGGGTGAAATATATGGACTGTATTTGGAGAAAGTATGTGTGTATTGTAAATAGTATTTACAGTACATCACAGCAATTGTGTTTTGTGACTTGCAACAACGTTTTACAATAATATATTAAAATGACAACTAATAAAGTAATAGGAAATGGCTGCATAGATTTAGAACACAGTTAACACTGTATTATAATACTGACTCCTCCCTCTCCAACACACCATCACAAATCTCTAGAAAGCTGTTAAAATTCATGGTTCTCAAACTGTGGTACATGTACCACCAGTGGTACACAAGCTTCCTCTGGTGGTACTAAAATAATATATAAATACTGTTCTACTGTATATACCAGTATGCAATCGGAGTGGAGCTGAGGAATTTTGACTGGAGTGCAAATACCAAAAAAAAAAATTAATTAAATAATAATAATTAGAGTCACCTTATCTCTCGCTCCATCTTAATCTAATTTTGCTATGCCAGTCAGTATGCTTACATGTACAGTTTAATTGAGCTATGCCTGTAGTCCAACTAAGACTAAGAGTCTGAGTATACATGCGGAGGGGGAGATCGATTTATTTAGTGTACGTCTGACTCCTTAGGTGATGCTGTATCTCTCTCTAAGTTAGTGTGTTAAGTTACAGAAAAACAGAGAATGGCAAGCTCTTGTGGTTGCTGTGCTGTGTGAAGTAAGGCACCGCCGTATCGGGGAGATCACCATCATCTCCTTCTACTTCCAGGTCAAAAACCAGGGAGGATGAACACCAAGTCCAACTCCAGTCCGATTAAAGGTGACATCGAATGCTCGTATTGCACATATACAGTATGATAGTTATGGAGGTCAAATGAGCCAATCGAAATATCTCCTCACTGACGTTCTCATCAGCCGTGCTGTTTCAGACCAAAACCACACCCCCAGAACGCGGACTGTGTTGTGATTGGCCAGCCAACGAAAGCTTTCCCACTGTCCTGTGATTGGCCAGGTACATGGAAGTGACGTAATTGGTAAGCCAGCTCTCAGATATGCAACTCCCCCTCTGGCACGGTGGATGCTCTGCTAGTCATTATCAAACCATTGTTAAATGACTGTGTCACGACCCCGCGCCGTAATCCCTTACGCCTTTGACCCGGAGTCTGACCCAGACACAACAAAGATTGCTGCAGGACGACCTCAGAATGGTAATCAGTTTTCTCCGTGCAGCTACAACGAGAGTAGTTCTTCTTCTTCTGCGGTTGAATGTACGCAACCGGATGTGCTCGGACTAGTGCCCGCACCAGGAGGAGCTACGGTGGTGAGAGGAGTGGTGAGGTTTCCTAATGACATCATCAGCAAACGAAAGTGCCTTTCCACTTCGCAGAGCCCAGGAAAACTATAAAATCCTATTTTCTGAGCAGTGGCTGAACTATTTGTTCTAAAACTTTAAGGTTTCATAAACGAGGTAATGACGCAGATACAAACACAAACGCAGCGTTAATTGGAGCTTCCGGTCTATGTCGCCTTTAAGCGTATACATGTAGGAGTAATTGGACTATAAATAGTATTATCCAGGTATGTTAGTCCGACTAAATCTCGATTTTAGACGGACTAATGTGTTTACATTACATTAAGTTACATTTATAAGTCAAATGATTGTCTTAGTCTGACTAAAATCTGACTTATCAGGGTGTGAAGTCTGGCTTCAGTTGTCTTTGCCCGGCCTATTTACACCACTGTATTTTATGGTGGTTGGTGATAATGGTGTTACTTTGAGAGCTCAATATTTTCTCAGGTGGTATTTGGTGTAAAGTTTGAGAACCAACGTGTTAAATGGTAAGGAAAAACCCAACAGTATGTAATTTTCTCAAGCTTGACAAAAAACATGAAGTGAGAGATGTAAATGCAAGTATTTGTTTTTGTTTTAAGTTGAGAGGAAGAGTATTGCTTGGAATGCCAATCACCTAGATTTCTTTGTCTAAAAATGTACCGCAGTGCAAAAGCTGCTCCAACCATAAAAAAACAACTGTTCTTTCCAACGTTCTCTGTGTGTTCTATGTTGTTTTTGTTCAGTTATTTTGGATTTCCCCTGCTGACACAGGATTTAGAAGTCAAAGTTCAAAATGACTTCAATCATGTTTATGACATGAATTGCACCTTACCAATAATTTTGTGATACTGCCCTCTAAGGTTAAGAAACAAAAGTGACACTGGTTTGGTGTAAACTATAATGAATGCACGGCCACACAGTTGTTGTAGTGGTTAGCACTCTTGCCTCTGCAGCAAGAAGACCTGCGTTCCAACCCCCTCTTGGTGAGTGGTAGAAAATGGATGGATAGTGAATGCATTTATATCAATAGTAGTCAAATTGATGGTGGGGGCCCATAATTCAGCTTAGACTTTGGTTGGCCCTGTCAGTTCCTGTCAGTGCACTATTATGACACAATTTAATATATCAAGCTCTGCTCAGCAGCAGTAGCTGCAACAACCATAGTCATATACTGCCATCTGCTGGCCTAAACATGATGTTTCAGACACTGTACCTGAGTTTGTTTCTGCCGATGGTGAGGAATATTAGATCTTTAAACACATGAACACAAACTCCACAGGGGAAAAAGTGAAGGCACACAATAAATGCCATGTTCCACATACTTCAAATAATTCACAAAAATTCAGCTCTTTTCATGACTGTCTAGGAGTCTAGGATCTGATCTGAATGATCCTGGTGAGAGATCTAAATGTGCATGTCCATATATTTTGAGCACCCTGTGTCACAACCCTGCCACTTATTTCGCCTTTCTTATTTTTGGTGGTAATCCAGAGTGGGGGCACACTTCAGGATTTGACTGAGTTCAGCATTTAAAGTAGCCTCCAGCTTGGTAAGCCATTAAAGACTAGCTAGGCTTTGATTAATTCTGAGTCTCTACTGTTTTCCCCCCCTCAGTTATTGCACCTTTCAAAGTAAATTTGATCTTTTTGTGTGTGGCCACTTAACCATTTTTAGTTGCAATTAATACTTGGTCTGCTGCAAATTGTTTTGACCTTTGTTTTGTGGTAATATTTTCGTTGGGTCACTTTTCAGTTGCAGCTGAGGTGCAAGTTGGCAACACTGGTGTGTGGTCATACAGGATTAAACAGTATACTATTCATAATCAATAAACATAATACAGGCAGACCTGGGAAAACAGTTCAACATGTTCTAACTCAATGTCATAAAAAAGGAATTATTCAAAAGTTATGATACATTAAAATAAAGTTTAATTTAAAAGACATATTACAAAAGAACCTGAGTGACAAAAAACCACAACGTTGATTGAGATGATATTGGTGAGGTTGGTATGTGAGTTATACGTTTTTTTTACTCTTTTTGTATGTGTATATATGTATGTATATATATATAGTTATTTTTGCAGTAGTAGAATTTCTAACATTTGGATCCACACTCGTTGTATGCCAACCGCTATAAACCTCCAAAAAGAAGAATCTTCTATCCACACTCCAGTCCAGTAGGTGGCGTTAAAGCACTCTCGTATCCATGGCATAGCCATCGGCATAGCCTTTTAAATAAACACCAGTGTTGTCGTATTCTCGTGACCACTTTTCTTACCCTGTTCTTCCTGAAGCTGAGGAAACATTAAATAAGCACAATGAGTACGGACAAATATCCCAGGTCGTCAATTGAAGACGACTTTAACTATGGCACTAATGTTGCTACAGCCAGTGTTCAGATACGAATGGGTGAGTAAAGTTATGTTTGGCTAGTAGCGTTGACGGCACCTAAGCTTACGTCGCGTCAGCTAACCTAGCTATGGCTAACCTGCGTAGTAAAACGTACTGTTAGGCTATTATGATTTTTTTATATACCGCACTGTTATTTTTATATATGTATTGTTAATGTCATTTTACTTTTTGTGTCGTATACCAGCGTTAGCACTGTTACTCATATAGCTAGCCCAGTATTAGCTCGGTCGTAATACGGGTTAAACAGTGGTGAAAGTGAACTGTGAACTGTCACCACAGTCACTGATTTTGTTTACACGGACAGCAACATTTCAGCCGTAACCCGATAAACCTGAACATAGACTTAATTACATCATAATCAGGCTACGGTGCCACAATATAATGCTGACATACTCGTAAGAAACTATGGTCTGCAACATGTATACAGGAAGATTAATGCAGTATTCAATTGTAGCAACTCCTGTAAATATGTATACGCCTCAATCTAAATATTTCTGAATCACAAAAAAGTCAGTGTTCACATAATCTATTTTAAGGTCATTAATGTCATCATCTGCTACTGGATGCTTGAATTTCTTTCGGGATCAATAAAGAATCTATCCATCTATTCATCTATCTTATCCATCTATCTATGTATGTCAGAAAACATTCAATAGTTAAAATATAATCAATGTTGCATTTTTGTTGGGTTTCTTAATAAATATTTTGATTGTGAACACTGTTAGCATCCAAAAATTCTTCCTCATTTACGTTTCTGTTGCGTTGCAAAGCACTCATTTCCCATACCAAACTCAATAGAACCAAAAACTAGTGATTGTACATTGCAGCTGACAGGATTTGTTGATCTACTGCAGTGTCTTATTATTGACTTTGGTGTCTTTTGTTTGGATTTTATTTTATATTATAAACTTTTCAAACCAGGCAGCAGTAGATCAGCAACTCAAGTGTCATTTCAGCTAAAAATGTGGACTTTCTATGTGGACTTTGAGTGTATCACAAAGCAACACTGGTCTGTTGTTGTAAAATGGGGACATAAAGATTTGAGAAAGATGGCGTTAATCGAGGCTGGTGTAGATATCTTTGGGTAAGCCTTTTGGCAAGTGGATAAAATGTTCTTGGTGTCTCCATTGGCAGCCATGTTTACATGTTTTTCCAGGTATAGGAGGCTCATAAAGTGCAGTCAGCTGTAGGTAAATGCTCAGACAATGGCTGTTATGTAATAAGGAATAGTCGTAAACACTTCATAAAAAGTACCCACATTAAGCTGAAGGTTCTGATGCTGAAATTCTGTGTCTCCACATCTGTCTTCACTGATCAGACTTCCTGAGAAAGGTGTACAGCCTCCTCAGCCTGCAGATCATTCTGACTACAGCTACCTCTGCTCTCTTCATGTTCTCTCAAACCATCAGGGAGTTTGTCCACGCCAGGTAAGAATGCTGTGTGCAACCAAGAAGTGATTTCATGTGTAGTGTTTAATGGTCCTGTTTTCAGTCAAATCTGAATTGTTATGAGTCTTTCATTCTGTTTCCACAAGAGCAGCTGATATGCACAAAAAAGGTCACTATAATAACAACGAGCTAATAACAAATACACATTACACAGCAAAACTCAGTTGCAAATCTGTACTTGTTAAAAGGGTAAAATAAAATCACTACTACACCTAGTAAAATCAAATAATGCTGACTTCAATTAAAATATGCCCTTAACACCCCATAATAGTCTGATTGAAATGATAATGTTTGCCTTTAAAGTAAAACACTTTAAAGTCCCACTCAAAGTTTTTTGGCCTCTTTCAGCTTTGATTATGACACAAATTTGTTGTGACGTGCAACGGGAGTTTGAGCGCTGGGGTTAAGGTCTGGGCTCTGTAGAAATTATGTCTCATGCACGATGAACAACTCTTTCACTGTTTGAACTCCATGAATATTGGCAGTGTCATCTTGGTATACCTGGTCTTTCAGTATATTTAAATCATTAGCTGAGCTCATGTTTTGGCCACGTAACATTGCTGAGCCTTAACCTGTCTGACGGAAACAGCCTCAAAACATTCATTACACTGCCCCCCACATGCTTGTATGGTAGACACTAAGCCAAATATTTGAGTACATGACTTTTGTTTTGGCAGGGTAGTGTATGTTTATGTAACTATGATGCTGAAATACATGATAAATCAGTTTGTTTTTAGGTCTACATGGCCCTGCAGGGAAATTAAAGGCGTTGTTTTTGTCTGACTATGACCTTCTTTTTTTTCTCTCTCTTTTTTTTTTTTTAACTCATAATGACCCTTTTGTATTTGTCAGATTTGTACATACATGATGTTTATATTACAGTAGCAGTGCTGTCAGTCTGATTTTGACTCTGCTTCCCTCCTCAGTCCCGTGGTGGTTTTGGTCCCAGCAGTGGGTTCACTGATTCTTCTTGTGGCCTTGGCTGTGTATAGACACCAACATCCAGTCAACCTCTACCTGCTGCTTGTATTTGTAAGCCATTTTTGTATTTGTATGATAAAGGTCCAATGTGGAATATTTGATAACATCTGGGCTGTCTTTATACCTGGCATTAGAATGTGTTTTCTGTGATCAGATAGCAATTGTATAGCACATGCATTTACATGTGGTAACATGCGTCCACATCAAATACTGAGGGTGTTTCTTCAACAAAAATAGACCACTGTGTGGTCTGTTGAGTATGACCGCACAGTGCAACTCTAGATATGCCTCAGATATTTTAAATTAATTACCAAGTTGTCCACCAGAGGGTTATGTGAGCGCAGTTAGCTTCACTAGAGCTAACTGTTTGCTGTGCGGGACCGAATTGGATTTTCCAGCTGTACTAATAATAATTATTAATGTACTAATAACTTCTAAATGTGTGTGTTTTTGCAGACTCTGTTGGAGGCGGTTTCTGTGGCCACTGCTGGTGAGTCACTCATCAGAGAGTCTGTCAGTTTCTGTTGCTCCGAGTCTGTTGACAGACTGTCCTGACTGCAGTGTTTTCCTTCTCCACAGTGACCTTCTATGACTACTCCACTGTACTGCAAGCCTTGTTCCTGACCTGTGCTGTCTTTGCTGGACTGACGGCCTTCACCTTCCAGTCCAAAAGAGACTTTAGCCGATTGGGAGTAGGGTAGGTGTGCCACAATTTTTTGCTACAGTGTTTTTGAGAGTTGTAATCAATGCTGCTTTATCCCTCTGGTGTGTTTTGACTTTTCAGTCTATTCGCCTGCCTCTGGATCCTCATCATCGCAAGCTTCATGAGGGTGAGTTGAACTTCCTCACTTGAATGTGGCCATTTCATACAGGAACTGGGACCAGCCTTTCATCCTAAAGCTCCATTTCCACCGTGGGGAACAGTTTGGTTCAGTTTGGTATATTTTTGTCAAACTTTTCAAGGTTAACAGCGTCAGAGGCATTGTGATTATATAGCTCGATTTAGTGATATATCGTCATCTTTTCTTGATAATCGATATGCCAGCACAAATTTCTGACATTTTAATGAATAAATTAAGGCACAAGTAAACAGTCCCTGCCTGTTTCACTCACTGGGCATTGTTACTTCATGTCTCCTTGCGGTGCCGCTGCTCGAATGAATGAGGGAATACATATGGCACATTTCCACCAGCTCTACTCGATTTAAGTAGAGTTTCCACTAGTATAGTACCTGGTACCAGGTACTATATGTAGTACCTGCTCCGGCGAGGTTCCAAGTGTGCTAGTAGTAGGTACTATGCGATGATTGGACAGCGCCGAACTGTAGATCACTTAAAACTACTTAACAATCCTAAAAACGTGGGTTAATCTCCAACAACTACAGAAGTCTGGTGTAAAGTCACTAGTCACTGTGTTTGTGTGTGTGTGTGTGTGTGTGTCGCATATAAAACAAAGTCACCACAGTTTCACTCAGCCGTGCAATGATGACTCCACCCACGTTAAGTAGGCACCCACTTCAGAGAAAAGATTGTGACAGACTTTTTTTGCTGATCTGAAAATTGTGACATTTTGTTTTTTTCAGTTAGACAAATATTGTGATGCATCCCTATATGATTTTCTTGCAATATATTGATTATCACAGAATCGTTTTTTCGTGATATTATTGGTATTGTGGACTATGTATCGTGAGTTACCCTGTGATTCCCACCCCTACTCCTGCTATTGTTAAACCTATTTAAAAATGAAACGTGAAAAGATGTTTGTTTACATGTTTTGTAATTAATGGTTTACCAGATATTTAATTTACCAGTTCAACTATCAGTTTAGGCAAATGCAAATTAGCCTACAGTGAGAGGTTCCTAGTTGCAGGCATAGACTTCAAGACTGCTCTGTTGTCTTTGCAGTTCTTCTTCAACAGTGACGCCACAGAGCTGGTCATGTCTGCCGCCGGAGCTCTGGTCTTCTGTGGCTTCATCATCTATGACACGCACCTGCTGATGAAGCAGCTGTCCCCCGAGGAGCACATCCTGGCCTCCATCAACCTCTACCTGGACATTGTCAACCTCTTCCTGCACATCCTGCGTATCCTTGACTCTCTGAAGAAGCACTGAGGACGGCTGCTTCAGACTCTCTGGAAGGCCATGTCATCATCATATTCTTCTTCTTCTGTGGGATTTAACAGCGTATTGCATCCATGGTGTTGCACTACTGCCACCTCTGGAGTTACAAAGCTCTTTCATGACCCAGTCCATCATATTCTTTCTCTCTTCTCATCGTCTGTCCTCATGCCATGTTGTCTCATTTGTTCCATACTATGGTTAATTTCCCCCAATTATTTCTGATAGCTGATTGTGCTTTTGTAACAAATTAAGGATATTTATATTGATGAAGTGTTTAAAGTAAAGTTCACACGATGCTGTAAATGTGTGTGTGCAGGTACATGTGTTTATTTGTATGTTGTGGATTAGTGAACATTTTTTATTAGGCTTTGAAAATTTGACCAAAAGGGAAATGACAGGGGGAATGATGAGTGATAAAACGAGGCTTCATTAAGCTTGGCTTTATTTCTATAGGTTAAACCCTGAAGTTTAATTGTAGCAGTGCTAACTGTGATCTTTTTCATGTTTTGTTGATGCTGTACTTGTTTTTGTTTTCCGTCTCCCACTTTTCTCTGATGAACTGCTGTTCATCATGTTCGGGTTTCAGTTGCCATCACAGCGTCCTGGTTTGTGATTGGCTGGGTTGTCCACAAGTTGCATATTTTAATATTTCACACTTGGAACCTGCAGATCACATGACAGTTGGAGATGACCGCCATTCGACATCTCTATTATGTGACTTAAAATCCTGTAGTATTAATGAGGCTTTGAATGTATGCTACCTGTTTATAAAGATTGTGGACACCCCCTAACTGGCCTAACAGCTGCTCAGCTTTTTGTTTTAGTGCAAGAAAGTCTTTCTCTTTATGGGTTTCACATCTAACTACTAATTTGTTCTTAAACTGTATTGTTGAATGATTATGGTGGTGTCAAAAATAAGAAGTTAACATTCCCTCTCATGTATCACACGTGTTAATGTTGTACGATAGCAAGAAGATGAGACCTAGTACACTGGTTGACGTTTAACAAAGTGCATGTCTGGATTTATTAAGACCTGTGAGTGTACATACTGTAATTTTATGGTGTTAATGTAACTGGAATTATTTTGAAAACTATAACCTATAAACAAACTATATGTGTAATATAATTAAAGGTGAATGAGTTGAATCTGTAGGCTTTTTCAGAGTTATTAATGCACCATTAAATAAAATGAAAAGGACAACATTTTTCATTTTGGCAACATGATGAAAAGTGGAGGATCTACAGACCGTCTGGAGTTTTGTGATGAACACAGCAGGGACTTTTATAATAGTAATCTTCAGTGTCCACAAAAGGTCATTTGCCTTTGGCTTTACGAAGTGGTTAAAAAGACAAACAATACACACACTTAAATAATACACCCAAAAAAAGAGGTCAATAATAGCGAGCATGGATCTGCAATATTTTTTTCTTTAGTTTTTTAAGGGACAGAAATCTAGATATCCATAGATGTACATTTAAATATCTAAATAGTGTTAAGCTTAAGTTATTTGGTTTCATTTTGGAGTTGACTAGCACAACTATAATTGTTAATGCAATTAAAAGTGTTACATTGGTATCAATAATAGTTAAGCACTGGCTACTCCGAGGTTATGGAAAGGAGGCACCAACTCATACTCAGTTTAGGACCACATAAAGACTTGGGCCGGCCCTGCGCAATTCGTTGTGCTTTTCATTTAATATGCTTTTTAAATAAATACACCCCAATTGCTTCTGCTGTGTAAGAACTTTAAACTGTGATTAAGAACTTCAAACTGACTAAGAAATTTAAACCGAGTAAGAACTTCAAACTATGATTAAGAACTACTGTGATTAAGAACTTCAAACTGACTAAGAAATTTAAACCGAGTAAGAACTTCAAACTATGATTAAGAACTACTGTGATTAAGAACTTCAAACTGCGGCGGCGTTTAGCCCCCCGGTTCGAATCCCGCATCGGGCAGCCCTGTCCTGCATGTGATTCCCAGTTCCTGTCTCTCTCCAAAAAAGATTTGTTTGTAAAGTACCAAAATCTATCTCTTTACAATTGTACTTCTTGTGTCATTAGATATAGCATCATGTTCAGTGACAGTTTTCTCCAAAGAACAGGGGTTTTCGATCTCAGGAATCCTCATATTTAACAAATGTGTGTTGTTCTATTGACATATTCATTTTAAATTACTTTGGGGTGATGTGAAATATTGATTTGAGGTGATATATGAGATTAAGATTTAAAAGTGTGATTCATTTCTCCATTCTTTATTATTATTCCGTACTAGCTTTTTGAAATTCCATGCCGTTTTTAAAAAAATGTCTGTCTTTTTCTGCTATTGTATCCACTGTAAATGAAAGGAGGTGGATGCCACCTTAGTTTGCCTTTGATCTGTGTTGGTTGCTGTGGCAATCGTGGTCGAAAAAGTGTTTGAAACACTGAAATAAATTATGACTTTAAAAGTCTCTTTGACTACGCTTAATTAGCTTTACATTCCATTTTAAACGTATTTTGAATGTACATGTCCGCTTTTTTGTCTGTTTTAGTTTTTTATTCGTAAAAAATGTAAGTCCCATGAAAGCTAAACGAGTGTGGAAATAAGAATTGTGCATAATGGTTTTTAAACAGCCTCCTGCTGAGGTTGGACCTTGAATGCAGCCCAGTTTTTCTGCTGCCACTTCACCCCTACGTCATTTCCGTCACACAACCTTCTCCCAGAGTTTGTCTAAGATGGCGTCAATGCAGTTAACGGATGAGGAGCTTTTCTCCGAATTAAAGCGCCTTGGTTTCACTCCAGGTCCGGTCACCGAGAATACCCGCCCGGTATATTTGAAGAAACTCAAGAAGCTTCGCGAAGAGCAACAGCAGCGGGGCTCCCGGTCAGGTAAAACCCGTAACAGCGCCGCCGTAAACAGCATCACTGGCGGCGGCAACACGGCGGGATCCAGGCCAGCCAGCCATGACGTCACGCACCCGAGCTCTAACAGGAGACCGGGCCGGAAGTCCTCCGTCCTCGGCTTCAGCTCCGACGAGTCTGACGCCGAAACTCCCCTGAAAAGAAAGGGCCTCAATCACAGCGGCAGGGCAGACCGAAGCCCCGCTTTTCAATCGCAGCCGAAGGTAAGGCCCGTTGCTACGCCGACTGTGGCTACCAAGAGCCAGTATGGCGCTGGGAGTGCGCTAAATAGCAGCGTTTCTTCCCCGGGTCCGGACGGACACAGAGGCGTCTCGGTGGGCTGGGGAGTTCGTGCCAGATCCAACCCTGAGGCGGAAGGGAGGGATTACGACGAATCGGGAGATGAGGACGATAGTGAGGGGGGAACGGAGAAGAACTCTCGCTCTTTAAATGGTTGTGGTGCGTCTCACTTGGCGTCTAGCAAGTTAGCCGGGGATTACTCAGACTCGGACGAAGAGGAGGTTGGAGCCCTTGGCGCCGGAGACCGACGGCGGGACAGACTGGAAACTAGACGGAGTCACACGAAAGCGTCGTTCCTTTCCCACGGAGGCGGCCTAGGGTCCCAGACGGGAGGGGCAGCCAGAAAGGCTAACCCGCCTGGGAGTCTAAACATGGTGGGAAGCCGGAGGGAGGAGGGGGAGGAAGACGAGGTGCAGAGGAGGGACTCGGACCCACCGGGAGGCATGCGGAGCCATAACTTTCCCAGGAAGTCTATCTACGTGTCCCTCGCCGAGAACCATGGAAGGGAAGCCGGGAAAAACAACCACGTCGACAGCGAGGACGCATCCTACAAAAGCAGCGACATCAGTAAGTTCAGCATCGGGCTCAGACCGCGCTTCACCAGGTACAGCAGTCTGTCCCAGACCTACAGGGGCAACCACTCCAACCACACCGCTCCTAACCACTCATACAGCCAGGCAGCGCTCAAGCAGAAGCTGTCTGTCCCAGAGGATGAGCTGCTCCAGCAGTTCAAAAGGGAAGAGGTGGCCTCCCCGGGAAGCTTCAGTGCTCACTACCTGTCCATGTTCCTGCTCACGGCAGCCTGTCTCTTCTTTCTGCTATTGGGCCTCATGTATCTGAGGATGAGGGGCTCTGGATCCTCAGAGGTGGATGGAGTCGGTAAGTGTCTGAAAACCTCTTCTGCTCTTAATCCTCCTTAGAAGTAATAAGATGTCAAATGGTGATTTAAAGGAAGGTAGAAGTTTTATCTCCATGCATCAAAACAGTTTTTTGGCAATATAAGTTCCTCAGTATCGGTCTTTGCAATAAAGAATCATGTCTTAGGGTTCGGGTGTAAATGGAGCTGATGTAGTATCAACTGCTTTAAGATCCAATGTGTAACACTATAGGAGGCTGTTTTATGCAGCAATTGAATATGCTACCACTATTTGTATATTTATAAGTAAATAGTAAGTGGTCTCTATCTATATAGTGCCTTTTTGTCTTGATGACCACTCAGTGTGCTTTACGCTACAGTTTTACCCATTATTATATTCAGCACACATATCATACTCATTCACATACTGCTGGCACAACCGTCAGGATCAACTTGGGGCTAAATGTCCTCTTCAGGGACTCATTGGCATAAAGATGAGTGGAGCTGGGCATTAAACCCCCAACCTTTTCGTTGGATGATCACTCACTCTGCCTCTGAGCCATTTATAATTACGTTAAACTTAATTCGTGTCCCTAACCAAAGCCCCTTTCACAATAAAATTATTGGGGATTTGTGAGCCAGTGTACACCTGCCAATCAAAGGTAATTAACACCATTACTGTTGCACAGTGATATTTTTACCCTGTATCATCTGTGTTAATTGTTAAGTCACAAAACGACAAAACAACCCACCACCATGATACTCAGTCACATTTTGTGTCTTTTACCTCAATCTCTCTTTAAAAGATCTTTCAATTTATCCAGTTGATAAAAATTCAAGTAGTAAAAAAGTAAGTTTTGCTATTCTTCATGGCTAACAGCTGGAGGATGAATGCATGTTGTAGTGTTGTAGATGCATTGCTGCCAGTAATAAATCAGATAAAAAAGAAATGATCACCTGGGTCTTGTGTTCCCACTAATGCTGATTGGAGCCCAAGCAGAAAAAACATGCAGGCCTAGCAGTCCTTTGAGGCAGGAGTGAGTGCCTATTAAACACGGTCCCACTCGTTCAAAAATCAGTTTCAATCCGTGTTTAAACGGTTCTTTCTAACGTGAAAATGGGGGTATAATTAAAGATAGGGTCGGTAATTAGTTTTTCAATGATATGTTCAGTGTTTCCCTGTCATTCGTTTTTTATTATCACATCAACACTTCAGTAAGAACTCATAACTTGCATAACTGAGCACCAAATGCTGTAAACAATTCCTATTCCCACTGGTATAACAGTGCTGCTGCTGAAGATCCGACTGCTATCCGAGCACGTTCATCCCTCCCTTACATCACCTCATCCTCTTCTTCTACAAAGATTTCCCGCAGCAGAGTACAGCATCAAGCCCTGTGTGCCGCCATATCAACAACAACAACAACGTTAGCCGCACGATTTTATGGACTCCTTTGCTTTTTGAAGTCGTCTTCAACAAGCAGAAAACCACCAAAAGCAGTGGCGACTGTGCAGTTTCGTTGCAGCTTTCGCGCTGGCTGTGCTTGGGGCCACCAATGTATTTCCACTCACATAGTGGTGGGTGGAGCAGAGACACGCTAAGACATCTCAGAGCCACGCGGGCCGCAGACTGCCCCCCTCACCTGGGGTTTAATTAACAGATTACACGCACGATAAGCAGAAATGTCATGCATTTTGAACGTCTGACAGACCACCCACTACCATTTACATCCATTCTCGTCAGCGAAAACTCACAGGCGTCTTGTCATGTTTTAGTCATCAAAGGTCCATGTTTATTGTGTAACCGTCTCGTTATCATCATGAAGAAAAGGTGCGTCAACAAAACAATTGCATCATTGTCATCTGTTACGAAAACAACACTGGTATAATCACCAATTCTGTGAAACATGAGGGAGAACATGGTGAAACAAATTATACTTTAGGTAAAGGAACTACCCCCATCTATGGTCGTCCTTTCAGTAAGCTCTGCAGGCTCATCTGAGGAGTGGGTAGGTCTGGAGGGTAGCAACACAGGTTACACACTGGATCTTTAAGAGAACTAGCTTCCGTTGTTTGGCAGATCTACCTTAGGATTGAGGCTTTCAGTGAATCTGGTATGGAATCTGGCTTGTGGTCTTTGCTGTGTCTAGAATAAAGGTAAATACCCCAAAATAAGCATTCATTATTTGCTAATCTGGCAGGTGACACGATACACACTGCCCCTGGTTTCACATGATTCCACAGATCTACTGCACTGACCTGCATTCATTCAGACAGTGTCACTGAACCCCATCCCCTGATGCAACAAAGGCAGTGACTGCAGTTCCTTCCATTTGTAACAAATTGGAATTTACCAGTTTTTCCATAAAGTCTGAAACCATTGGTGTCAAATTGAACATGGAGCAGCAGAAGTCTCACCGCATGCACACCACACACTTTACCACAAACGTGGTGTTGAATTTCAGCTGTTCATTTTTTTTCACTGTACACAATTTCTTCAAACTGCACACACATTACTGCTCTCATGATGTTACAAACAACTGTTTGTAGCCAAACATAGATGTTTTAACAGCATAGGACACAGAGGGTTTTTGAGTACTGTATTACCGTGACTCAGATAGTAGGACTGTGAGTAAACAAGTAAGCAGCCAGACATTATGCTAAGTTGAGTTAAACATGTCACATACAGTTGATCATAATTGTGTCAGGAATGGACTTGGCCTCAGAAGAGTTTGGCTGATGTGGTGAGGCCTCCAGGGCTCTGGCTCCATGTACAGACACTGACTCACGTGTGAAGTGATGTCTGAGCTGCACTCACATTTCAGCTCTCAAAACACGGCTTCTTATTGTGAATGGAAAAAAATAATTAGTTTCGCTCCCTCTAATCCAGGCCGTGTCCTTTTTTTTTCTTGCTGTTGTGTTGCATTCACTGTCCAGTGTTATTTTTGTTGAGAATGCTGTTGATTCTGTTCTCTCACTGTACCACTTTTCTCTTATTTGCAGTTAAGAGCCACCCTTTTGGCAGCGACTTTGACACTTCTTATGTAAGTAGATACTTTCCAGTGACCCTCTCTCCCCCCCCCCAAGTTTTTGTTAAAACACAGGAAATGCAATGTGTACACTGCGACCTGGAATTAGATTGGGAAACATAATGGATGTGAGCAATGAAAGCAGTTTAAGTGCTGCCATGTTAATGAAGTTAAGTTGCCCTCATTTCCCAGATGCAGCCTTCTTACAACTGAAGTGTATCCTATTGTCTGGCTGGGAGGTGTTACAAATATTTTGTCCAACAAGCATAGATTTAAGATCCAAGCTTGTTCGACCAGTTTTAGCCCAAACTGATTTTTAATACTGTGAATCACACATTACACCCAGTAATGTGTCACACATTGTGCCCAATGTAGCCGACGACGCGAGAAACACATATTGCTTTACGACACAACAGACACACACACACACTCTACACTCTATCAAGACAGCAAGCATTATTTAAGACATTCATTGAACGTAAAGCAGAGAAAACCATTGTCGGAGCGAGTGAGGGGCCACACACGAGTAAACATTGGACCGCCTTTTTTTCCTCTGAAGTTTGAGAATTGAAAAACACAGAAGCATGAAAAACTGATGCCGGGTTGTGTTCACCAGCTCTGCTGTAAATAAATGCATATGGCCAGGAGAGGGAAAGGGATGGTGGCACGTCAGTGGTGAGTTTTTACGACAATGAGGATAAAGCTGTAGACGATGGATGTTTATGGTGGTGTCTTAAAAATATGTTCTCTGAAACTGTAGGGAGAGAAAAATCGGCTTTAAAAGTTCCACTTTAACATAGGATGCTCCTTTTAAAGAGCCCATAGCGCAGAAGTGCCAATTAACGCTGCATTTTTGTTTGTATCGGCATCATTACCTAATTTATGAAGCCCTAAAAGTCCATAACAATCAGTTCAGCCACTGCTGCAGGTTTGATTGTTTTACTGAGGTCTGGATGGCACTTCCGTTGACTAATTACATAACCGGCGAATTTCACCACTCCTAAACAGCAGCACCTCCTAGTCCGGGCACATCCGGTGACGTACGTTCAACTGTAGAAGAAGAAGAACTACTCTCGTTGTAGCTGCTGAGCATACTGGTTGTACTCCGCAGCTACAACGAGAGTAGTTATTCTTCTACGGTTGAAAGTAGTAATATAAAGCAGGACACGGCACCAAACTTCACCTAAAGGAAGGAGCAGTGCCAACAATACATATATATATATATATATATATATATATATATATATATATATATATATATATATACAATTTTTACAAACCGGAATTTTTTTTTTCTGTGCTTGTTTTGTCGTTTAGCATTTGCGATAGCCTTAGCTACAGGCTAAGCTACACTCTCATTTGCATGTATGTGTATTTATCATCTCGGTAACCACAACGTTATCTAAGCTACAGGCGTCCTGCAGCAGTCGTTGCGATCGAGGTGGTTCATTTGTGACTCTGGGTCAGACTCCGAATCAAATGTGTAAGGGATTACAGTGAGGGGTCGTGACGACAGCATTACTCAATGTTTTGATAATTACTAGAGGTGCATCCGCCTTTCCAGAGGGGGAGCTGCGGGTCTGAGAGCTGACGTGCCAATTGCGTTACTGCCAGGTAACTGGCCAATTACAAGACAGTGGGAAAGCTCTTGTTGGCTGACCAATCACAAGACAGTCCGTGTTCTGCAGGTGTGGTTTTGGTCTGAAACGCGGCTGGAGGGAGCATCAGTGATGAGTCATTTATATCGGCTCCTTTGCAGCAACTAGGAGGCTTTTGACCATAAAAACGACTTCATGTTTGTAAGTACACCTCCATATCTCACATGTAAGTGAGATAGGACCATGCTATGGCCAGGTGATATAATATGCCTCTGTACACAATAATATGCTAGGACTCTGAAGTGTGAAGCTCTGCATCCCCTGGTCCTGCAGGTGTTTCACAATAAATGACTATAACTATATATGACTTTAAAAAAAAAACTAGTTTCTGAAGAACACTAATTGTCTGTCTCTCCAATTTATGTTATATGTTTGCACTGCAGTGCTATTATATACAGTATTTTCAATTCAAATAATGCATAAACTAAATATTAAATCAGGGCTCTAATGTTCCCTGCATATTTTCTGAAAATGTAATGGGAGTTTTCCACCCCTTTGCAACCCTAGTTATCTGCTATCCACACTTGCCCGATGCCACTCAAGGAAGGATGACGTTGTGGGTCAAAACTTCGCCTGTGATGGGCTCTAATTCAGATATCCCTGTACGCTGCTTCCTGTGTGTGTGTGTGTGTGTGTGTGCACCAGTTATGAAACACACAAGATGATTCAAGATGATGAGAAGTAGATAATAATTGGTGTAGTCTCCGTGATATGAAGGTAAACACTGTATCCCCCCCACTCTTTCTGGTTAGTCATCTGCATCTCAGCCTGCTGATGCTGCAGTGCTGTGCTCCTGTACAGTAGCTGTCCTCTAGAGTGCAGCATTCTGCTGCTTGTCCCAGTGAAAATGAAGTGTGTGCAAATGTGGGAAATGATTACCACCAGTCAGTGGCTCATGAGTTCAAACACACAGAAGTGTCTGGACATTCAGACATTCATCACTCTGTGCAGATCACATCAGCTGGGCGGATTATGATGTTTAGTATTTGAGCAAAAGATTTCTTCATATGTGTGAATGCACAGCAAACTCTGGGAAATATCCTGGCCTGATTTGTTTTTTACTTCCCCCTCCAGCGTGGGTGTCTGAACACAGCTCTATTTTGTTTCTCATTAGATTTTGAGTTTGAGATGAAACCTTTTCTTAGCCAGCAAATGCAAATATGTCTATGAATACACACTAAAATGATGGTGTTTTGTTGTTTGCAGAACAAGGCAGAGAAGGACCTGATCCTGCAGCTGCTGAAGAATCTACATGACCATCTGGCCTACATCGCTGGTAGCTATTAACCCCTCTATGTCTTCTGACTAACTCACTACAACTGAGGCTACATCTATCCAGGTTTTGAAAAACACTGGTCAACATTTTATGGACCAAGCAATAATTAGATTAATCGAGAAAATAGACATTAATCGATTATGAAAATTATTATTTTATAATAAATAAATTATAAATTATTTAATTTATAATTAAATAACTATTTTCTGTAAAAATGTCAGTGGTTCTGTGTTCAGGATTCTCTTAAAAACAAATATCAGATTTTTTAAAATTAGGAACAATTTCAAATCTTCATTAACAAAACTACGCAGGTGGGTTTATGAGAAAATGTTTTTATAAGAATGGTTGGTGATGGTTTGATACTCTGATTACAGGTCAGCATGACTGTGGAGAGCAGAAGAGTTTCAACAGGAGTCTGTCCATAGACGAGGCCTCTGCATATTTGCGGGTAAGTCTACATCAACAGGCAGCTTCAGTACCGTGAACTTCTCACCTGCACTGAATAGTTGGTCATTAAATTCTTGGTATTTGCATGTCACACTTTATCACTCAAGAGATGAAAATCAATAGTGTAATTTCCACCAACCAGGTTTTCCGTGGCAGCTGTGATTTTCTGTTTTTAAAGCTAAAAGAAAATAAAGCAATGGTAGGCTTTATTTTATCTCTGCTCTGTAATAAAGTGAATCAGCATCTGTTTGATTGTAGGTTTGTCAGTGATGTTTAGCATCCAGGTGTGTTACACAGAGCAGAGTGGAGCCTGTTTTCTCAGAGCGAAAGCAGAGTTTCAAAGACAGCTCAGAGATTATGTAAGATTACTGCGACTGAGGTGAGGCCCTGTTCAGACTCGCTATGCAGGGGGTTGTCATCCGTCTGTGTCCACAGCGGTCTATACAGACGGTTTGTTGGACAAACACAAGCACCTCCACTTTTTAGTAGAAGGCTGCACGGAAAAAACACAGCCATTTCCCCCCCCGGTCACACAAGGGATAATTCTCTGTTGACAAATCAACAGGCGGCGGTGTGTCCAGCTCGGCCGCTTTTGAAGACATATCACCATGCTTGAATACTACAGAAGGTGTCAAAAATCTGGACAGTTTTAATTGGTTATTTACAAGGGCTGCACAATATTAGGAAATCATGCTATAACGCTGCTGAATGTTGCGATGAGGATGTCACTTGATGTATGTTCTTAAATGTTTTGTTATCGCTGTCGATTCATAATGGAATATTTGTTGCAGCCCTTGTATTACTATTCAGTAAACAATAAGATGGAGATGAATTATACATACAACAGAAACACAAAAATACATTTGGAATTCTATTGTAAGTTATTTTTAATTATTTGTCAGAGAATTATTTCTTATTTATTTACTAGTGCAAAAATGTTGATACAGGAAGTTGTTTTAGCTGAAGCCATTTGCTCTTATTTTGAAAGCCAGGGTGAAAGGAAGTGATGATGGCTATGAGGAGTGAAGATGACGACATGTGTGTGAAGAATAATAAAGTCCGGTTGGCAGATGACAATAGATTTCCAATATATTGTGCAGCACTAATCCCAATTTTTGACGATGGAAATAATTGCACAATACATCAAACTAATGCTTGGTTGAAAAGAAAAAAAAAGAGGTGCAAGTGACTGCATAAACCAGTCCAGCTGGTTGTTCGCTCTAGATTTGGTCGAAAGTAACAATGATGACTGTATCCATTGATCCTTGCTTGAGATTATGCAAGGGGGTAATTCGGTGCGCACAATTAATCCAGTGCTCCAAGAATACAAGGACATACAAATGAGAGAAATTACTGCTATTGGAATGGAATGTGATTTATATCTTAATTCTAGTATGAATAGTACCATGGCTATGTACGTGCATGCAGAATTGCCTAGTGAATGTGTGTGGACATTAAATGTAGAAAGTATGAACTGGGATAAGTAGATAAATGTTGCCATGTCTCTAAAACCTTATTTTTTTCACCAAAAATTGTATTGTTTTTAGTTTGTTGATGCTTTATTTAATGTATTTAATATTTAGTATTTAGATTATTTCTATTGCAAATACTGCATATAATTGCATTGCACTACAGACATAAATGTAGTGTTCAATAACTGGTTACTGAAGTTAAACAATTTTTTGTGTTATTATTTATCATGAAACAGTTTTTTAAAAAAAGAAAGAAAATCACCTATGTATGTATATATATATATATAAATATGGGCCAAACAAAATCCCACATTGAAAAACCCTTTAGCCTAACCTCTATTCTGAGAGATCCAATCACAAGTGAACATTAACTATTCATTCAAATGTCTATGATGTTTGTTCCTATGTTTCACAATTTATCCTATGTTTTTGCAACTTTCTGAGAAAAAGCTACTGTTGGATACCTGTATGGCTTTAAATGTTAGTGGCACCTGTCCCTGTGCTTGTCCAAATAAGTACCATGTGTGTGTTTTGTTTAGGCTCAGAATCAGGAGTTTGATGGCTTCATTCTTGAATCTCTGGAGTGGGTGATCCGGGCAGGCCAGGATGTTGGGATAAGGTAAGGTTGAACATAAAACACACAAAAATTCTGATCACAACCTCCACACAACCCTTGTTGTGTGTTACTGTGACCTCCGCTTTCGCTTACTCACTCTGTGTGTGTTTGTGCGTATGTGTAGACTGACTGGGCAGGAGGCTGACGGTCCAGTCACCGACGTATCCGAGATCTCTCGGCTCGAGTCCACACATCCCAACATGCCCTTCATGTGCCGCTTCCGGCGAGCCTTCCTCACAGTCATCAGCAGAGTCTTCCTCATTGGAATCGGTGAGAAAAGCAAAACACAGCACGTCTGAAACTTTATCTGGTTTAAAGGCTGCCGTACTTATATTTAGGCATTCAGCCCAATATTATGATATTAAATGTGGATCAAAAATACATGGAATCAACATAAAATTATAGAAGCTAATGAATATTATTCAATTTTAACCCAGATAAGTTGTGTTATAGCAGAATCTGCTCTCGTTATTAGGTAATATAATTGTTTTTACTAAAGGTGCACCAAAATGAAAATTGTTGGCCAAAACCGAAACACTGAAAGAAATTATTTTGCCAATTCTGTACCCTTTTTTTTAAATCTTTGTTTTTGTGGGACTATGTGTATTTACCTCACTAAAGTCAAGGCATTGCAATTAGTATAGGGATGCACCGATATGACTATTTCCGCCGATACCGATATCCGATATTAATATTGCTGCTATGGCCGATAACCGATTAAAACATATCGATATCTACCGATATCGATATGTTTTAAAAAAAAGTTTCTGAGATGATAAAAGTTTGTACAGAATGAAAATCACGCAAGCTGAATTTTTGAATGTCTTCCTTTATTTTCAAAACATGTTTTACCTCCAAATAACAAGGTCACATAAGACACATGTAACCAACTACAAGTAAAGGTTTTTAGAAACCTTTACCACTTGTAGCAAGTGTGTAACTAAATTAAAGTACAGTTTAACTCCCTCAACTCACTAAACTCCTGTGAGAAAGTTTGGATCATAAATTACAAACATGAACATAAATAAAAATAATACCCTTCCAAAGTTACTGTAACCGAGATAAGGGCGTCTATACTGGGTATGTAAATAAAGTCAACAACCCTTCCTTCCGGCAACAACAACCGCGCCACTTCCCTTCACAATAAAACTACACAACAAATATGAGAAACAATACCTGACAAGCTCTACTAAGAGCTGCCATAATAAAAAAAAACATGTTAAAATACGTTATCAAACTTTCCAGTATTCATGGCAACCAGATATTTATTCAATTGCAAAACATCGGAAAAGTAGCACCGACTTGGCAGGTTGTTGTGGGGTTCAATATGCACTATCAACCGTCGGAACCCTCGGCTGGTCGTCAAGAGCAATCATTTCCATTACCTTGATCGTTATTGCCCTGGCCACTGTCTTCCTTTGGTCGAGTCCCAGCTGCGCTGCTTTCTTTTTGTCTGCTGCCTACTGTTACTACCGTTAGCTTCCTGCCGTTGTTTGTGTACTTCAGGGTGGCAGTTTTTCAAATGACATAATCAAATTTGTGGTATTGAATGACTTGACGCGGAACCCTCCGCGCATTACCTCGACTTTGCAAGTGTTGCATAATGCTTTTCGCGTATCTTCTATTGACACCCTGAAAAATCGCCCACACCGCTGACATTATCTCTCCTCAACACACACACACACACACACACACACACACATCTTGTGCTGCGCTTGCGTCACTGACGCTGTCATATGCCCAAACAAATGCGGCATGGTCTCCCCTTCCCGACACACATACACAAACAGCAATAAGACGGGTATAAACATCGGTTGTTAAAATCGGCGCAGTTTTACTCATTGAACCGATGCCGATATGTTAAAAAATGACGAACATCGGCCACTAACAATATTACTGCCGATATATCGTGCATCCCTAAATTAGTATATAGTATATATATTTATATATATACATATATATAAATAATATATAGTATATAGTATATTATATTATAGATATATAGATTAATATTCGTGCTTCAAAAAATAAATCAATTAAGAATCTATGAAAACATAACAGACAATGAGGGTGCATGCCCCTCATCTGGTGCAGACGGTGTGTTTCTTTGTCTCCAAGCGGGCTCTGCGTATAAAAATATTGATATGTTATTTACAAACTATATCTCCCGATCTAGCTCGGAGCTACTGCTGCTGCTTGGTCTACAACATATTTCTTGATGAAACTAAAATGAAGTTTGCTGTAGAAAAAAATAAGGTAGCCAAGAAACTGATCAGGCTGCACTTAACTGCTACATGCGCTAGCAAAGTTCCTAAACCTGGCTGCATGAACAATTCTGCTACCAAGTGTCTCTTCAATCATTCATTTGTGTGTGTGTGTTTTTCTGTGCAGCGATAGGCTCCGTGTGGAGCATCGTCTGCTACGTCAAGTATCGCTGGCGAAGAGAGGAAGAGGAGACCAGGCAGATGTACGACATGGTGGAGAGGATTATTGGTAAAGAACCGCACTCAGTCCCATGACTCTCAACCAAGTCAATGTGTTTAATTCCCGTCACTGCACACCGTCTTACTTGTCTGTCTCCTAGAGATGCGCGGAGGAGCAGTAATGTCATCCACACCCGCTGCTAAATATCAATAATCCACCTGAAGCAATGTTTTTTTTTCAACAATTAATACCTGCACCCACCCACCATCATTCATTGTAGTAGCAGTCTGCTAAACATATGGCACACAGCAGCTGTGCAGATCATCTAGGTCAGCTAATTTCACCCTGATGAAAAATAATGTTTTGATAATGTTCACATTTCAGATCTAGTCAATTTGTGAACCTATGTATTATTTATTTATTTATTTATTTCATCCACGCAATCCACCCACCCGTGGACTATCCGCAGTGTCCACCTGTGTAGCCGCCAACCGTGCATCTCTACTGTCCCCCAAAAAGTGCGACTGCACGGCAGAGGTCGACTGATATGGGTTTTTTTCCATGGCTGATACTGATTTTTTTAAATGTTATATATATGAAACTAAAAACAACGAAATTGGGTGAAAAAATAAAGTTTTAGTGACATACCAACAAGTTTCTTTGTACAAAAATACACGTTAAAAATATGTATTAAAAAGTGATAAAGATCATCCCCACCTCTACTGCACAGATTTGTATGTTAATGTGTCCGACAGGTAGAAAAGAGACAGCAGATGCTTAAGTGAATCTGTTGTAACATGAAATAAGCAGTAAAAAAAGAAATCTTAATGAATGAATGTATGAGTGCCAATTTGTGTAAAAATCAGATTACAATTCTGTGGGTCCTGATACCACACAGCTCTATACAGCTCAATAGTCACATGTATCTCATGTCTACATGTAAAGAAGTGCCTAAAGACTTTAGAGCTATGAACACTCGGTGAAGCCACTCATTTATGACACAACATGCAGGGTTTTTTTGTCCCTTAGAAAGCTGTATCTCATGCTTGTGCTTCTCACATTTTGTCGATGTGCAGATGTGTTGAGGAGCCACAATGAAGCTTGCCAAGAGAACCAGGACCTGCAGCCGTACCTGCCCATCCCTCACGTCAGGGACTCTTTGGTTCAGCCTCAGGACCGGTCAGTACCAATTATAATGATTCTTGATTCTGAACGTAAAACCAACTGGTTTTATGTTTCCACTGATGTCAGTCAAGCAGAAGTTGATAAAACCCACGTGGGAGTGAATGCCGAATGACTGTCATTTTGTCATCTCCTCATTCCCACAACTATCACTTTTAATAGTTTTCTGTGACAATGAGAGTTTGAGTCAGGTGAGGAAGCTGTGTCAAACGTTGAGATGTTTTTACAGGAAGAAGATGAAGAGGATTTGGGAGCGGGCTGTCAGATTCTTGTCAGCCAACGAGTCCCGTATTCGAACAGAGACTCAGAGGATTGGTGGATCTGACTTTCTGGTCTGGAGGTGGATCCAACCTTCCCTCAGCTGTGACAAGGGCTTCTCGATGCCCTCAAAAGTCTGGCAGGGAAAAGGTAAAACACCTTAAATGCACTCAAACTGTAGGTAGTATGGAATCATTGGTAAACAGTATTTTAAATAAGTAATCCAACGTTTTCTCAGAGCATCTACCTGCTTAATGCAGGTATTAATTTGTGCTAACAGTTTATGTCTGAGCACTCATCCAATCCCTGCCACTGTTGTGACACAGCCAGCAGAAGGTGGTAGACGTGCAGATTTCTTTCTCCACAAACTCAATTCTTGTTACTGTGTTGGCTTGACATGAGATTAGCACGTTAAACCTACAGATAGCTGAGCATGGCTGTATCCATTAAAAGAAGCACTGGAGCCACGATATAATGAAGAGACCCGACAAGGAATTGTTGTCTGACACTGCCTCTGTAGCGCTAAATATTTGGACGGACCTCCAGGGTTACTGACAGTTTCCTGACTGTGACTGCCCATTACATTACCTCAGAATGGGAGATGAAAAGCTCCGTTTTACAGACACGCCCCCTTTATGAGAGCCATACTAGCGAGCATCTCTCTGAAGCACTGACAGAAGGAGTGACATTGATTTTCCTAACATAAACATATACCAAACCGAAAACCGTGACCACAAAACCGTGAACTGAACCAGAACGTGGATTTTGTGAACCGTTCCACCCCTAGTTTATAAACATAAAACATTGACGACAGTGTCATTGCAGTGCAGCACCGACTCCTCTATTCACGATAAGCCCATGTTGAACTGACTGTACTAAACCTGCTGTACTTTAGGGCTGAACAATTAATCAAAATTTTATATTAATTTATTACGGCCTACTGCAATATACGACAGACTGAAGAAAACATCTGTGTTTCTCATGGATCTGCACAATATATCACAAAATATATCACTCAATAATTATTTTAAATATGAGATGAAAATGAGAAAAATGATGTAAAAATTACCTTTCCCTCTCATATCGTGATTTATATTGCAATTTCAGTCAAAATAATTGCAATCAGATATTTATTCAAAAATGTTCATTCCTACTCTGCATCCTAACATTACATCTTGCCTCCAGCGTTTCCTCTGGACCGGAGGAATTCTCCTCCCAACAGCCTGACTCCATGTCTGAAGATCAGAAACATGTTTGACCCAGTCATGTGAGTTTTTCCCATCTCTAATGAGCTGAGCTCTGTCCTTCAATGTATTCTACCTCATGCCCTTAACTGCCTTGTGTCTGGATGTTTTTTTAAGGGAGGTGGGGGAGAACTGGGATGTAGCCATCCAGGAGGCCATTCTGGAGAAGTGCAGTGACAACGACGGCATCGTCCACATCGCTGTCGACAAGAACTCACGAGAGGTATGTTCCATACTGTGAGTGATGAGGCCTCATGTCTCATCTCTGTAGCTTCCAGCTGTAAAAGGTGACATACTGCTCTTCCTGCTCTCTCCACAGGGCTGCGTCTATGTGAAGTGTCTCTCTGCAGAGCACTCAGGGAAAGCCTTCAAGGCACTTCATGGCTCCTGGTTTGATGGTAAAGTACACAATTAATAACACTTTCATTTACTGCACATCAGCAGTACTTAAGAAAGGAAACAAGAGGATGTGGTGCTACAAGTGAGATATATGATATATATATATATATATATACATATATGTATGTGTGTGTATATATATATATATATATATATGTATGTATATATATGTATATATGTATGTATATGTATGTATATATATATATATGTATGTATATGTGTATATGTGTATATATATATATATATATATATAAATATATACATATATATATATATATGTATCAAAACTAGATCAAAACTATGAATGAACACATATGGACTTATGTAGTAAACAAAAAAGTGTGAAATAACTCAAAACATGTTTTATATTTTAGATTCTTCAAAGTAGCCATCCTTTGCTTTATTGACAGCACTGCAAACCCATGGCCTTCTCTCAATGAGCTTCATGATGTAGTCACCTGAAATGGTTTTCACTTCACAGCTGTGCCTTGTCAGGGTTCATTTGTGGAGGTTCTTGCCTTCTTAATGGGGTTGGGACCATCAGTTGTGTTGTGCAGAAGTCAGGTTTGCACACAACTGTTTGACAACTGTTAGAATTCATATTATGGCAAGAACCAAACAGTCCATCATTACTTTGAGAACTGATGGTCAGACAGTCCGGGAAATTGTAAAAACTCTGAATGTGTCCCCAAGTGCAGTTGCAAAAACCATCAAGCGCTACGTCGAAATTGGCTCACATGAGGAACACCCCAGGAAAGGAAGACCTAGAGTCACCTCTGCTGCTGAGGATAAGTTCTTCCGAGTCACCAGCCTCAGAAATCGCAAGTTAACAGCACCTCAGATTAGAGCCCAGATGAATGCCACACAGAGTTCTAGCAGCAGACACATCTCGACATCAACTGTTCAGAGGAGACTGTGAATTTGGCCTTTATGGTCATAGCTGCTAAAAAAGCACTACCAAGGAAAAACAACAAGCAGAAGAGATTTGTTTGGTCCAAGGAACACAAGGAATGGACATTAGACCAGTTTGGTCCAAATTTCAGATCTTTGGTTCCACCCGCTGTGTCTTTGTGCCACGCTGAAAAGATGAACGGATGGTCTCTACATGCATGGTTCCCACCGTGAAGCATGGAGGAGAAGGTGTGATGGTGTGGGGGTGCTTTGCTAGTGACACTTTTGGGGATTTATTCAAAATGGAAGGCATGCTGAACCAGCAAGGCTACCACGCCGTCCTGCAGCATCATGCCATCCCATCCGGTCTGTGTTTTTTGGACCATCATTTATCTTTCAATAGGACAATGACCCCAAACAAACCTCCAGGCTGTGTAAGGGCTATTTGACCAAGAAGGAGAGTGAAGGAGTCGTGCACTAGATGATCTGGCCTCCACAGTCACTTGACCTAAACCCAATCGAGATGGTTTGGGATGAGACGGACCGCAGAGTGAAGGCTGAAGGGCCAGTGCCACCTGAGAAAATATTAATAATTAATATTAAGCTCTCGAAGTAACACCATTATCGTCAAATGTTCAAATACAGTGGTGTAAATAGGCCGAGCAAAGTCAGCTAGTCTTTTCACAGGAGGCAGATTTACTCCCAGAAAGATAATTTGCTCTCTCATCATCATCCTCCTTCCTCATTATACTTCAGACACTGGTCAAAACCCACTAAGATGGAGCTAAAAATAATAATTAAATAGGGTTCCACGCACCACGCACCTCAAACCCTGATTGTTATTTTTAGTTATTTGTTTGCTATTCTACGCACTCCAGTCAAAACTCCTCGGGTCCACTCCGATCACATACCCTGGTATATACAGAACAGTATTTCTGATTTCTGAAGTACCACCAGACGATGCTTGCGTACCACTGGTGGAACTACTAGAACAAGAACCGTAGTCCAGTTAAAATGGTGAATTTGAGATTAAACTACGCATGGAAATGTACAGAGTGAAAATGTAAACTGTAATGTGATGATTAGCTGTGTTTATTTATGTGCACTGTAGCGATCGTTCACTGACCGTGTTCTGCTGCTGGTCCCTAACAGGTAAACTGGTGACGGTCAAGTATCTGCGTCTGGACCGATACCATCAGCGCTTCCCACAGGCCCAGGGCTGCAGCAAACCCATGAAGGCCTCCAGCCTCCACCTGAACGCCACAGGCTCCACGGACACTAAGACCAGCCACGCCTCAGCCAGCTCTTCAGGATTCTCATGAGCCGCTTGCCAGCGTCGGATACGTTAGCGTGTTTCTCCTCTACAGCCCTCCCAGCGTCACAGCGCCAGTTTGCTGCTGCTCCTTCACTGCTTTATAACGGGGAAGAATTCAGTCTGTGCCACGGGAGCGCTTTTTTTTCCAGTTTGTTCAATTTTTTGGTTGTTTTTTTTTTTCTTGTTGTTTTTTTCAACACAGGATGACTGCAAGAAAAGCTGTTCTGCATTGCAGTGTTTGTTTTCTATAATCATTGTATAAGAAATGTCATAGATTTAACAAGGAAGCGAAGCTTACCTGGAATATTTAAGATGTGTGCAGATACTCCAGGTCCTCCCTCCCACGGTGTAACCAGCACTTCATTTGGCCACCGTCTGAAAAGAAAAACGGCTGCATGTTTCAGAGTATGCCTCTATGTAAGCTTTCAATACAACACAGCGTGGATGTTGATTTTCTTTTTCCCAACATGTCCGATGTACTCCTTGTTGTTATTATTATTATTACTCTTATTATTATTATTATTATTGTTATTTAGTCAAAGTGAGGAAGGCAATGACAGGTTAGTGGCAGGTGTCCTGTAAATACACATGAATGGTGGCACAAGCTTTTTTATCATGACGTCTTCGCTTTCAATTATCTAATTTGTGTTGCTGCCGCTCGCTTGCCACAGCAGAGAGTGTGTATCAGAACAGTCCCAGAGAGGCTACACAGACAGTGCCCATTCAGCCTGTCTGTCTGTGTGTGTGTGCGTGTGTGTGTGTTTGATCCATGTATTCCATATATGGGCTTTTCTTTTCCTTTGTCTTTGATTTTTGTGTGATTTCTTTTTTTTTTTGACAAATTTACCTTGAAGAGTCACCTGAAACCTTTCTACTGCAGATATAATCCAATATATGCCCCGTCTTATTGTTATCACTTATTACATGTATTTTTTTTTTACCTCTTTCAAGTTGGGTAATGTTATACTGTTGGTGAGAATTGGACTTGCACTCCTGTTCCAAGTGGCTCATTTTTGCTGTCTCAGACCAGACCAGGACCCTGAACACCTCGCAATCCATGTGGCCAAGATATTTCCTGTTACTTTGTCACTCCCTATGATCGTGTCCACTTTGTATACCGACGCTACCATGTTTTTGTCATAGGTATGGCTCAATATCACAACCTCAATATACTGATATGGGTCTAATACTCACTTTTACATCTTTTAAACTTCTGAGCTGTTAACATTAATGTGTGCTGATGCTTTTACCACCTACCCATTATGAGCCATTTAAAAATGTAACAAATTTGCTCTAAATTTGATGCAAATTGTCAAATTTTACAGTCCACTTGGTGAAGGATAGTAGATCATATCAGATTTTATGTTTTTCTTTCTCCACTATCCCATCCAGCGATCAGTAATGGACTGATACCGATACAGTGTCATATTGGACCGATATCAATACTGAGTACTGTATCGGCTTGACCTTGATAAGGATTACTTCAAAAGTGTTGCAACATTATTCCAGAATGTTCGCGTGTTGTTTTCTTGCACCTGCGAAATTCAAAAATAAAACATAATCCAGGACTTGCTAGAAATAATTTTGTTTTTTCAAATGCAGTGAGTTGAAAGTTGGATTCAGTATTTGCAGTGCGAAATTGTACAAATGATGCACATTTCATATGTTTAACCTCTGCTGCAGCAGGTAGCAGATAACCCAACAGTGCCTTAAATTTGTGCTTTTTTTAAAAAAAAGAAAAAGGAAAAAAAAAGACTGGCACTGCATTACTGAACAATGTACTGGATTTATTAAATGGAAAAGTGGAAATGGTGAGCAAGTTCTGCCATAGATTTAGTTTTGTTAAAGTTTTTCATCTTCAGATTTGATATTTTGTAGCAGTTTTCTTTCATATTAAACCAAATGCTTCTATTTATTTCTTCATTATTATTATTTTGAACAACCATGGTGATGTACTATTTTATTGTCACTATACCTAATACATACGTGTCAAAAACATTATTTCATTAAGAATCGATCTTACATCCACTTCCAAACAACTGTCAGGATGTGTTAAAATGACAAAAATAAAGGGAACACTTCAAGAAATAAGCCAGTTGCATCACTGTTATCCATTTTTTGTTCTCCAGCAGAAAAGTGCACCTGCAACGTCTCACCTCACACTCACTGTAATGAGGCTGAATGTAAATGTAAATGGTTGGTTATGGCAACTCCTCCAGGCTTGTGCTTCAATGATAAATACATCCTCAAGGATGTGATATCTTTCCTCTGATGTACTTTATGTAAACACTGTACATTGATATAACTGTAGTATGTACCATATATGCAGCTTTATTTCCATTGCATTGTATGTTTGGATTGACCGAAATCCCTGACTTGCTAGCCCGAGGGAGGGAGGGAGGTGTGAAATACCAGACATTTGAAATTATAAGACCTTTTATTGTAATTTGTCAGTTGTACAAACGGCTCAAATTAAAGATTTATTAGGAGTTTTTAAATTTGGTTTGTTGTGCTTTTCTGTCTGTTGAAAACCACAGTTGTGGATTTACACAGGTTTTACAACAAGTAGAGTTAGCTGTAGCTGTTAGCTTGGTAAACTTTTTCTGAGTAAAGTTACTCGTAGCTGTTAGCTTGATAAACATTTATTTTTCTGAGTAGACTTAGTCCTAGCTGTCAGCTTGGTAAAATTTTGATTATTTTCTGAGTAGAGTTAGCTGTAGCTATTAGCTTGGTAAACGTTTCTTTTCATCGAGTTAGCCGTAGCTGTTAGCGTGGTAAACATTTATTCTTCCAAGTGAAGTTAGCTTTAGCCGTTAGCTTGGTAATTGAGCAGTAACCGCAGTGCAGTAATCACAACATGCACTGCATTATTACATAATGATTAAATGTGTTGGGATTCTTTTTTTAAAATTACATTTCACCATTTATTTTCAAAATGGCATTTCTTGAACTCTGAAGAAACATTGGAAGGTTTGATTCGTTTTTTGTAGAATACAGTTTTGGAGTTTGTTTTGATTTTATTTACTAATTTTATTCTACTTCTTCATAAGCTTAATGTGGTTGGTTAGCTAATTAGTTAGTGTCGTTGGCTAATTTGTATGTCCGGGATGTGACGTGACGGCTATTTGTGAGCTAACCGGAAGCGCAGCGGAGTCCTGACCATATCTGGACATGTCCAGATCGCCTGCTGTCATCCTATCCACACACACACAAGCTAACAGGCTGTTGATGGACTCCGCGGTCTGATGGGGCGACGTTACACGGCCACATTATTGACACAACACTTGACACTTGTTCCCACCGCTCTGCTGCTGCTGCTGCTACTGCTGTTGCTGCATTCCCCCGGTATGTCTGACTTTTTTTCTGTTCAACAGCATAAACCATAACAAATGGAGTATTTAAACTTGTATTTTATGTAGCGTGACCATGTACTTTCCAGAAAACAACGCAGTTGTTATTTTTGGCTCGTGTGTCGGCGAACAGAAATGGCGGCTGCAACGCCACGTATTGTTGTACAAAATCTTATATATATATATATAAGTAAAAGTATTATTTGTAGAATGGTTAAGTGTAGCACGGGTGATTTAATAGTAATCAGACAGCCACAGAAAAGTAAGTAGTTTTACGCATACTGTTGTGATGACGTCATAAAACATCAATTTACCAGGCATTCACTTTATAATGTTTACATTTGTAGCATGATGGTGAACTGTGGTGACAGTAGCTGCCACAGTAGCTTTAGGTTAACCACAGAGGTGAAGAAAGCATTATGTTACAACATTACTGCTTCTCGAATTAGCCTGTGTGAGTACGGTGGCCGTGTGGTGCAAAACACAACAGCCAATAAAAAAAAAGAAGTTTCTGAAAACAATTTTTAACAGGACGTGTAAAAACACAAAGTAAAAAAAACCCCACAGTATTCACAAAACATCTTAGCTAATCCTAAAACCTTGAAACACAGAAAATAAATAACAAAATACACCAACAAACCACAGAATGAAGGAAATAATAATCATTAAAAAGCATCAACAGAATATGCCCTTTAATCACAGATATTTTGTCTTGTCATAAAAGGAAAAGCATATGTATGCAATCAGGTAAATCATGGCTGAGTTCTATTTAGCTTACTCATTTTCAGGGTGCATTTGCACACAAACGTAACTGTCTATGTACAAAAGCAGTTTGTATGAGAGACACCATGATACAATATTATCACAATATTTAAGTAACGACATGGTACAATATTGCAAAAATACTGTGTATTTGTTAGTGAGAGTAAAAAAAACCCTGCAGACCTGAGTTTTCAATGGAGGCAAGTGAGGCTGTAGTTATTTTGATGTTTGACTCGATTATTGCGATATACTCGCACAACAGCTGTTGTCTAAAACTTTGTTTCAGTTAAAAAAATATATGCAAAAATATTAAACTAAATCGATTCATGGTGTGATACAGTATTGTCATGCAAAATATAAAATATTTCACTGTATTGACCCCCGCTATATGTTACTCGTGATACAAATTAGATCAAACATGGCTCTTGTGGTTGAAAGATGCCACCGCAGTGTGTATGTTGTCTCCTTCTACTTCCGGGGTCAAAGACTGGTGAGGAAATTTTAGTCCAACTCCAGTTTGACTAAGTGTATACATGCAGGAGTAATCGGACTATGAATCCCATTATCCAGATATGTTAATCTGACTGATACTAGCTCGATTTTAGTCAGATTAATGTGTTAGCATGACAATAAGAAAACCAAATTATTGTCTTAGACTAAAATCTGACCTTTGACATGCATGTAATTGTCAACAATATCGGTAACACATGCTTATCCTGCTAAAACATTCAAACAAAGCTGCTTTGAAAAAGGCACATACACTGTACAAAACAAGTTGATGGTTTTTTTAATGAGTTGCTGTGCTTATCCAATTTAAAAGTATTTTCACCATGTGGCCACCATGTGTACGGTATACTGTATATGTATTTCCAGTTTGTTTAAATTGTTGCACTTGCAGAGGAAGAAGGTTTTGGAGTCACTGTTTTATCTATGGTCCAAATATACTGTTTAGTCTGTGGCCTTTCAGGAATTCTTTCCCTGTTTTGACATGGTGTTTGTCATATTTGTAGTTCAGTAATAAAACACTGGAGAGCTATGAGCTGCCCCTTGTGACTATCGTCACTCCTAACAACAGAAGAAGGAGCTGTTATTATTTTTTACATTGTTAGGTTTGAATGTGTTTGACTGACTTTTGAGCTAACAGCACCACTGAATTATAAGTCAAATGTATTGGCATGCAACATGGATCTCTATAGCAGTTGAATTTATTTGTTATCAGATATATTTTGTAGCTTGTTACAGTGTTGAAACATGAGATAAAGTGAGCCAGGAGAGGAGTCAGTGTGTGGAGCTGATATTTCCACACCAGAAACACTGCCTTATAAGGCAGTCTTTCTTGAGCCTTTTATCACAAAGCTCATCTCAGAGTGAAATTCTCCTCTTGGATTTCTTTTCTCTGTGAATGTTCCCTTTGGTGACCCACAGAAATTAAATATAGTTCCGCTGTATGGGGGTTATAAAATATTTAAAGGTCAGCTCTGTGTGTCTGTCTGTCTGTCTATGTGTCTCTCTCTTCAGTATGACTGTGTCTCATGGATGTCGTCCTCAGACGTGGGCTCATGGTGGCCCTGCATCGTGCTGTCAGCAGCAGATTCCGCTTCCCTGCACTGCGCGCTGCTCCTTTAGGTAGAGTAACCTGTTAGCTTAAACGTCATCTTCCAGGCAAGAGAGGCCTGTAGAGCTTATTAAAAGAATGTAGAATTTTTTATTACTATGATACCCACCAATCAAAATCACACTGTACTGCATTGTGACATCCACTGCCAAGATCTAACCTGCTTCTGGAAGCAGCTTGTCTATGTAATGCTGTGTTTCCATCATGGTATGGTTCGGTTTGGTACAGTACTGTATGGTTTGGAATGGTAAAGCCCTGTGTCAGGCTTGCTTTTTGACTGAGAACAGTACTTTTACTTGGCAGGCGGGGTGTAGGCTGTGATGCATAGCGTGACGTTATACTGGTGCAATGACCACAAACAGAGGACATCCAGCAACATTTTTTCCTTCTTGGTTTGTGACTGTTTTGTCTCAACAAGATGTCAAGCTCCACCTGGACCATATCACACCATTTCACTCTGGGGTGCCAAAAATGAAACAATCAACGTTCCACTTGGTTTAACGATAGGGCTATACCCTAAGGCTCAGTACCATTTCACCCTTTGGTCCTAACACTTATGGTGCTTTTCCTTTGTACAGTTCTATCACTACTCGACTCTACTCTTTGGTATCAGCGTTGCTTTTCTTGGTTCTTGTTGAGGTAGAGGGGCAGGGATATGAGATTTTTCCCTGTTTAATCCAAAGACACTATAGTTACCGTCATAAAGTGATGCTGTTTATCTAAGCCAGACACATCAAAACTTTTTTACAGTATTTTTTTCACAGTGGTGCACCTGTGCGCCTAGATGTTTTCTTCCACCATCCATGTCTCTGCTTTGATGCAAACAAGCACTTAATAGTGTGTATGGTCCACAATAGCGATAACAAAACGTGTCTGCTCAAGTGATAAAGGGTCACAGTCTTGAAGGGCACTAGATTTTAACCACTACTGCTTGAAACTCCATTCCATCGATACATAAATATTAGCAAGATAAGGCTTCAAACCCAAACCCAAGAGTGCAGCCTCTGTAAAGCAAGGCCTTTGTCTGAAGTACATATTAAAGGCTTGCTCTAAGGCTGAGAATGACTGAGAATTATTATACAAACTTATTTACGAGTAGTTCACCCAAACAATTTGGGTAAAATGTTTAATTGTATTATTTTATCCTGCACCAGTTCAGACTATGCTGCCTGGGGTTTGCTAGCTAGCCAAGATGTCTTTTTCTTACCTCAATGCAAAAACTCCTGGTAAAGCTTTGGCACTTTTATTTTAAATTCCTCAAGATAATGAAACGAAGTAAGGAAGGAGAACAGGGAGAAGAGCAAACTCCTGCTGTGAGGCTGCAGTACCACTGATAGAGAAGGAGGGAGACGGAGAGAAGCACTCTCGTTAAACCAGCTCTGTGTTTGTGTAAATTAGTTGTTAAACTGGACAAAATGTTGAAAATGTCGCTTCTGTGCATGTTTGTTGAACAAGAGTTTTAATAACAGAGCGCTTGCGTTTAATATTCTGTACAAACAACGGACGGACATGGATTTTGGTTCCCATTAAAGCATATTGGGTTATGAGGTGTCATTGTGTTTTGTTTGTCTAGATGTGTGTGTGAGACACACGTGTCCATGTTCCACATGCCAGTTAAACATTGTCCTTCATACTCGTGCGTGATTCCAGATTCCAAGGAGGACCAGCTTTTCTTCCTCATCTCGTCTCATCCTGTGTTGTCATGTGTTGTTTCTCCCTCTGTCTGTCACCTTCATCCAGCCCCGTTCTCTCCTCGGTGTAGCCCTGCTGAGGGGGCTGCTTGTTTCTAGTGGTGGGTGGAGTACCTCTGTCCAGCAGCCATGTCGGGCTTCAATCTGCTGCATCTAATAACCAAGAGTCAGCCTGTGACTCTGAAGTCCTGCAGTCTTCCCTCAGGTCCACTGACTGGCTGCTGTGTGCCTGCTGTGCTCTGCCTCTCTAAAGCCCTAACACTTGGCTGGTGTGTCAGCATGTCTTTACTGTTCCAGTCTGTGTGTGATTGTTCACTGTAGAGGTCGACCGATGTATTTTAAAGGGTTCATAGAATAAAGGTCATTTTGAAGCAAGAAAAAAGCCAATAGCTAATTTATTGTCTGATAGCCACCTACCCCTAATCTCCAAGGAGAGAAGCAAATGATAAACATTCATTCATTCATTCATTCAATGTCTACCCATTTATCATCCACATTAGGGTCGCATGGTTGCGCGGCCGCTGGAGCCATCCCCAGCTGACATGGGGCCTTTGGCCACACCCTGAACAGAAGACAAACAACTCTCACATTCACACCTATGATTAATTTAGAGTGTCCAATTAACCTCTGTAGGTTTTTGGAAACCAGAGAAGCCGGAGAAAAAAAACCCCCTGCACACACGGGGAGAACATGCAAACTCTATTCCACCATGCGACCGAAATAAAAAAAAAGTAATTAAAAACCATAATATTCCCTGAAAATAATAATATTCATGACGATATTAAAATGATAAATTGACGGAATTAATGACTACCCAGAGATTTGTCCGTCTATTGCCACTTGATGCCAGCTGTTTTTTTAACCCGTGTTTCCACCGAGTGTAACGGATCAGTTTGGTACAGTGTGGTACATATGTTTTGCATTTCTATTAAAGAGTAGCAAAATAACCAGGCCCAATCATTCCATTCTTTGGCACCCTTCCCTCGGGGTACCAGAGTAAAATGATCCGGTATGGTCAGGAACTCAGCCGGTTGTTGTTGTCGCTACCAGTACAATGTCACTCTACGGTGCCATCGGGCACAGCTAAGACCCCGCCTACCAAGTAAACATGTTGTTCTCTGTCGAAAAGCATGCCTGACCCAGGGCTTTACCATTCCGAACCGTACTGTACTGTACCATGATTGAAATTTACAAGGTTCATTGAAGATACTGTGGACCCTGCATTACTCACACTAGTTTTCATGCGTTGTATCTAAGAATCTGTAAATGGGTGTTTTTGATCTTAATGATCATATACGTACAGCAAAAATGCTCCTTAAATTGGAAAATAAAGCATTGACCCATAATTTGTGCTTGGTGCGCTATTAGTTAGTAGTAGTAAGTTACTAGTACTAGTACACATGTCTGCAGAGTTTCCATGCAGAGACAACACCACATTGGAACCAGGCTCTGCTATAATTAATTTGGCTAAAATGATGAATCGGTCGACCTCTAGATGACAGTGATCTGCTTTCAGCTAATTCCCCACTTTTGAGTTGAGTTTTTCTTTTTTCTTTTTATAAATTCTGGTTGAACCCTGTTTGTATTAGATCCAGTTCTGCAGCTCCAAACTGTATCTAATCCAAACCGGGCTCAGTACCTGTTAGGTAGAAGATTTTAGTCGTTGATTGGAGTCGATGCTGTTAAAGTTTTAATTACATGTTTGATTTGACAGTGCAGAGTTCTGGCCTGGGAGGTGCTTCTCTGCATCTCAAAGTAAAACTGTAACTCGCACCTCTGCATGAAAACGACTTTTGTGTGCCAGCAGTCTCATGTGACAACACTGGTGTCTGGGTCCCTATGGAGTAGATACAATGTGTGAACATTTCATGCTCTTTACTAATTTGGTTCTTATGAAATTTTCAACTTACTTACTACTTACTTCTACTTACTTTGGCAGTGCACGTGTGTTTTCAAGGTCCCAATTGACATTTGAGTGGCACATGTTCTCACACTTGGAGCTTCTGTTTGTGTGCCCATGTGGATAAAACGATCCTGGTATGGAAAATAGTAAAGGTTAAAACAATAATACAGATCATGCTAAAAAGACTAGATTCTACTTCATTACCTTTCCTGAAACTGCCCCAATTCGACTATAACTTTTTCCCTACTTTAACATAAACACACGTTTCCTACACCGCATGAATAACGTTGTGTTTACAAGTGAGAGAGACACATGCACGCAATTGAAACGAGCGAACACGGTCCCAAACTTCTACAGCGATTAGTCTGCTTAGCTCTTTGCTCCCCGGATAGTCACCCACAATATAGCCTTATTTACCGGCATGGAGAGACACATACACGCAATTGGAACGAGCGAACACGGTCCCAAACTTCTACAGCGATTAGCCTGCTTAGCTCTTTTTTGCTCCCCGGATAGTCACCCACAATACAGCCTGTTTACCGGCATGGAGAGACACATACACGCAATTGAAACGAGCGAACACGGTCCCAAACTTCTACAGCGATTAGCCTGCTTAGCTCTTGCTCCCCGGATAGTCACCCACAATATAGCCTTATTTACCGGCATGGAGAGACACATACACGCAATTGAAACGAGCGAACACGGTCCCAAACTTCTACAGCGTTTAGCCTGCTTAGCTCTGTGCTCCCCGGATAGTCACCCAAAATACAGCCGTGTTTATCGGTGTAGGGTTCCCGAAAAACTCATATAGTGATTAGCCTCCATACCTACGTGCTCCCCGGATAGTCACCCACAATACAGCCGTGTTTACCGGCATAGGAGAGACACATACACGCAATTGAAACACGAGCGAACGCGTGTAGCTTAGCAAGTAGCCGGCTATCGCTAATGCTAAACGGCAGAACGAGCACACAAAGACAGTATTACTGTTTGAAATACTTACTTGTGCTGCAGGTAATCCAGCATGTATTGTAGGCACTGCTCCTTCTTTGAGGCGAAGTGTGGTGCTGTGCCCTGCTTTGTATTGCGCGAAGTTTGTGTAACAATCCTCTGTGAAGTGGTTGCCACATACATGGAGAATTTTGGGAAATGTAGCAGGGGCATTCCCATCAAAAATGAACAATATCCACTGAGCTTTTGTTTGCTCGTTGGTGGGGAGCTTGTGGAGCGTCTTTCCTTGTTTACTACAACCCAGAACAGAGCAAACTGATCTTTTTTTCGAAGACATGTTCTCAACCGATATGCTCAGCAGCTACAACGAGAGTAGTTCTTCTTCTGCGGTTGAATTTACGCAACCGGATGTGCCCAGAGTAGTGCCTGCACCAGGAGGAGCTACGGTGGTGAGAGGAGTGGTGAGGATTTCTGATGACATCATCAGCTTCGGGAAGTGCAGATCCGCTTGGCAGAGCCCAGAGCAACAATGCAACACTATTTTCTCAGCAGTGGCTGAACTGTTTGTTCTGAAACTTTAGGGTTTCATAAACGAGGTAATGACGCAGATACACACACAAACGCAGCGTTAATTGGAGCTTCCGGTCTATGTGGCCTTTAACATGCATTTTAATCGTTGCTTTTAGCCAGACTAACACAATAACTTACAAACGTCATGCAAATGTGCTGTCTGTGGAAAATCAGGCTAAACACATTGTGACCATGTCTCTGTACTAAATGCATTGTCATGAAATCATTCTTTGCAGCCCTTATGCTAATAGAGCTTCCTCCTTCGTGATCCTTGACTCAATCAGCCATTAAATTAAAATCATCATCTCCAACACAATCCTTCATCTTTAATATTCAGACAGCCTAGAGCTAAATACACATTTAGAATTAAGCTTTAACCAAAGGTCAAGCACCATCGCTCAAGGAGGGATTCAGACTGAAGTCATGTGCGCTGCCCAGTCATTTGAAAGCTTGGGAGTCCAAAAATACACCCTGGAAATGAAACACACCAATGGTACATATTATAAACTCACATCAGAAGGGACGTGTACGCACATCTACTCTATCAGTGCAATCACTTTCCCTCACAAACACTCACAAATAGTGTCTGGCTCAGGGAAGTTTGCAGAACCCTGAAGGGCAATTTAGCTAAAATGAGTTAGATATCCATTTGGGACAGTGAGAGAAATAAGCCCCAGTCTTCCTGTGAATAACACCTTGTTTCTGGGCCCAGTGATGTCTGTGCTTGGCTTTGCTACTTCCTGGCTGTATCCTACCTGTCCTGTGAAAACAGCAGTATTCACTCAAAGTTCACTTTCCAGTCATAAAAAGGCTGCCTAACGCTGAGAAAAAGCACTCGCAGTGAGTTGATGGCGGCGAAAGTCCATTAACAGTATAATCGTTAATGGGAAAGATTGTTCATATTTTAAGTGCGTGACATGAAACTGCTTTCGAGCTCGCCAACATAATGGTATAGCTCGATATTGCTTTTCCATGTCCCATACCTGATACTGATATCACAGCCTTCAATATCTTTCGATGCGGGTATCAATCGGATTGTCTTTTCTTAAAAAGTCTACACATATCGTAACAGTATTTTACAATTATTTTGGTCAGGATAATCTTCCTGTGCTATCTACAGTATAATCTAGTTGTTCCCCTTATCAACGGGTGGTGATGTCACTCCTTCCTGTGGCCACTTGTCCGATGAGATCGTGGCCCCTTATTCCAATTTACTAACACAGGGGACAGCCAACACCTATGATTAGAACTGCAGATGTTTGCTCCATAGCAAACAAGTCATTCATTCATACTGTTCTGTCCTCCACATGAGGGTCGTGGGGGAGCTGCAGCCGAGGTAAAAACTGGACAGGTCGCCAGTCCAACATAGGGTAAACATACAGAGACAAACAACCACTCACTCTCACATTCGCCAGTGTCCTCTTGTTTTTGAACTGTGGAGGAAATTGGAGTGCCCAGAGAAAAGCCATGCACACATGGCGGGAACATGCTAACCCCATACGGAAAGGTTCTTGGTCCTTTGTCAAAGTATTTATTTGGGATGCACAACCACTGTATCGGCATATCTAATATCGGCAAAAAGTCCAAATCGTGCATCCTAAGCAATTATACATTGGATTCAGTACTGAAACCTGGCAGAGGCTTAACCCTCTCTTGTTGAGCTCTGCCCAGAGGATTATAACTCTCATCAGCTGTCCCACACTTTCTGGCCACAGTGGAGGCCATTCTGCAGGGTTCATAGGAAGAATTTAGTATGTAGCCTGGTATGCACTGGGTTGCTCTCTTTTATATAATACCATCCACACAGCCTGAATGGATCATTTGAACTGAATTGACTTTTATTTTATTCTTCAGCCTCCCAGATGTATCATTGCTAATGTCGTAATGTTTACTTTATTTAGTATTACAGATTCAATACCACACTACCAAGACCATGAGTATACCAACACAACACCAAGACTTTTAGGGAGTGGAGCCAAGTCAATATATAGTTCAAGGCAAGGCACAACAGACTTGTCTTGGTCTTGACTTGGTCTGACCCTGCCTTGATCTTTGGCCATTTCTCAATATCCATACCTGTCCGTACTTCTCCATACTTGCGTACTCCTGTACTTGTCATCAGCCTATGTAGCCTAACTACACGAGCAGCGAGTACGGTTCTCATAGCTGGAAGTGTTCAAGTACATACTTGCATACTTGGGTATTGAGAAACGGCATTTGTCTCGGTAAGTCTGGCCTTGGGTCTTGTTTGTGTGGTGTTGCTCTTGTCCGGTAAGATGTAAGAAGAATGAATTGGGATTGAAAGGATTTTTTGGGCTTGGCATTTAAAAAAAAAACCAAACAAACGAACTGGAGCGTTACATCTCCTCTTACTCAGTTTCACTCCAATTGGGCATCCTGTCTGGATGCACAGAAATAATACCTCACATTACACAGATGCATTCAGCTTCTCAGTTATTTAGGCTACAATATAATAATGTAACATACAATTTAGAATGTTTCCTTTTTTTGGAGTGAACAGTGAGTGCATGATTTCGTTGTGGCCAGAGTTGGGAACGATAATCAGTGGAGCGGTCTGCAGCAGCTTTAAGCATGCAGAGCTGCAAATGAAACGTGGAAATTGTTCACACATGCTCATGCTCATTCGTACACTTGCTGCAAACGTGTTCCTCAGTTTATCTTTTTTCCTTTTGATAAGCATTTTATATAAAACCCAATCCTGTCACTGCCTGGATAAGATGCACTCTTAGATGAAATGACATGGCTAAAGAAGACACCTTGAAAAAGCAGCACATGACCTAAGCGTTTAAGCTTTGCATATGTTTTGCAGATTTATCTGTTCCATTTTATTACTCTTATTATTCATGTCTGCACTGAACACAGTAGGCCTAATGCTGTATCATGTAACATATACTCCTGTACCAAAACATGCTGAGGGTTTGGATTAGGCTTGGAGTGAACCAGCAGAGAAGTGAAAGTCCCACTTGCAAGTCGAGAAATCAAAGTTAAAAGCAGTGCCAATGGTGATTGATTCTCGATAATGGATGTATCTCGAAAGACTGGCATCAGATTACTCCTCATCCTCCTTCCTTACCCTTATATCACAGTGTGTGTTATCAAATATATCAATTTAGGATAAAATGACTACTACTGCTCTGTCTGGTAAATGGGATGTGGTTTGTCAGATGATAAATGTTTTCTTTTTTCATTAGCATTTCAATATGTGTACAGTGAAAAGTTTCACCCTGAAATGAACCCTCAGAAAATGACTATTTAGCAGTTAAAATGAGTGTAGTCTTCTCAACATTAATATTCAGAGGTCGTCAGACATTTTAACGTTTGTTTGTTTTTCTTTAAGAGCACTGTGTGGCACGTGATCACTTTATAAATATTTAAAGAGGGGAAACTGGACGACCTGAGGCATTATTACTAAAGAGAAAAAGGCACACAAACAAGTGATGTTCATTTGGGATTGTTGGTTTATTGGATTATTGCAGACAACAAGCACTTGTGCAGGATTGTCTGATATTACTAATAATAATAGCTTGTGAGTGTATAGACATATTTATGTGTTGGTTTTTAAGCTGTATTGAATGGATGAATGCCTCCTACAGACTGAAATTCATCTTTTACGATCACTATAAATCACACTGTCTGACATGGGGCTAACAAACTTGGTCAAAAAATAAAGTATGACGGTGGCAGACTGAACGATACTAACACCTATTAAACTGTAAGCTACAATGTGAGTCTTCAGCAATGTCATCGCCTGCGACATAAGTTGGCAATGCCATTAGCATCCGTGCACCAACAGCAGACAGCAAAAAATGATAGTTTGCTGTAGAGTAATCATTCTGTTTATGGCAAATCCGAAGAATAGGAGGCACATACACATGTTATCCCACTTAGGGACATTACATTGATATTATACCTTCATTTTACTTGACTGTTTTATGCCGATTATTGTCATTTCATGATAAAATTTTACTGGCTACTCCTCACTGTAAGATGGTCATCCTAAATTTCTCAGTTTCTTAGGTTGCAAAACATCTCTCACAGTACAACTTTAGAAACAGTGTTTAGGAGCCATGATCAAATAAATTGTCATGATTGTGTCATGTTGTGCGTCTTTCGTCTGAGCAAGCCAGGCTTTAAACCTTAAGTTACTTGCTAAATAAATAGATTTATATTACAATTATGTGGAATGAGAGGGAAGTTTGAAGCTGGAAGCTACTTAATGTGGATCTCCTTCACCACCCAGTGGCTGCACACTGAACCAATGCGGGTTCAGTGTGCTCAATTTTTTTCCCCAAACTTGTGCCTGCTGACCTAATGTTCATATTCACTTTCACATTCATAAATGTAATGTTCAAGAGACGGAAACCATGTCACTGAGCCACCGAGATGTTTAACATTCTGCGAGTCTAAGTGAAAATTTTGAAATCATTCTTCAGGTATTCCTGAGATTTCACTTTGTACAAGGCATCATAGAGCGTTTGTGCCAAATTTGAAAGGATTCCTTCAAGCACTTTTGAGAAGTCGCATTTAAAAACTGCAGCTGTATTATATCTTTTAGAAAGCAAGAGAATATGACAGTGCTGGAATCATAGCTGAATAAGAGCTGTAGAAATGTACATCATGCTGAATTTATCAAGGTAACTTAAAATGAAGCCGGTGGTTTTTCAAAAGAGAATGAGAGCAACAAAAACAACAAGTAAAAAATGTGGCAAAAACAAGTAAAAAGGGGACATCAGATATTAAGTCAGTGTCATGAGCCTGTTTTGTGTAAAGTTCCTGTTTTCAAGGTGAAAAACAACATGGGGCTGAATGGCAAGTGATAAAAAGAACACCCACAAAAGCGACATAAATTGTGTTTGATACGAAATAAGTCACGCATTTTTCACCATATAATCCCAGTGTTAAGATTGACAAAGCTGCCTGTCGATGTCTACATCTTTTGCAGCGGCTCTCCAGATGATTGATCTGCAAAATTACCTGATCAATACTGAAATCACTTATGAGATGTCTCCTCGGGCCCACCTCAGATCATCTCTTGTCAGACAAGCTATTGGCAGATCCTCTTCTTGGCACAACACACACAGATAGACGTATCCCTGCCATCTGACACCCAGCTTTCTCTTTGAGAGAGCAGGGGGGGGAATAAGCCCAGCAGCAGGAAGTTCCACTCAGCTGGTTGTGTTATGAATTTAGCCTGTTTTATCACAGACAAACTGTACAAGAAGTCAATGCAGGCACATAATCGCTGACTCCATAGAGGAAACCACAGGAATTGTTGTTTGTGTAGTCATGCAACAGTGCACCTTTCTTGGGAGGCAGTGGTATGTGGGGAATACTGCACATTTGCTCGTGTGGCATGTAGGGTTTATTATTCACTCCTGCTGCGCTACAGTGGATACAACTGTTGTTATATTCAGTGGTTACACAGTGAACTTACAGATAATTTTTTTATGCCAAAATACCTAGACCAGGGGTGTCAAACATAAGGCCCGGGGGCCAGAACCGGCCCGCCAGAGGGTCCAATCGGCCCACAGGATGAAATTGTTAAAATTTCACACTGATCTAAACGTAATGTCAAATGCTCCAGATACCCGTGACTAAATCTTTGTGCCTTTATAGATCCAGTGTGCTGTGTAAATAGTAAATTTAGGCATGATATTGTTGAAATTGCACTTATATTTCTCAAGAAATTTCATGTTTTGTAAAATTATCCTTCAGTAAATATAAAACAAAGGAGAAAAAACAAAGGGGTTCTTGTTGTTCATAGGTTATTATGCTATTATTTTACTATTTTTACTGGTCCGGCCCCCTTGAGATCAAATTGTGCTGTATGTGGCCCCTGAACAAAAATGAGTTTGACACCCCTGACCTAGACAGTCCGATATCCATAGCTGGAGGTGGGGCATTTTCAGGTTGACAATATTTCTGCCCCGATTTTTGTGAACATAATATCTAAACATGTTGAGGGAATCGTTTTGCAGACCCTTTCACTTAAACTCGAGGATAAACTGGTTAGATTCCGGTGGTGAAACGTCTCTGCAACCTCAGGAATCGTTGCATTGTGAGTATGTTCCCTTGTACTAATCAGGATAAACTGGTTAGTTTTTGGTAGTCAAAGGACAAGGTCACTGTGACCTGGTAATGATTGTAAAAAGTGATAAGTTAATAACTCGGTGTGGAAACTTAAACATTTAATACACAAGTAAAATATTGGATCTAGACGTTGGTGGTGGTCACTCAGGCCATACCAACATCTTGCTCTCTTGAACATCAACTTCCTTGAATGTCAACAAGGTGATAAGACTCAGGAAGAAAGTTCAGTGGAGGCATGGAACCACTGGGCTGTACTCAATGTGAATACATACATAATGTGAATAATCGGAAATCACTGCCCTCAGTTCTCGCCTCCTCCCAGTGAAATCTAAAAATAAAGAGCAAACTAAAAGCTGAGGGCTGTAGATGCTGAGCTGATGCGTCTTTTCTCGTAAAATATCCAGTATAAACTGTAACACTGGTGTTGTGACAAGTTTACTACCCACTGGGAGAGTTTCCGCACTGTGACATCCCTACTGGGTTCCTCTGATAAGTGATGCTATGAATTCCCAGGTAAAAAAAAAAAAAGATAGTGTATGAGAGTGTGCCCTTGTGATAGAGGAGTCTCCGTCCCACTGTCAAGCTTAATGCTTACTCACTGATCGCGCTGATACGGCAGCAGAATATATCAAGGTGACTTCGCGTCACATTGCATAAATAATTTGTGCTTAACGCTTTTACAGTTGTGTGGTGTCTTTCATGAAGTTTTAGAGCATCGTAAATGTTACTTGCAGTGTAGTGAGCATTAAGCTACTGAACCATTCAGTCATAGGCCCGAGATGTACTTGCAGGTCAGTCATTCATTTGCTTAGAAAACCATCTTGAGTGTCATTGTTCCCATACTTGCTTTGGACAATGCTAGTACTGTGCATGTTTTTGTTCATGAGTGTTCCACTAGGGGGCACACCATGGCGATCACACTGCATATAATTGCAGACTTTTACAGGAAGTAGTGCATTTATTTCCCTTTTAAACTCATGGTACATTTAAACATAGTAGAAAAACATTAGCTACTCATTTAGCACAACCCCAACTTGTAACCCTAGCCTTAGCCCCTTACTTGAGTAGGCTGTAAAGCCCTATGTTGCCATCATCTCTAGTAAGACACAGGCTTAATCAGTGTATCAAAAGACAACCTCAATGTTACTTAGGTTAGTCTTTAACTGATCAGGAGCCCACCAGGAAAGGCTATTGCAACATCATTGTAGGCAGTTCGTGAGGCCCTTAGAACAATGACATTATTATAATTGTGATCAAATATTTCTTGCTCTGCCAAGACATATAGGCACCGAGTACAACTGATGTACCAATACAGACACAGTGTATGCTACTCAGCCATGATGTATTTAACAGGAAGTTTATCTATAGCCATTGTATGTACTGGAGTAACAGAAGACACAAGATTGCCAGTTAAATTAAATTATTTAATTAAAGAGTGCGGGACTAATGACTCTTTGTTTGTGTCTGTAAAAAGGCCTTAACAATTTGTTTGTTTTTTTGGACAGATATTGCAATTATGATTTGATTTGCAATACAGTTCAACCCGCGGGTCAATATTCACTGTGTGATAAGTTTAAAATGTGATGGAACATCAACACAAGAAGTATGAAATCCTGTTGATGTTAATTGTTAACTTGTTTGTATTGCATTTTTAATTGGCTTAGAACGCTGATCAGTCAACAATAGAGGCATTAAAGTGCAGCCTTTACCATTTGTTCAGTGCAATGTTTTCAATTGGGATTTTAAATTGAGAAAAAAAAACAACTGTGCTAAAAGTGTGTAAATGATGTGTGACAGACAAAAACCCTGTACATACTCCGTGCTGCATGAATGTGTGTGAATGAGTGAGTGTGACTCATACAGTAAAGCCCTTTGAGTGGCTGTTAAGTCTACAGAAGCACGACATAAATGGAGTCCATTAACCATTTACCATTGGTAGCAGTCTTTCATTACAGTGTGCATTGGTTTGATCTAGAGAAAGAAAACTCGACATCTTTTTGGCAGGACAGCCATTAAATCCCTGAAGTAGGTCCCCGAAGGACTGTTCAGAGGGAAATTTGGTGACCTCATGTACTTAAGGCCAAAATTTCCACTTAGCCGAAAGTGTCACTAAATCAAACAAGCATATCACTGTCAGTTTTACTGCTGCCACCTGCTTCTGCTCTTCATTAAGGTGCCTCTTCTATTAAGCTTGTAGGCAGGACACCGAAAGCGTACCTGGCTGGGATATGGATTTATTTTATGATCCTACCGCTTACCCACACTCCACCAAAGAAAAAAAAGACAGCACTGCATAGTTTGAAATTGCTTTGACATTTGAAGAGGACAAAACCTTCAAAGGGATTTAACTTATTCTCATCCACCACCAAACAATTTGGAGCAAGAATGAAACAATGGGACAACCTTTGTTTGTTATTTTCCTGAGAACTGACATCTTGTAGTACTGTAATTTAGAAATGTCTTCTATTGGAAGCAAAGGCCTGCTCAGAAAGGGTCTATCTGTAAAACCAAAATATTGATTCTTGTCCCTACCGACTTTTAAAACTAGGATATGTTGTTTGTGATACACTTTTTGATAAATGGATCAAAAATAGGTATTGATTACGATATTAATGCCGGTACTGCTCATTGATACCTGTGGTACTCTTGATACCATTCTATATTTTGTTTGCTTAGGTGTGGTGTGTAGCTGTGAGGAAGAGACCCCCACCACCAGAGGGCAGGGTCAGGGGTCAAAAGTGAAAGGCAGTACATCTTTTCAAATAAACTTGGAGATAGCTGTGATAATTTGGACTGACTTCTGCTTTACTAACATTGTCCCTGGAAATTATTTAGCACATGAAGTGGATGTTATGAGAAATGTGTTTATAGTGTTTTATGTTGTAAGCAACTTGTGCAGTTTCATGTACTTTCGCAGAGCGCCATGATGCTAGCTAAATACAAGCTAACCATGCTACCATTTTCTAATTCCCAACCATTCTAAAGTAAAGTTGGAATAACTGTAACCTAGCTCTATTGTGGTATGATTTGTGCAGATGCTCACTGATACTTTGGTGCTAACGAAAGAGTAACTGGTACCAATCTAATGCAAGGTCCCGACTCTCACCCCTCGTACTGATAGCATCAATAAATACACATCTTTTTGAAAGGAAAAAGCCCTCACAAGCTTTTCACACCATGTGACAAATGAACAATGCCACTACAGCCAATGATTTTATGTGTTCTGTGGGTGAAACATTGACTGGGGGGTCAATGGGAGGGGGTTGGATGTATCCATTGCATTTAGTCAAAGAGTAGTCTGCTGTTGCTAGCTTTTCCAAACCTGCTGCCCCAAGCAAGTTTCTTTACACCTTTGGAATAACTTCTCCTCTACTTATACATGAACCAAATATGGTGCATACTTGCGTTTAACTGTATTAAACATTATGCACAAAGGATTAGTAAGACAAGAAGACTTTTATCTGCTGTCTGCCGGAGTTCAGAGAGGAAGTGGGATGGGGGGTTGGTTGTTGTAGGATTCTTGGACATCTTTTTGAGGATTTTGAAAATAAAATAGTTGGGGGGTTCATTAATTTTCTCAAAACCTCTTCACTTAATGGATTCTAAATGGATTCTGACCACTTGTCAGGCCCTCATCCCCCACTTTTCATTCTAAATCCAAGTACATCTCCATCCAAACAGCCCAGCATGTAATAGGATGGCAATTCCCACATAACAGACAGCCCGAGCTGTATTGATTACCTGAATGTAAATGTTTATGGGAATGAGCACTAATTACACCCCGTTCCTGAGTGTCGGCGCTGTATTTCCTGTCTACATTGCAGCAGCTGAAAGAACCCAGAACTCCAGTGCACATCATTTGTACTGAGCTCTCTAGTGCTTTTACCCGCGTTCAAATGAGTTGCTTGGCCGTATTGCTGTGATGAGCCTCTTGCCAGGGTCATCAGTTTTATTAGCCTATTTGAAATCCCTCCAGGTCTCAGAGGCTCTTTTTCAAACATAAGGAAAATCCATACAAGCCCCAGGACTCTACTGCACAAGACAGATCGCTGACTCTCCGCTGATGCTGTAGCACTGACAGAAATTGGTGTTCTAAAACAAGCCGCACACAGTTTGGACAAACTTCAAGCAGCTCTAGCAGGAGACTGAGCGTTCACTGAGTGCACAAATTACACAAGAGTATCACTCATTCATCAGGGCTGCTTTATGATGCCCCATGAGGGACAATGGGGTAAGGTTAGAGCATTCAGTGGGTTTGACTCCTGATTGTGCCTTCCTGGAAGAAGAATTGAATGAAATGTGCACAATAGAATTTCCAGATGGAGTTACCATGCAATAAAGGTCTGGACAAACAAAGCATTACAGATTATGAAGCTTTCAGTTTGGAAATCACATTTCCAATTATACATCTGCTGTAGCATTGGCAATATAATATAAATGTTTCAGAGGGCATCGTGTTTTGCTTTGGATTTACCATCACTAAATTTAAACCGGATTTGCTTTGCATAGTACTGTTAGTACATAGTACACTTTTGCACATTTATAGTTTGGGTTATTGGGTTACTTGGGTTACTATCATTCCTTCAAAAGTGGATTGTTAAATTACTATCACATTATCCCATTAATTCAACTATTGTTAAATACAGTTTGCAAGTATTTGTACTTGTTTATTTTCATGTCGTATGATTATTCGTAAATTTTAGGAGGAAATATTCTTCTCTTTTTTTTTAGCAGGCAGCCCATGGCCAAACGAAAGGGAATTAGGCTTGTATTGACTATTCAGTAGGGGTGCGCAACATGAGCACAATAAAAACATTATGATGATAGCTATTTCTCAGAATTTCAAAATAATATGATCCGTGTTTGCTTGTGCCAATCAGAGCTGACAGAGGGCCACCAGGAATCACTCTACTATAACTTGATATTAAGTGGCCATTATGTGGAACATCATTCACAACGTGACATCATGTTCTTCTGAAGAAGACCTGAAACTGGCAAGCGACAACAATTAACTTTTGGGGAAAATTTGTATTGGCATAATAAATCCACAGAGAAGTAGCCTGATTTTTTTATCCATTTGCTTCCATTCAAATAGAGTTCTTTTTGCAACCAGCGACATCTCCCCCCGGTGGCTATTCAATAAATTATTACTTGCTGGTTAGGGTGTCTTTAATAGGATGCTATAACACAAAATGAACCGTATTCTCATTTTCTCCGAGCTCACGCATCACACACAGTCTTTGTTTCTCTGTGGTGCCGTTAAACCGTTAGACAGACACAGGGACTAACAGTCAAGTTCCGGAACATAACTGCGCACAAAGGGATCTTTATCTTTTCTACAAATTATATATGAGATAAGCTCTGATTGACTATTGTTTATGAGACAGTAAGGAGCAATACTATTATCACAAATCATATTACTGATAATTGCGACAGTGTTTACCTTCTACTGTTACTACTTATAGATACAGTAGGTAAATGACAATTTACCTACTGTAGATTCTCATAAAAACATACAAAACCCCCAGGATTAGAGCAGATAATGTATGTAGACTAAAGAGATTATTTACAAGATGGCATCTGTTAATATTAATGACCCTCCATCCCCCATGCCCAGTCTGTCAGGCGAAAATATTGACTGATAATGGATATCACAGTTATTAAAATCCATATGGCCTCAGAATTATGAGCTTTTGCTGTACATTTCAAGCAATACCCCTGCCTTTCCCTGCTGTGTTATGTTCTACCAAGCCTTTCACCTCAGCCAGTGACGGAATAGTGGGATTACAAGTCTGTGACTCAGCCATAGCAACATCTCCCTAGCAGCTAATGCTTGCTCGAAGCCTCTGAGTGAGAGGAGTGGTCGACTAGAAACATGATTACGTACATGCACCCACTAACAGCTACGGCTTCTTTTACTGGCTGGAAAGACGAGGGGTTTATCTCTGCACTAAAATGAGTGTTACTCTACTTAAACTGTGACATTTCTAAAAAAAAAAACAAAAAAACTTTACAATAAAATATAATGTATCGTTTTGGATGTACACTGCTGTAGCTCATGCACCATGATTTCATCAAAACTGCCAAGTCTCTGTGTGTGAGCGAGTGGGTGCTGAGTGCACAGCAGGTAAAGAGATAGTCATGAATGGGTGATTATCATTGTCAGCAGTTGTGGTCTTTAGGGGGGGACGGGGTTGTGCGTTTTTTGTCGTTGTTGTGTGTGGCATGGCTGCAGGACAGAGAAAAGGCAGTGTCGAGGTTTCACGGTTGTCTCTGTTTGTGCAGTTCAAACCTTTCGGGACGACAGTAATGCAATTTTCAGTGGTCCACGCAGGCTTGCCAGAAATAATTAGAGCGGACATGTAGTGTAATGTAATGGTGTCAGGAGGAAACAGCGTTCTCTCTCTCTCTCCACTAGCCAGAACATTACAGCCATGCTATGACAGCTATAGTATTTGCAGCCATCGAGCGGATAGGCTACGCACACACAGACGCAGGTCATGGAGAAGTTAATGGTAAGCTAGAAAATTACTAGATATTTCTGCTTTCCTCTTCTGATTGTTTTGCCTCCATCACGAGGTATTGATACAATAAAGAATGGAGATTCATGGCCACATAGCAATGTAGTGGCTAGCATTGTTGCTTCACAGCAAAAGGGTCACAAAAGGTTAGAATTCTCCCAATGTGTGCGTCTGCGACCATGCACCTATTGGACGGTACATGTTGTCAACAAGGTAATTATTGCTAATAACAAAAACTAAAATTTAAAACAAATTTCACAACTGAATTGTGTGTTTATAAAGCACACAATTCAAACACAATAAAACAAACACTAAAACTCATACAAACTAAGCCTTTACAAATAATAAAAACGAGCAAACCTCTAAAAACGCTCTAAAAACTAATTTTCAGAACCAAAAGTCAAAACTAAATAAAAACTGAAACGCCAAAACTATTATAGCCTTGGTTGTCAATCAAAACTTGTCCAATAGATGCCTTATATTTGCATATTTTACTGTAAAATGGGACCATAATTTACAAAAATGGATACCATGCTGTGTTAAAGACGACCCAAAACTAATGATCGAGAACATCAACTCCACAGAAGAATGTTTGTTGATGTTATAATAAAAGTAAGAATTGGGCTAATTTACTTACATTCATTCACAGAAATGAGTGGAGTTGCCCCCTGATGGCCACTGGAGAGAATACAGATGTGTTTGCTTTTCACTCATCGACATGGTTTACATCCAGAGGAGCGAGTTTGTCTCCATGGATTGTTTTAAACTTCTGTTTTACTGCTCTCGGATGCTTTTTTCAGTAGAAGTGATCCATAAGTAGCGGCATCGCGGCTGTAGCTAATCGCTAATCGCACAGATGGCGTTGCTTAATTAACAAATACATTCTCAATCGATTGAATCCTTAACAGCTATTAATTTACTGATGTTTATTTATTCACAACCCATACATACACACATACTGATTTTCTGTGCAAGGCCAGACCCCTTGAGTTCACTTAGGACTTAGGTTGAGTATAAGGTGAATGGGTGAATGACAAAAGTGTAGTGTCAACATTTTGAGTAGTCAACAAGACTAGAAAAGCACAACATAAAATACACTTTGAACATGTTGCTGACCTCAGCAAGTAGTTCCAAGCGTTGGTGTCTGAGTCACCGCAGTTACGGTGGGAATAAAAAACAGAAATGACAAAAGGAAACAGGCAATATCCCCAGCATAAATGGATAAATTTCTTGTTAAAAAAAAAAACCAACACTCACCAACTCACCTCTTTATTAGGTAGAAAGGACACCAAATAAAGTGACAGGAAACATATTTTTTTCCATTGTAAATAACAACACGCGTTCCACTTCAGTGGTTGGCATAAGGAAAATCAAGAACCTCCTCTTTACAACCTCTGCTGCTTCATCCTTGGCCAAAACAGACCTCCTGTTGCGGTACCTTACCACAGAACTTATTGAGCAAATCAAGGATCAAGTCCTTTCCGGTATTGGTGAAGTTCCTGAGTAGAGGAGTTCTCCTGCAATCTACAATCTCACCATTAGATATCACTAATTCTTACAACCTGGACATTTTACGGCACAGAAAGGTACATTTTAAGAGGCAAGGTTCCTTTATTCACACAGCCACAGGAGGACACTTATCAGGAGAAACAGTAAATGCTGACATTTCAGACAACATGTTCGAAAAAAAAAAAGAAGAAAGAAATTACCTTGCTCCATTTTCCAGCTATTTATGGATTACTTGTTCCGGAACTTTCGCTTGTTTCCATTAATTCAGACACGTCCCTGGCTGTCAGTCCACATTGTCGATGAAATATGTTTTTTTTAGAAACCCTACGCACATTACCAGGCCAAGGGACTAGAGCAGACATTTATAATTACACACTGAATGGTTCCCTTGACTGATTAGTTAATAGCTTCTGAAGAACTCATTGTTTGTCTGACAGCCATTGTGCCGGAGTTGTAGATAATAGAAATGTATGTTGGAAATGTTCCATCGGCGTTGACACAATGGAGCCTAATGCAACGGCAGATTGCCATTGTTTTAAGGGAAGATGAGCGATTCTTGACGTGTTGGGTGACTTCATTAATAATTGCGGACGTGGCCTTGCCAGCTGAATCATGCCCCTGTGGAGCAACGTTATCTGCTCTGTGTCATCAGCGTTGGTCTTATGTAATAACCTGTGAGTCAATATTGTCTCTGTATTAGATAAGACTAAAACTCTTTTCTTTTTCAGGTTCCATTGCCAGGTGCTCCTACATCAAATATCACTACTCCTCAGCTACGATACCCAAAAACCTCTCATACAACATCACCAAGACGATAAGGCAGGATGAGTGGCACGCCCTCCGTAAGTCCGCTACACTTCTCTTCTCCCGTTTAAACACCACCGCTTTATGAGCTCTGCCAAGGTCTGTCATATTTGTCTGTGTATTTAACTCCTTAGAGTTTTGGTTAAGTCATTGTTGAGCTTTTGTGATGAAAATGGTGAGTGCAGCATAATGTAGTTATGATATCAGTATCGTATGGGACACAAAGAAGTGGTCATCCCTTATATCAAAAATGTTTTTTTTTTTCTTTAAGAATGTGCATTGATGATGAGACAATAGAACAAATAATCTAATGCGCACTCCTGGTGAAGTGATAAATCTTAGCAACCTCTCCTCCATTTTTTTTGCCATATCCAGGTTTTTTGTCTTCTTTCTATTGCGTCAAATGTCTTAACGTTGCTCGACGCTGACTCAACCCGTGTCTTCCTGTGATGCAAGTTCTTATTCGCTCGCGTTGGACTGAAACGCACTCTGTGGAACTGTCGACTGAAACGCCTCTCATTCACTGTGAATGGAGCATCATCGCATTGAGCTTCGTATAAAAAGGGAGGGTGTGTCAAATGTTAGGCTTTTTATTTGTGCTGCCTTTGATACGCAAAGGCCTTTCGTCCTGGACCAAGTAGCTTTGGAGCTCTCTAATAGTTGCCTGTTCGATTATATCAGCATGGGTATGAGTGCTGTCAGAGGAATCAACAGGGAGCCCATCTACTTTTAGGATGCAATTCGTGAGCTGTTCCTCTGGACATGTTGTAATTCTCTTGTCGCTTGGCCACTGAGCTGAGTGGATACACACTCTGACCTCAAACTGTCACTGACTAGTCCTTTGCTGTCAGGTGACAGACTCGGGGAGAGCTCCTCTCCGCTCTAAACTGCAGATGACTGCTCTTTTCCACTGACACAATTTGTCCTACAAAGCGGTGGAGGAAAACATGTATATTTTAGGGCTATATAAGACCATATGCAGGGGCAAAGGAGGATACTGTTTATTTTTAACCTGCTCTGGGCGTCTGAATGCGCCCTCAGTGGGTTTACACTGGAGGCAACCGAAAGCCTGGTGCCTCTCTTTCATACGGAAGCGTACCTTGTGTGTCTGTCAGGCGATGCCAAGGGACATGACAGAGTGACGGTATATAACGCTCTCAGGAGGAGAACGAGTTGTCTTAGCAACTCATGCTGGCTGTTGCCTAAACAATTGTCAATCGACAGTTTTTAAGAAGCAAACAACACTTGAATGTTGAATAAGTTGAGCAAACAAAAATGATTTTACTTTGGCTATTATATTAGGATAGTAGAGAGGACAAAAGGGAAGGCGATCAGAACACTATTCAGGGAAAGTGCTGAGGAGCTGTTTAATGACACCGAGCTGCTGCACGACACAACAATGCACCACGTCGCATGCCTGCTCAAAAATTGATTTATTAAGAGACAGAGCGTAATAGATTTGAGATTGCACTCGTTTTATGTCACCGCAATACCGCATACAAGTGTCACTGGACCTATTTTTGGACCTCATGTAGTTATAAATGTATATTTTAGCCTCACCCAAGCCCCAAACTCCACCTTTTTCAAAATGTTACAGTTCGGAAAGGTATTGATTGAAAGTCTACTATGAAAAAAAAGTGAAAATGAATTTTCAAAACTTTGGGTTTAGCAGCACAATCCAGTAAATGGACTAAATTCATGGTCGGGTACTGCAGTGAAACTCAAACACGCACCAACGCACTCAGACAAACACGCGCTCTTTTGTTAGAACTGTCCTAAAGACATGATAACACACACACACACATTATACACCATACCTTAAGGTAAAGGGGTTGTTGCCTTTGCTTTTTGCTTGTGGCTGCAATTTCTGTACATAAGCAAGTGCTATATATCACATTTACTATCTACTAAGACAGATATGCTTAAGCCAAAATCATTGTTGTGTGACTAGTGATGAGAAATGCAATATTCCTGCACTCAACAGCATATCTGGAATATACATTGCTGTTTTTTATTACTTGCCATTAAGCACATTCAGCTCTGACTAGTTTCCCCACCACGAGCTCATCGACCCCCTAATAATGTGTACATTTTATTGTAAGTTAAGGACAAATGGAATTAAATTTTTTGGACAAAATAAGAGAGCTATAGGAGCTTGTATGAAGAGTGTTTTTTCTGCTATTTTCTTCTTGGGATTTAAAACAAAACAACAAAACAAACATCTTAGTATTACCTGGACAGCTCATGTAACTTATGAATTTTTTGAGGGTCGACGGGGGCACCGCGCCAAGCCGACTGTGTCAATCTCAGCTGACATAGGGCAAAAGGCAGGGTACACTCTGGACTGTGTGCCATATAGACGAATCCGGCGAGCCGCTTGTGTGTTTCGCCATCTTGCGCCCATTACTGTGGGGGCACGTCGTCTGTCACTCTCTGCTGTCCTGCTCTGTTCTGCACAGTAGTCACGGGTCTCTTCTCCAAACCTGTGCCAGCTGCAGCGTTTTGCAGCTGAGAGGTCTGGATATTAATTTAAATTGTAGGCCTACTCAGTATCAAATAATGATTTTAAAAGTAACTAAGCAGATGACAATGTCATGTAAAATTACAGACTTAAGAAAAACTCCCAAAAGTACGAGTACTCCACGATGAATTACAATAGTGTGAGTAGTTGTAATTATTTACCTCCACCACTGATTAACTCAGCTACTTGATGTTTACATTGTGGTCATTAGGTTGCCCTAGTTAGAGCAACTTACGTCATATTTCACAATAACACCACATTGAGTTAATTTACTCGCGACCACGGCAGCCTTGATAGAGGCATCTAACGTGAGCTAGCTAAGCGAAGTTAGCTTAGCTGACATTAACTTTTTCACTGTGCTAACATAGGCAGCCACATGCTATTCATTGTGAGACTGACGAATTTTAACCAAAGGTTATTTTTGCCGTTGCTGTTGGGAACAAAGTCCCCTCTGTTAATATTTTTGATCCACTTCTGGTGAACATCGTGGTCCTCACGCCCAGGGAATTGATTCATCACAAGGCCACATATAGAGACAAACAGACCAAACAACCATCCACTTTCACACTCACACCTATGGTCAATTTGACCCAGAGAAAACCCACACACACGGGGGCCCATGCAAACTTCATGCAGAAAGGCCCTTGTTCCAATTGAGTCACAAACCCGGGTCGTCTTGCTGCAAAGCAAGACGGCTATCCATCATCCCAACCACGTGGCCCGCAAAGGAAAAAAATAGCTCTTCACATCTCAGACACGTCGATTCACACAAGACTAATATTATCACAGGTCTGGTGAAATATGAAATTACTTATAGGTTATGGATATGGGCGATTTGCACAGGATTAAGTTCACATATAGACGGAGACTGTATGTGAACTGATCAAAAAACTGTATGTGAACTGATCAAAAAACCTGGTCAGTCGGCAGTTTGATGTGATGAATGTGTTTTGTCCCCGCCCACTGCTGTAGAATAACAACAACAAGGAGAAGTTACGCACTGCAGCTTTAAGATCAAATGCATTGGAATGGGGAAGATGTGTTTCTTTACTATCTTCATGAGCAAAGGAAAACACATAGCTTATATGTATGGCTAGTCGGACATGTTTAATACAACCCCTTTTCTACTCAATGGCCTGTCATAATTCGTATGAAAATAAACAAACAAAAAAGTGTGAATTAACAATGCCAAGTCCACTGTGTGATCATCAATAGCAGGCCCAGCGCTGCTCTGACCAACCCTTGACTCATTCATGAATTACGACCAGGCCTTGAACTGAGTAGTCTGAGGGGACAGCCAGCTTCTAATGAGTCCAGGAGTCCAGGGTCAGGCTGCAGATGCTGTGCAATGTATCAAGTTTGAATTAGAGTCGTGTACATTTTTGTCAGCGGTGGATTAGCCATTCCCACACCTAACCATGATGTTGCCAATTTTAAATCCTAACATCACAACTTTGATCAACAGTTAAGAGCATCAAATATTTCCATATGGTGTACGGATGGGCATTTCTAACAAAAATGCAATTCAAATTGTATTATTCGTTGAATATGCAGAGCATGAGAGCTGGTGAAAGAAATGCAGAGACCACTGTGTTCAAATAACAGGAGCAAGTTACGAGATGCATTCAAGAAATCTCTTAAAATTCTACAAACACACATGAAGTCCACAAACTATATGCTTGCTGCCACCGTCACATTTGGTAGCCATTGGAGTTGAAGGATTATTTTTTTATAAATGCAATCATTGATAACACATTTGTTTTGTATCCGTTTAACATATGACACAGTAGAGGTGTGGATCTTTCCGAATTTCAATTAGATTCTGTTTTCTTGCGTCACGATTTGATGAAAAATCTCATCAATTTTCAAACTGTTTGGCTTATTTTTTATGATTGTCTTTTATTTACTTATCAACACTCAAGTGTTGTCCTAGAAATGCCATTCGAAATCATATGGACTCACCACAATATTCTCTTTCACACAAGTACTAAATTATAAGCATCATACTATTACCATGCTGAACTATAATGCACTCATTGGTGGTTTTCTATAAATTATGCTCTCCCTATCCGCAAAGAGTTGTGTATGCATTCTGCTCACAAATGTGCAACACAACAGAATTCAGCAGGAGAAGCTGTTCTTCCTCCTCCTCTTGGGTTCCCATCCTCCTCTCCTGGATTCTCCAGAGATTCCCCCACTGTTGAGAATGCAACTCAGGCAGACAACCTCCCACTGCGTCTGCCATGTATGAACAGCCAGTAACAGCTGGATGCTATCTGGAGTGTCTGAAAACCGCTTATGTAACGTCATTTTGGTCCAGAAAAGAGTGGCGAAGAGATCAAATGTCTCGAGAAATAGCTGCATAATTGATAACTGGTTCGTCTGAAGATAAAATGAAGGTAAACCGTTTATATCGGCCACTGTCTCGCCAATAGGTCTATGAGATGATGTTATTCTGAGACCAGCTAAATGTCAAAGCTTTTCCTGAATGTAAATGAAGTTACTCCATCATGAAGTTTGGACACCGCCAACGCTAAAGAGCGCATGCTACTTGGAAGGGCCGATTCATTTCCACTTCTTCGACATGAGACAAACTCCACTCAACTCTCAGCCAAGTCTTTGTCGAGCCATCACTTGAAAGTGGTAGATTAAAGTTCTACTTTTCCCAGACTTACAGGCTCATTTCAGCATTTTGAGGCTGTCTGGTCAGCAGGCAGAGTTTAATAGTTTGCTGTTCAACTTCAGAAATGCTTTGGACTAAATCCACCCACACTGCCTCGAGTCTTGTACGCATTAAGTAAGACTGACAACCTATTTCGGGACCTTCGTGAAGTGTGTTAAATTGTGCTTTCCGAGGGCCTGGCAATTTCTCCCACTCCCGTTGCTTTGGTTTGTGAAAGCAGTGGGGGTGACACTGACAGACTTCAAAGTTGGAGAGAGATGAACATGATACTCATTTGTTTCTGTCAATCAAAAAGCAGACAAACAAACAAACAAACAAAAACAAAAAAAAAAAGCTGCACCAATGAAGCTGGGAACTAAAACCCCATTTTTGTATTACTGCTGAACATCAAAGCAGACAGCACATATAGCACACAATATCCCCTCTCCCACCCCCACTCTCGGTCACAGATGTAGATCTCGGCGAGGGTGCATACATTTTTGACGCTGGATTTTTTAGAGAGGACAGGATGGAAGTAGGTTTTCTCGTACGCTGCAGCTTAGGGATTTTGTGACTTCAAAAGCAGCCGGGGAAAATCTGTCAGTGAGCGAGGGAGCGTCTAATCCAAAGGTAGCGACTAAATGTCGTGGCTGCAGCTAATTGTCCCAGAAGCGGCCACACCTACCCAATCTCATCACACTGCTACATTTGGTAGATTATGCACCTGTATTAAGATGACAGGGATCCACTGCTGTTTGAAAGCTTTGTCGGATCACTGCTTTCATCTTGTCACGATAATAAGGTAGAACCTTTGCCTGTCACCCCTTTTACGGTTGCTTTCATTCTCCCACACAAACAACCAGAATGTGATCCATCTAAAGGATCCAGGTACTCACGTGTACAAGTCTGACGTACAAAGGGGGAAAACAGACCGTTGATCACAGACAGGCCCCGCGATGGACTGGTGACCTGTCCAAGGGTTATTTACAAGAAGTACTTTCCTTGTGAAGTGAAATGTGAGAGTTGCCATCAGCTGGACACTTTGAATTTTTTTCTTACTCTCTGTGTCACTCGCTGCATTTTTTTCCTCTCGTGAAAAGGTTGTGGCCACAAGGTAGAGAAGTGGCTAGCACTTTTGCCTCACGGATAGAAGTTTGCGAGCTGGACCAGGGGCCTTTTTGTGTGGAGTTTGCATGTTCTATTCAAGCAAACATTGATTTTTTCCAGGTGCTCCCGTTTCCTCTCCCAGTGCCAAGGTAAATTGGACACTCTAAATTGACCATAGGTGTGAAAGTGAGGGTGAATGATTGTCCATCTGTACATGTTTGCCCTGCGATGGACTGGTCATCTGTCCAGGGTGCCTTTCACCCTTTGTCAGATGGGATTGGCTGCATCTCCCAATGACAATGAATGAATGAGTCCTAGCTTGTGTACAGGACATCCTCAACTCTCAGTTTTCAGATAACTGAGAGAGAGAAACAGAGCAAATGTAACATCTTGTTTTAATAATTGATTTTTTGACTATTTTACTTAATTTCATAATTAACAACTACTTTGAGTAATTTGTCTTTGATTACTAACTGGTTTCTTTGTTGCTGCCATCTTCCGCTCTGGTCTTAATCCATCGATTTACTGTAGCTTTACAGATCAATACCATCCTTTCCCTTTAGTAAGCATTGAAAACACATGAATAAATAAACATTACAGTTATTAGGGTAAATCATCCACCTACTCAGCACCTTATTTACTAGTTCTCGTATTTCATGTGGCAGTCACGTTGTCACCATTCACTCCGTAACTTAATTAATTAATTAATCAATCAACCAACCAATTCATTCTTTCATTTATCCATTCATCCATCCATTCAATCCATACTGACTTTTTTGGTACGAGTTCAGATAACTTAGCATTAACAGGTCGTGAATATGCCTGGACTGAGTTCAAATGTGCTCATTTGAGTGAGTCCCGAGGACCGGGATTGAGAAGCACTGTGTTAAACATGGGGTAAATTCTCCGGCCACGGTCCTGCTGTGATCTCTTTAGTTATTAGTTTTAACCGCATCTTGAATAAATTGACCAATTACATCAACACAACAACACTGAACACTCAACCTTGCCATTAGCAATGCGTAAGGCCCAAGACCACACACTTAAGTGTCGGCACTTAAGTGGTCTAACCAACAACCATATGCATGCACAATACACATATATTGAGTATTTTCCGTAGATTCTTTTTTTTTTTGCCATTCGAAGCGCTGCTGTGAGATTGTACAATAATGCATCCATCTGTAGTTTCCACGTTATGTGTCCACAGAAACTGCATACAGTTCATGCCATATATACTACATTCCACACATGCTTGTCTGATCGATTCCCTTCCACTATATTGTCATTCCTGGAACGTAACGTTTACATCACGCAGACCTCAGCAGACTCAGTACATTTCCATGCACAGTTCTAGCTCGTCTATGCCATTTAATTGGACGAGCCTTGTCCCCAGCATACAAGCAGTTGGAGGAATCGATTGGCTGAATGAAGTGTGGCAGCCTCTGTTCCGCTAGGTGGTGATATTCCCTCCATCAACTTGTTAGTGCCACAATAAGTCAACCATCCTTTGACTCTCTGTGCTGACAGAGCATAAATTCATGCTCGATTTTGACATGTCCTCTTCTTCTGTGTACCATCTACTTCTATTATTTATGCGTCAAAACTTTGAAACTGGGTCCAATGGAACGTAGTAAACTCCCAAGAGCATTATCAGGGTGTGTTAGCTGTACTTTAAATATTATGATTCATAGCACAATGCTAGTTGGTCTAACACGGTGGTTCTCTTGAGCTCTTGAAGTAACACCATTATCGGCGACGTTAAAATACAGTGGTGGCATATCTATTTCCAATAAGATCATTTGCTTTCTCATCATCCTCTTCCTCAAATATACTTCAGACACTGGTATAGCGAAATTGGATTAAGATGGAGCAAGAAATACTATTGTTTTATTTATTTTTTTGGTATTTGTTTTATTGTCTATGCACTCCAGCCAAAATTCCTCAGCTCCACTCCGTTCAAATAGCCTGGTAAATACAGTAGAACGGTGTTTCTGACTGTCCTCCAAGTACCACCAGAGGAAGTCCGCGTAGCTCTGGTGGTACACATACCACAGCTTGTATCCACTGTATGCTGATCCCATGCCGCACAAGATTTGCTGAATTATATCTGCAGTATATACTGTCTGACATGATGACTTTCTCTTTGGCTAGACATTTGGTTCAGTAAACCTGTACACAGACAGATGGCGCTAAAAGATCAAAACATACAGTTGAATGCACTAGAGTCGCCGAGCTGCCGTTTGGAGCGTCGTCTATCACAATCTAAGCCTCCTCTTTAGTCTACATCATTGCAATCACCTTGTACGATCGGCAGGGACAGCTGTTGAAGATTCAAAAACGTTTCCTGCCTGTTCTCATCCTGTCTGACGTCAATTTAAAGAAAATATGCTAAGCAGCGGGTAATTATGGTGATAATAATTAGCTGAGAAATCGCTTGCTTCCATATTTAGACACGGCGGAGAGGCTGCTCATTGACGTGACGAGCATTTTGCTCACTGTCTCACATTATATCGAAAGCATGAATTGGAGGTGCAGTGTGCGGACGATGCGGCACTGAAATGGATTTATTTCCTCTCGTTGTGAATGACTGATGGGAAGTACAATCAGGCCTAATTAAAGGGGTGGAAACACTGCAGAGGCACATAGCTGGCAGTCCAGGATGCACCTCGTTACGTTGACCTGCTGCAGGCACTCTGCATTAAAGGAAATTAGTTGTGTCCAACCATGTAACCTCAGCGCCCCGAGGCCCAGTGATTCATCACTCTTCATCCCATTTAAGGCTGCCGTCCAGAGGGAAGAGCTGGGAACTGTCTCCCTCCAGCAGGACAACCACTGGAGCTCAAACAGAACGCTGAGGAGTAGGCTAGGCGCGCTCCATGCTGCCCTTTGTCAAATCATGACTTACTATATGTGCTTTATAAATAAATGCGTTTGGGCACCCTGATCTAGTGGATGTGGGTACATTTGGCCCTCTAGCCCAGGGGTGACAAACTCATTGCAAGTTAGGGGCCACATACAGAGCAGTCTGATCACAAGTGGGCCGGGGCGAGTAAAATAATAGCATATGTTTTCCCTTTGTTTTATATTTAATGAATCTTTTCACGAAAACATTATGAAAAACCTGAAAATGTTTTGCTTACGTTTACCATTTACACCTGTGCATTGCATCTTACAGATCACAGTGGATCTGCAAAGGTACAAAACATGTAATCACAGGTACCTGGAACAACAAATTATAGTATTCTACATATGATTAGAACATGCCAAGATCTGGAAATTATTTGGCTACACATCTATGTAGTATTCCTGATCCTAAAGTAGGAGCTAATAAAAAAATTAGGAATTAGTGTATGGATAACTACATAATAGTCATCGATTATCTTCAGTGTAGTGTCAGCTTTCCTTCTCTGCTTCTGGACAGTGGTCGGGGAAGCTGTGGCTGCTCCAGGTTAACACCCTTTCTTCTACAGATAGGGAATGAACAGGTGGACACTCAGGTGATCTGGAAGAGTCTGAGTGTTTACTTCTCTCAACAGGCTTGGAACACAACACATATTTACCCCACCTCATAGTGACTAATGCTCTGCCCGTACGTCAGCACTCTCAATCTCTCTCTCTCTTTCTCTCCCCCTGCACGTACACTTGCAATGCTTAAAGGGGCCACAGCATTCTTACAACAGTAGTTTACACCAATTCATCTTGCATGGAGTTTGCATGTTCTCCCTGTGTGTGGACACTTGGCCCTGGGACGGACCGATGACCTGTCTAGGGTGTATCCCGCTTTTCACCCTATATCAGCTGCAGCTAATCCACGGGCTGAATGATTTAACGGTTTCATCCATGCATCCATTATCTATAGCTTTGAGGGTGGTGGGGTGGGGGGAGCTGGAGTCAGTCCCAGGTGACACTGCTGACATTGTGCGATCAAAACATTGGCCTGACCAAATGACTGAGATATCATTTCTGCACAAATTGTTTGAGAATCGATTGCACAAAGCACTTCAACTGCAGTTAATCGGGGGACTGTCCTTTTTTAATGTTTAAAACAGCATCTGCCTCTTTCGCTTCAGCTCAGAACCAGGATCACTTACATAGCCTAAAAATATGAATGGCCTATTTCACTACAGCGATTTGCATATGACCTGTGAGTGGCACTTTCCCTGCTGGTGCAAATGTATGTTCTTTTGGGGTTTATTCTGCGACTACACGAGACAGGTAGTAAATGTACTGAATTCATTTTCAGCGCTGTTCTCCAAGGTGTCCTAACTCCATCAAACACAGGTATCAAATGTGTCACTCATTCTGCGGCATGTCCGTAGAGTCTCCAAGGCTACATTCAGACCACGTCGCTTGAATCTGATTTAAACACGATTCAGTGCAAAAAACGGAACAAAAAACCAAACAGCTGAAAAACAAAGAAAAGGTTTTCGAACGAGCTCTCGGAAGGTGACGAGACACGTGCACACAGTCTCACGCGGTGTGCAGCGATGATACAAACACTGCATTTGTTGTGTTACACAGAGCATCTGCACTATTTTGTGATACAGTTATTATGCTGATGTTATTTCGATTCTCAGCTGAAGCAGCAGTAGGACTGTATGAGATAAATATTGTGTATATAGTATATTTGTGCACGTGTGTGTCTGTTCTTAGAAAAATGTGTTATTTCTATTTTTGCATCAATACCTTCAACGACAACAGAGAAGGTGACGATAAGATGAGAGGAAGTTTGGAAACAGTTAGATTTACCCCCTAGAGAACACAATCTCTTGATTTTACTATGACCCTTACTTTTGTCAAGAATAATGGCTTTTAATAATGTTTTTTTTTTATGTTACATTATTGTTGTGAGTATAAATATTTCGGCTGCCTCCTGGATGTCAAAGTCTACTTAGCTGCATGACACTCATCAAGCTCTAACGTAGCTCCACTCCTTGTATAATTGTTACCATGACAGCAAAGGTTGGCAAACCACTCCTTTAGGAGCTTCCGTTTAAGTGAACATGAATGACTTGCGTGGCTGAGAAGTCTTCACAGAAAGTAAAAGCTCCTGTCATGTCTTCTGGCGCCGATCACAGACTTATTCATGTGGAGCCGATGATGAGCGCCGCCGTGGTGAAATGAAATCCAGTAACGAGACGTGAACTTGGTAAAAATGAGAATGCAAATCAGACAGTTGGATGCTGGCTTTTCAGTTCTCTTTGGAGAACAAGAGCTGTGGCGCATTATCATCACCGTCACACCTACAACGGATAAAACGGCAGAAACGCAGTGTTTCCAGAAGGTGCCGCATGTGACCGACTTAATTTCATTCCTGTGGTCACAGTGAGGAGACGACCCGTCTCTAGAAGGTCACAGTGAGCCTCATAAACAGGCATTGATTTTCTCCGAGATGTCTGTATCATTTGCATGAACAAAATTACATCCCTGCTGCACATTTGTCATCCAGCTGGCCTACACAGCGTCCCTGCCCCCTTGCTCTTTCTGTTTCGTGTTTGGATTTGGTTCTGGGACTGACAGCTTGGCCTTAACCTTCACAGCCGGGTTGGCTGCTGCAGTCCTCCATGACTGTGTGAACTGAGACAAACACTCAGCTGATTTTTAAAAGGATGCATAATCTCTTCTCTGGCTGCACCTACTGGGTCTGGATCATCACACTGTGCTGCAGACCGTTCGCTCTGTTTTGCAGCCTCATTGTCCTACATTTTTATTCAAAGACCTCAATATCGCCTTCCTTTTTTGGAACGTAAAGGCACCGGTGTACACAGTTCGATATGCCCTTTGCACAGCAGCCATTTTGTCTGGTCACAGTGGGAAATTAATCACATTAACGACGGCCGAGTTCCATTTAGCTCCCTCAGACTCAGTGTGCATGCTGGCTCACAGTGTCCTGACTCACATGAACTAAACAGAGCCATCATTAAAGAATTAACATGGTCGCTATGCAAAAATGAGCAAAACCTTTATTCAGTATGTCCTACTTTTGATTTTTAGGCCACAGGAGTCAAACTCGCGGCTTGCGGGCCAAATGCGGGCCCTCACTCGATTACATGCGGCCCTCCACTTAATGTCATTTTATAATGAAAACATGGCCCAGGACCTCCTCTTCCTTGGAAACACAGTGTGTGTGGTCAATAATGAGAGAATATGATGCTGAATATGTTTGTTAGTAATACTTTTCTAGTTCTAATTATTGCGTTAACATTAAACTATATATATTTGAGCATTTTTAGTGTTTTATTTGTTGTCTGCCTATTTTGTTTTTGATGTTTTTGATGTTAATGTAGAGCGTACATCATTTCATATCAAAACATCATGATAATCTTTAGCTCATATTGCTCGCCCCCCTCCTGAGCCCCAGACTGGATACCTCATTTGAGTTTGACACCCTTGCTTTAGGCAATATGGAGGAGCCTTCCTTTTATTGCCAACCTGTGGTTGAGGTGCTCAAAAATAGTCAATTATTATGGTCATCTCTTGGAGGTATTCTCTCTCTCTGACCTATCGTAAAACTATACCTAAACGCCCCAGATGTTTCCAGTCAAAATGACCTGTATCTGACCTGAGAATGAATGAGAACAGCATACAATATGTTTTGGGGAGTAAACATCATTATACGTTTTTGTACAATTCTCTGATTAGAAATACGAATTCATAGTCTAAAAAGGTAGAGATCATCCGTGCGGTTTTCCCACAATGAGTTGTTCACACAACAACTTTCTCCATTAGGCTTCCCATTAGCGTTAAAGCACATTATTTAAGTGGAAACTGCTTCCAGTTTTAAGGTTTTGACCAGCACCGTCTTGGATTTTTAAAACCACAGGAGACAAAAGGACTTGCAGGTCACAGCCAAACCTGCCCCGCTTTACGGCCCACTTATTACTTAATGGACACGGTGCTGTATTGAAAAAAGACCTGCAACTAGTGATTTGGACCATAAAGTCTTCAGGAAAAATCTTCTGATGGCCCATTCAGATACAGGTTTATGGCATCTCCACTTTCCAGAACCTGAGAGCACGTTCATTATTTATACCACAATGCTTCTCAAAGTGTGGATTGTATTGCTGGTGGGTTTCATGGTGAGCCATTAACAATTCTCATCCCCATTTACATTCTTTGTACTGGGGGGGGAAATGTCTCGTAAAATATGATGTCTCCTTTTATTATGGAGGGTTCAAATGTATTCGGATGAATTGCGGGTCATTATAATTATATTAGTTTTAATGACAGCCCTATATACATAAGTGTTGTTCAATCACTTTGAACCTGCAAATTAGCATTTGTGGGAATATACTGCCTCTACCACTGCAATTGGTGAAGCCGGTATTCAAGTTATCGTTTTCCTTTCATCCTCTGATGCATTATTATGACTCAGTATAATGATGACTTACTTATAGCCCCTTTTAAGTTACAAAAGCGCTGCTCTATAGTATTCATAGGCAAATCACTAAATTGTGAGCTCACACCTAACATTTCCACGTCGGAAAAGCAGTAATAGAAGTGAAATAAAGACACCTATGCACCAATAAATACTTAAGCGTTTCAAAATAATATTTTAGTTTTTAAAAAAATAACTTGAATGATGGGGTTGTTTTTGATCATTTGGATTTGTGGAAATCACATTTCCCTAATAAATAAAAAATCATTATATCCGTTGTTATTTTGGAAGACCTGAACTGATGTTTTTCCCCCTCCAATACATGTTTTAAATGAGGTATTGTCTTGTCGTTTACCGGGCTTTCCTTCTTTAAATAACAACAGGTGGTGAGAGGATGGTGCAGAAAGAGACGCTGCTGACACAAGGCTTGCATAGAACAAAGAGAACTTTATTTGTTACAAGCCAAGCATCAGGTTCTATGATTCATGATCTTAAATATCCCATGCAGAATAACAGGTTTAGGCCAAAAAGGAGGCATCTATGTTTCTTCGCCAAGCAAAATCCAGGACTGAATCGCCACTATTATTGTAAACATGTTGTAAAATTGCCATAGGTTTGTGTGTGAACCCAGAATCTCCTGTTTGCTTCTCAATGCAATGAAATGCACATCTTTAACATATGCGAGACAAAGATTAGCTTGTTCGTCTAAGTCAGATGCGTCAGTCAAAAATATACTTTTCCAAATTCTTCCCCAAAATATGACAAAATAATTGAATTGAATCAGTGTCTAAAAACCTAGAAAGATAAACATTTGTTGGATAGAAGTTGTGTAAAAGTTTAAGATGACATTCTCTAATTACGGGAAGCAGAACCATCTCATCTAAAGCTACCTCCTGATGATATCACTACCACCTCAGGGGTTGTTTATCAAGCCCCATAAGAAATTTTAACATTGTTGCTGTTGTGAAACATAAAGTGACCAAATTAAGGCTTTTATTTTGTAGGATTTTGGCCAACATGCATGCGATAAATATATGTGATCTGACTTTTATTCCGATGGTCTTTCATTGTAGGCTTATTGCTTACGACATCACATATGGTATAAAACAGTTGTTTATGCCAGTGGTGATTCAGCTCTGAAAGACAGTGTTTTGAACATTTCTTTGCTTTCATTACTTGCTCTGAGGAAACCAGGGAGTGGGAGTGAGAGACTGTTCTTCCTGCTCATTAATAAACATGAAAAATGTGAAAGAAATTAAATTTAGAGAGCTTAAGCCTTTAAGGAAAAACTACAATTAAACCAAAACTAAGACAGCAGGGCTGTGATCAGTGCAGGAATTAAGTGGCATGCAGTTGGATTATTTTTGCACAGCAGCGACTGTGTCGTGAGGAAACAGGCAGTCGGCTTCATCCACCTCAGCTTAGCACAGCTCTGTCCCTCTCTGAACCTGGCTGGATGATGTGACGTCATTACAGTAGAGGAAAGGAGAGGAGAGAGTCTTGTTACTACCACCAGCAGCTTTATCCTCCAAGACAGCTGTGTTTTTATAAAACGTACTCCTCTGCAGCCTAAGCTTCCCAATTCTTTGAGCGCTCCAGTGGGGGGGGGGATATTAGCAGCCTGCCCTGTAGCCGTCATGGATTAATGTGGAGTAAATACGAGAAGATGATTTGCCAAAAATAAACTTTTTGAAGTTTTGACACTGTTTTGAACAAGGAAATAATCAGCAATTCACTTACTCACTTGCTGTATCCTAGAGTCAATCTCGGGCGAAAGGGGGTATGGGGGGACTATACGAGGTCCAATCCGGCCCGTGAGATGAATTACTGTTGTTATTCTCAGGTTTTCCATAGTATGTTTTGTGAAAAGATTCATTAAATGTAAAACATTGTAGTTCTTGTTGTTTATAGGTTGTGATGCTGTTATTTTACTTGACTGCTCTGTATGTGGCCCCTGACTTACAATGAGACGTTTTTGGACTGTGGAGGAAGCCGGAGTAATCCACGCACACACACACACACACACACTTGGAGAACATGCAAACTCCATACATAAAGGCTCCTGGTCAAACTGGGATTCAAACCAGTGACCTTTTTACTGTGAGGCAACAATCTTAACCACTGTCTCTCTATGTGACCCGTCAGCAAATCAATGTTTCAGGGGGACCACACAGAGACAAACAACCATTCACACTCACAGAGGGGAGAACATGCAAACTCCAGACAGAAAGGCCTCTGTTCTGACCGGGTCTCAAAAATGAATGTATACAAAAAAAAAAGTTTTAATTCTCCATGTGAAAAAAACTGGTTCACTGTTACCTGAATGGCTAAGTGGATAGCGTCATGATGTAATACAAATAGTCCTATAAATGATTGGTGTTGCGTGGCTGTTGAGTAAACACAGTGTACGCTTTATTGCTTTTAATTTTCATACGTATCATATTATTTCTATTGTGAATATACTATATGCCGTATGCGGTGTCCTAGGTACTGCATTTAGAATCCATAGTGGTCGTGTTAATCCACTCTCGGCTGTGCTATACTTGTCCATGCAGATAATCCTTTTTCTGCACGTGAGCTCCTCGCATTCCTCATTCTTCCCACTCCCATCAAAAACAGTTGCTGGAAGAATTGGGCTCCATCTCCCCAGCACACAATGCTCATGTGCATGCATCATTGTAGCGCCTGGATTAGTGTGGTTGGAGAGTATTTTTCCCGTGAAAAGAACGCTGTACTCTGTGGCGAAAGTGATGCAGAAGTGCGTTTTCTTTAGATCACAGGAAGAGAAATGTGTGACCGCCGTGTCATGGTCCATCCAGCAGTGAAGACACTCGTGCCTGAAAGCGCATGGATGCATGATTTGCAAAAACCTGACATATAACATATGTTATGTAACAGGCCATGTAGCATGTAAAGATAACTGGCAGGCAGCCCCTCATTTGCACCACAGTAATGACATAAGTTGTCAGCTGAGTGAGTCTAGTTTCCCCCCGTACTTGCACCGAGCCATGAGTAATTTGGAGCAGAAAGCTCCATCTCATGGTTGTCTGCAGCAGCACTTCTCAGACTTCAAAGCACCACACCACCTCGCAAAGAGAGAGCGAGAGAGAGACCACTTCTCCTAGTCTCTGGGACAGAAAACATCTTCTCTCTCTCTCTCTCTCTCTCTCTCTCACTCTCTCTCTCTTTCTCGCCACCCCCACTGACCGCAAAGAGCCGCATATTTATCATCAAGCGAAAGGCTAAACATTGCAATCAGTCACATCGTCTGTCCACTGTTTTGAACGTGGAGCATTTCCGTGGGTGTGCCGGTTAGTCTGAAGAGTCCACAGTCGGCGGTAAACAGAGACATTAAATTGGCACTCAATAAATTTCAGTGATATTTATCTGTTGGCCATCGCCTGCATCTCCCATCTTTTTAATGAGCATTGGTCTAGTTAAGAGTCACTTGCATTTTTTTTTTTGCTTAATTTTTGCAAAGTCTCGTCTCGCCAATCTGATAAAAAAGGGATATAAGACACTTCTTATTTCACATTTTTATAGCAATGGCACATCTAGTGCACATCCAAAGTAGAACCACTATTTAGACATCTAAAGATATCTAGAGGTCTTTAACATGTTAAAGTGTTTCGCTTGTAGACTTGTGTTTTTAATTCAAAATTGGTCAAAACCGCAGCAGGTTTACTTGCATGAGTCATTATTGTAACTGGATGGGAAATAAATCGTCGACAATAGAATAAGTACTTAGAAAGTTCTATTTCTAGTGCACTGCTGTTATGTTAGTACTAAAAATTTACTGTTGAGCTGTAAAACACAGTGGATTACATCTTTGTGGCTGATGCCAATTATTATTTAATCAACCAATATAAGCACATTTTGGACAAGTATGTGAATGGCCATGTCATATTCTTTCTTAAAATGTAGCATTGATAGAATTACTGAAATAGAGCCAAAAACATTGTCCGCTCTCCTCCTGAAGCCCAACAGGAAATAAGGATATATGGATAGTCACTGGGTGGCATACTCAGTTTGATTGACAGCTGGATCATCCTATAGGAGCCTGAAGAACATCTATTTGCCAGCCAAATTGTGAATCTTGAGGCTTTAGATTAGATTCCTAAAGGTGACGTCACGGCTGGTTACCATGTGGTCTACACACAAATTGTTTAATTTTGCCGAACAAAAAGTAGAAACTTATACTGTATGTAGATACATAACTCATTTTTGCCATCAATCACTGTGTATCAGTCCAAATTATACTGTACTTACAAGTACAGGGATTAGTATTAGATTTAGTAACTGAACATGATTTCTTGTTCACTGGTGGTGATCGTGGCTTTTTCTTTGACCTCACTTTTAAGCCATTTGTGTGAAGTTTCGAGGATGATGAGTCCACCCTGCATCTTCCTTCCATGAAGTCCTAGCTAAGCGATAATCCTGTTCGTCACATCACACAGCTTCTGTAGCCACAGGCTCACAAATCCTCAAGTTATTTACACTGAGAGTGTGTGTGTGTGTGTGTGTGGGGAATAGAAGAAGGAAAAAGAAGAAAGGAGCTTAGTTTACTTTGACCAACTGCCACATACGATTTCACAGTGCACTGCTGTCCTCCTGCTTTCCCCGTAATTAGCTCAAAGTTAGCCGCCGTAAGAGCTACTCTCCTCGCTTTGCAACGTCATCGTAGTATTTGCCTGCCAGAATGCATTTACCCCTGTGAAAGTTCCCAGTGCACCATTCTGGAGATTAAAAAAATAAAGAAATGTTGAAGATCATTCTTATAAGTAACGTTCGCTCTTCATTTTTCTTGCAATGGAAGCATGATGACACCTAAGAAAACGGACACTGTCAAGACTGTCATTTGTTCCACTGCTTTATGGGCACAAAAATGCTTAATATTCACCAGGAAAAGGAGCCATGAGACTTATGATTTGATGGATGGAGAAACAAATCAGAGCCTGAGGATGGTTGTTCTTGTCTGATCTATTAACAACAGCCAGTTGCTTGTTTATGCAGCCGTAACCAGGCCCACCTTATTATGAATCTGTTCATAATCTGTCTTGGTGACGGGATCCAATCGTGGTTCTTTGATGGATGTTATCGGATCGTGCTGTTCATTGGTTATTTATTTCCTTCCCCTTCTTCCTAAGTCATTCTAAAAAAAAAAAAAAGCATCCTCTTCCTTATTTATTTAAAATTATTCTCTAATTACTACTACTATCTTCATCATTTAAAGCTAGAAATTCATTATTGCCAAATGTATCCTTATCAAAAGTATAACTTAGTTATCAGTCAGAACTATAGTATGTACAACATCCCCTTAAATATACACAGTATACAGAATAACTTAATAAATCAAGTGACAAATTATATTGTTATTTTTCTCACGTTCACATTCCGACTTCTATTTGCAAACAGAAAAGTCAGAAAATATAGGTTTCAGACACTTTCACATTGGCTTCAATCACCAGATCAGGAGATTATATCAGTTGTGGATTCTAGATATTTATAAGTAAAACATGTCTGACATGTCAAGGGGGGTGGTCTAGACTAGAAAGCTTCCAGTAGTATATGTAATTGGTTCTGTGCACTGTTCTTTTGTTTATCTGCATATGCTAATGAGGCTAATGGGGGTGGCAAAGTGCAACATTAACTACTATGCTCCTGTAATTAAAGCTGCTATAAAATGAGTCTGTTTATAGGGCAGATAAGAGGACGTCGCGTGCAGGCGTACTCGCTTTGAAAGGAAAGCGACACATATGCGGTCGGCACAGTGTTTGTGTATCTGCAGCCTATATCTCGGCGCTGAGGAACGACTAGAGTGTCCAGCTTTAGAGGTTCGTGTGGCGTCAGGTTTTTGTCAATCTGGCTTCTTAGCACTGCTGCTTATCTCCTTGGCACATACGGGCAGCAGGGCCACTCCACAGTCTGTGAAACCAAGGTCATCTCCCCACTTCCTCTCTCACACATACACTCTCTCGCTCTCTCTCGCTCCCTCTGTGGCTCCTCCTCAGACTGTGAAGCATGTGCTGCCAAAGGAAAAGCTGGTTTCTGTGGAGAGGAGGAGTGGAAAAAGAAGAGGCAGAAAGAGTTCTCAGCACAGGATGTCCGCTTCTTTACCTCCGCTCACCTCAGTAGGAGTTTGATTTACATAAAGAATAAAAAAACAAACAGATCTTTATCATCCTGAAAATAATATATAATGTATTCTGCACACAATCTAACTCTATAATAGGCTCTACTGTATAGTTTTCTACATTAACTCTAACTCAGTATCAGATTGAATTGCTTGAGTATTAAGTGTTGAGGTTAGGCTGGGGTAGGCATCATATTTTAGTCATTAGTGATCAATAATTCCCTATTAAGCTTTCTTTATAATGTAAATCAAGGGATCAGAGAGAGAAGTAGACGTCTGCACTTACTCTGGATTGTATTTACAGCCTTGGGGAAATGGGCCTGTGGTGGGAGACTTAAAAAGCAGCGACGTGAAAAGTCGCTAAACCAGCATTGACAACTACCTATGCCAGAGCCATCTAAAACAAAATACAGAGTCTAAAAGAGAGTCAGGCAATAAAGGCAATAAAACATAACGTCATTATGGGAGAGATGGCGTCTAGAGAGCCTCCATCCCAAAATGTTAGTAATAAACCACCTGCGGATGAGACTCCACGATCATCTCATCTTATTTTTGTAGCAAATCTGCCTAATGCACTTTTAATTGATTGAGTAAATGCAACTTATTTTATAAAATACAAATTTCAGCGCATTTATGCCTTGAGGTTTGGCCAGTTGTGTATTGTAATGAATAAACACTACCAAAGAACACAGATAATCCGATGTGTAAGAGCATTTTCTGTGAAAATAACTACAGCATTGACGTAATTTGCTATGTAGGGAGACCTAAAAGTAGCAATTGAAACTATTAACTCACTAGGAAATTGTTTACTGATGTCAATCAAGTGGAAAGTAGGCACATTTTCCCACAGACTTCCTTTTAAACAGTTATTTTTGCACCTATACATTATATTGATAATGGGTTGACGTCATGGAGGAAACCAGATATTTTTATCCTGCCGTTACCCAAGGCTCCACCACACCTTCAGGCTCAATAACAAGCGCCTGAGCTGCAGTCGTAATCACTGGGCTTTTTATGAATGGCATGCAGACTCACTTTAAAAATAAAGGAGTTCTCAGGATGCCTGATGATTTCCAACAGGAACTGACAAATGGGTGGGAGTCATTCCATCAGAGGCAGAACACTTGCTTCCATCTGTTGGTTTAAGCCGTCCCTCTGCTATCACTCCTCTCCATGTGCCCTCTCCTCCCACACTTTTACTCTCATGTTCACCCTCTCTGCATTTCGAGAGAGACAGACTAGGTCTGCTGGAGACCTGAAGAGAGGCCAGCAGATCCATCCTCTCTGATTATTCTAGCATCTAAACCAAGTTCACGCTACAGGACTTTCAAAAAAATCGACTTAATTGTAGACTTCGTTAAAGTGTACAATTTACCCCCCCCAAGCCTTATTTTTGTTTTCCCTCTCTGATGAACCACTGTTTTATTCCTATTCGGGTTTCAGCCACCTTCACCTCATCCTGGTCTCGGATTGGCTGGGATGGCTGGAGTTGTTACAGACCTAGATTCGATTTCCAGCATTCTGAAGGTCTGCAACACAGCAGGAAGGCTTTAGCTGATTGTATAATTAATTATTTCGATTGACGATCATATGCTGGTATGGGGCAACTTGCTAGATTATTGGGCTGAACATTGTGTAGTGTGAACTAGGCCACAAATGGCATGTGGTGAAAGTGTTGACCTTCAAGTTACTTCAATTTTGACTTTGATAACTGCTGCCCTTTTTTTTTGAATAATGTTATTCATGCGTACACTCACCAATTAGTGAATTTGACCTCTGCATTAAAGCCATCTTTATTACACACCTGTGAAACAATGACGATTGGGTGCCTTGCTCAGGGACACCCGAGTCCTTGACCCATCCCGGGATTTGAATATTCCTCCAATTACAAGCACAATTCCTTTCCTCTTGACCACGGGCTGGAGGAAAGTCCTTAAACATATCCAGGAAACACACAGTCCCATCCATCACATCATCAGTTCATCTTCCCAAAGACTAAGGGAGAAAGTATATTTCCGTTGCCCTCTGTCTCCTTAATCTAGCTCCCACAACTTAGGAAGTAATTACTCTCTCCATCTCCCTCTGCCGCTCTCACCCTCCCAGCGTTTCTCTCCGCTCCTCTTCTCGCTCCAGCTGCCCGTTTATTAAGATAAAGATCACTGAATATTCCCGACAAGCTTCAGTGACAGGATGAGCAGCGGAAATGAAGGCACCTGAGGCTGTGAGCTTCGGGATAGATAGGAACTCGCAATAACTGTAGAATCTATGAATGTAGAATGCAATTTTTGGTGTGCTGGAGTTGTTCAAGGTGACAGCAGGGGATTTCGACTGAAGTTAAGGTTCCAGTTAGGATGAGAAATTTGGTTTATTCAAATGTGTAACCGTTAAGCATGGCCTTGGTGACATTGGTTATAAAAAAAATTGTCAGTGCAGACATTTTGTGTCGGCGCATCTTGTCAGTATTAAACAAATAAAAACACGTTAATGTTAATTTGCAGCTGCAGTGCGCTCCGGGAATTGCTGGGGGTAGTATCACTTCCATGACGATGCAAGACACAGTCAAAATTATGGGAGCATTTCAACAAAAAATAAAGCATTGAAACGAGGTGAATGCTCTTGTTAATTTTAGCGTCCATTTTGAATCTTAAGGCTGTCACCTCTCCAAAGTAAGAGGTGCTGTGCTAACATGCTATGCTTTATTCTCTGCTATCGCTAACAGAACCCGAGCAACAATTTACAACATACAGCACTTAATATTTGGCCCGGCAGATGATTTTTAAAAAAAACAAGCAAAAAAAAACTGAAGGTTTGTAATTTTGTCTTGCTAGCTAGCAATGTTTTGCTAATTTCTCTCTGCACATAATGGAAACCTCACAATAAAAAATACTAGGATTGCTAAATGCTAGTATTTTGAGAGCATTTTTGTCCTTTTATTATCAGTATCTTACACAAATATGTGTAAGATATTTTATTTTGTGTGTATATGGTCATATTTGTACAATATTGGATAGGTTTAATGCAAAGAAAACAGTTTAGTTTAGCAGAAGGAAATAAGTTTTGTCTCAGATTTTGGCCCAATATTTAATAGCACAGGACAAAATTGGCCCTAGGGCACATTTACTTGCCGACCCCTGGCACACATCATACATAATTCCTCACCTTATTAACCACAAGCCTGTCCTTGAAGGGACAGACTTGTCCCATAACACTCCTCCGGCTAACATTAGTTAGTCTCTGCATTGGAGCATATCAATAACAGAGTTTTAAGACATATAATTGGTTAAATAGTTTACTTGCCATTCGTCAGCACACACACTACGATGCATGGCCTTCAGCAAGCCTTCAGCTTGAAGTATTATTCAAAGACATAATTACATTGTTACTTGTGTAACAATGTAATTATGAAAAATGAAAAATTATGAAAAATTATGAAAAATGAATACTCAACAAACGTGTCAGAGATGATGACTTTGGGGAGCATGATAAAAAACATTGGGTTTGATACGGGGGAGTAATTATTGTTATTGGGAACCATGACTGGGACGACCAAAGGTGAGCAGTAGCATCATTATCGCTACCATCTGCATGACATCGGACTGTAGAGAAGCCGTTCCAGCCATTGCACTCGACAGGAGAGATTGATGACTATGTATCATTAATAATTTAGCAAGACTTTTAAATTATGTTATAAAATTTGAAATGGCCCTTGATAGAAAAAAGGTTCCCCACCCAGATGGAGATAAATCTTGGCTCCGCCCCAAGTGGCTCCCAGGCCAACTAATGCCCCTGCTGTTAAAAAGACATATATTTAGATTACTTTTGTTTTCTTTAGGAAGCATTTTAAATGTAGTTTCACCTTTTGCTAAAAAACAATTTTTAATTGAAGAACAGAATACATAAGTAAGTATGTAACCAGGTTCAATAATGTCATTTCCTCTTTGCATTCCTCATGTGCACATCCTTGCTAAATGTGCGGCGCACTCATTTACATGCTCCAACCATGGAGAAGTGCAGATGTTAATGTCTAAGAGCTTTTAGTATCTCTCTCTCTAGCTCTCTCTCTCTCTCGCTCTCTCTCCCCACAAATTCTTTTCACTGTTTTCATCACCTCTCCCCGACTCCTGCCCCCTGCTCTACCTTTGAATCATTCAAAAAGCTTTTTGCTTTGCCATCCAGGCTGACTTGTCACTCCCTTAACATTTTGGCATTAGTACTGCAAAGATTAGAAAAATATGCCCCACCCAAAAAAAAGGAAAGAAAATGCTGATTCACACAAGCCATGTTTTATCAGCTGTGCCAGTAGAGTGGCTTGTCAAAGGGATGCATAGCAACCATTCACTCTCTGCCATGCACAAGCAGTGTCTTAATGATCCTATTCAGTGATTGGCTGTCAGTGCCTCTGCTCCATCTGCAGCCTGTCGTCTTCCACATAATAGAAAGACAATAATTTGCATATTAGCCTCACAGTATGTTATAATGATTGGCACGAGAGGTAAATGGCTTCCTGAAGCACCAGATGGACAATTTCCTTTTTCCTGTTATTTTTTTCTTTCTTTCTCCGTTTTACCATCTTCACGGGCTTTGTGAAATTCATTTAGCAGAAGCAGCTGATTTTATCTCTTTATCCTTTGATTGGAGTTCCTGACCTTGATGAGGGCTGTCAGGTTTAAACTAAAATCTCCTTTTGGATGCGGTGGTAAGGTAAAACTCAAATCTTAAAACCCTTCATGTGATGTCAAAATATCCAGTATAGAGTTGCATTAGACCTTCTGAAGTATTTGCCACATGATCCTGCAGTGGGCATTGTGAGTGCAGCTGGGCCTTAGATCCACTTTCAATGGCCTCTTGGCTGATACAAGGTTAACCGTCCTCCTGAGTGGACAATCACGACGCCAGAGCATCTGAAAAGCCGCAGGTGGAAGTATTTTGAGTTATGTGCGGCAAAGTAGCAAACTAATCTGCGGATTCACCTGTTAGCTTAGCAGTTAGCTCCACCCGATAAGTAATATAATTCATGCAGTAATTGTAAGTAAGTCTGTCAAGTCTTACACCATAACTCAACTTGGCACACAAGATCCTGTATGCCATGAGTCACATGATAAGTGATGTGTTTATAGGATTTTATCATTTTATAATATCTGATGCTGGCATTTTGACCAGTATGTGTATCCATAATTTGTTTATTTTTTAGCAAGATTGCAGAAAAATAAAGATACGTATGGATTTATTAGGGGTCTGGGAAAGAAAGGGGATCCAGGGTTTTTATGGGTTGCTTTCCTTTAAAGCTGCAGTGCGTAACTTCTGGGGATTACAGTTGGTATTATTATTCTGCTTCTGTTTGGTATTCGTGAACAGAAGTGTTGTAACATGTTTATATGCTGCTTCTATCCTTCCATCTGAAAACAGGCTCTGTGAGGCAATACTATCAGACCTGACTGAGGGAGCATTTGTGTGTATATAGCAGCAGTGCAGGGATGGGCAGGTGCATAAAGTGTTTTTTTTGAGCAGTAGAATTCACTTCTGAAACTTTTCGTGGCCACTGTGTTTTCAGTCAGAGTCCAACCTCTTCATAGTGGCATGCTTTACTCACGCAATGTTGCTGTTTCCTCCGTCAGTCATAAAACAAATCACTTCCTGTATGCAGCACATTTGTTTATATTTAAATGTGCTACCGTTTTAACATGATAGGATTTATTTTTAATTAAAGCCACTGTTGAGCCATGGCATATTTTAGCACCCTACTGCCATCCTGTTGAGCTGATATAAATCAGAGTATTGTAGTTTACATGTCATATCAAAAGTCTATCAGATTTCCATCTCTTGTTGTCATAGAGACACGGCTGGACATCTCATATGATTGCCATTTTTCTTTTTCTTTTTTACAACACAAAATGACAGCTAGCCTGTCACCATATTTGCTCACTACATGCCTCCCTGAGAGAAGTGATTGATAGCTGCTGACCCCTCCAGTGCCTACTGGAGGCTCAGGGTGTCATCTTGTCTCACATCATTCCAGTGTCCAGCTTGCTATCCAGGAAATAACTGTCAGTTACAATTCCCCATCCATCCTCTGTTTACCGCCCCTCCTCTGTTGGTGCTTGGATTCCTCCCTCAAGGCTATTCACACTGCCGCTGACTCACACACTATGAAATCACGCACATGAACCCCCCCCCCACCACCACCACTAGGGAGCGAGGCTTCACTACTGTGCCACAAAAGCCATGGGGCATTTGTGAAGGCTCCCTCAGCAAACAGCACATATGTTTAAAGACTTTAAGTTTGCTCTGGCTGCTGCCAACTCATCTCCATCACACCCACCATCTCGCCCCGTCCTGTCATCTCACTTAATTTGATTTTCCCACTCCATTGTTTTCTCCCCAGAGGCACTTGACATGGGGTAATGAAATTAAGCTCAATAACGTGAGCTGCGGCTGCAGGCAGCCTCCGTGACAGGGCCACATGCTTACAGCAGCAAAAAGTTGAGCAAATTGCATCCACACTGAAACCTCTTCAGACAATGACTTTTAACATAAATGCTTAATCACACAGGAACAAGATGTGTTCAGCCTTGCATTGACAATCCAATATTAGGCCTTGAATTTCAGGTTAGTCCTACAACGTTCATTTACTCTGTTTATCGACTGCCGTGTTCCCATCATGGTACGGTTGTGTTTGGTACAGTAGGGTACGGTTTGTAATGTAAGTCACCCAATCAGCTGACTGGTACCCCAAAGGAAGGGTGCCAACCAATTTAACATTAGGTTCTGGTTATTTTGGTACTATTGCTAATATAATGGAAACACAAAAAAAATGTGTACCATACTATACCAAACTTAATCATTCCACACGATGAAAACATGGCTAAAATTACCATTACAGGTCCAGAATTACTAACATGTAATGGTGAGACTGCAAACCAAGGACTCATCCTTTCATGCCTAACATGTCTAAGTCTGTTTAGAGGAATACAGTGGCCTTCACATACCAGAATGGATGTCACTCTTTTATTTATTTATTTATTTATCGCTCACTTTCCTTGTTCTGTGTCCACCAAGTTTTGAGTTCCCCTCGCACATACTGCTCATCCTCAGTTCCAGTTCCCATACATGCAGTATTTTCATGGATCCAGTATCTTGTGAGCGTCTGCAGTTACTTGATGAGTTTGGAATTCTTTTTAAAAATGTCAGGAGATGTAAGTTGGTGCACTGTGGGAAAAGCTCACTAGGTGTGAACGTAGTTTTTTTTTCTCCTGTGAAGCACTTTGAGTTGCATTGCTTTGTAGAAAAAAGGTGCTATATAAATAAAAGTCTGACTGACAGATCAGCAGAAATGATAAAAACCTACCAGTGCAAAGAATAAATAAGTTCACTGCTGCAAGGTTAACATTTCGAAAAGACAGACAGAAAGAGACACGTGGTGCTTTTCGGCTTAAATAAAGTGAGGACTGAGGAAAAGTGCCTTTACTAGCTAATGACAACCAGCTACCGAGCAGCTGCTACCTCAACATTACACAACCAGTCGTGTGCTGTCACAATCGATAAATCTTGAATGATGCGAGTGCATGTATTACATTGTCATTTAAGGTTTCATGTGGATGAAGACATTTCTGTCTTCAAGAACATTCTGTTTATGTGTGGATAAGGCTTTAATACAACTTAATGCAAAGTTTTTCACTAATCTAACCATTTTTGGAAAGTGTGTCTTATTGACTTTAACCCGTCATGATAAAAGATCGGCTGCCTAGGTCCTGCCTGACAGCACAGGAGGGAGAGGAAGCGCAGAGCTTTACCTCACAGCATGGATGTGACTTCATTTTAAAAAAAGCTGTCAAGTGTTAAACAAGGAGACCTACTTATTTAGACTTCTAGAGACTTCACTATGTTTGTCTCTGTTCCAGCCAGACTTACTTTGGATGGAATTATTCTGAATTTTAATCCACCTGCGCTGTGACTTTCCCTGCCTGCAGGCACTAGTCATGCACATGCATACATATAAGGCAGATTAGACACCTGGTTGCTCATATGGTAGAGAAATCTGTCTTCTCCTGGAGAAATCTTACAGAGGAGAATGGTTACGTAAATCCTCTGTCCTCATCATGGACACCAGAAATTGACTTAGTGGACTAAAAAGAAACACATGAAAATGACCAAAATAAATAGTGGGGTGATATTTTCTGCGTATGCATGCACTTGGAGGTCTGCATGACGTAAATGTCATCATCCCTTTCGTTTCCACCCACAACTCCAGTTTTCACCCCGGGTTCATACACACTATACATGTACAAGTCAGCTCCGGAAAAGAATACAAGGACATACAAATGTGGAAGAATTCCTGGTGAGAAATTGCTGCTACTGCAATAAAATATGAAATTTAGTGTGCATGCTGAGCCTCGTTTAAGCATGAACAGTACTGCGACATGCGTCCGAAAATGTGAAGCAGCTCCCCGCTAAATATGCTAAGTATGATCCGGCCCTGAGTAATTATGAAGAAGTAAGAACAAATGAGGAAAATGTGAGCGCTCCAAAAAGTAACTCGCCCCAGGAAACAGACTTCAGATCCACTCCAGAGAGTTCACTGTTCACTGAATAAGTGCGAAGGAGCATCCCAGGCAGAAAACTGCTGATTAACAGGCAACCCTTTGAGCTGTTACAGACAAGACATTTTCCTCTCCATCTTTCTGACTGAGAGAATAACATTTGCACGCAGGCCCCAAAAGCTATTTCCCTTTCATGAAATAACATTTCATTGGGCCATTGGTCCTGGAGCGGAGAACATAATTAAAAGGGAATTGCGGCACAGAGCTGAACAATAGAAGCTATTAAGCAGCAGAGAAAGGCAGACAGACACCAGGCTGCCGTACGCTGATACAGTAAACAAATGAGCAGTTTTTATCCGCAGTTATTCACAGTGTGCCATCAACAATCAAGAGGATTGAGCAGTGATTGTTCTGATCGTCTGTGCCTCTTCGTCTCCCTCCAAGTCTGGGCGTTTATTGTTCTGCTGAACATTTCATTGTTTTAGTCATTTATGTTTCTCTCAGAAGCAGTGAATGGCAACATCTTCCCCAACTTTATTGCAACAGTGACAAGGATTTTCACTAAAGGAGCATTAACTGCTCTTTTTATCATCAGTAACAGGAAATTTGAGCAAATCTGGCAAAATTGATTGCGCAGCCTCCTCTCCCAGGAAAGATTGCGTCTTCACTTTCCTGCAAATGCATGCAAAATGGTACACTTGTTTATTCTGTACAAAAAAAGTTTAAACGTGATATTTTACTTCAAAACTTTACTTTAACTCTGAGTCTGGCGTCATTTATTATGTTAAATTAGTTTGTAAGTTCAAAATACTTTAGTCATCCAAGTGGCAATTTAAGGCATCCAAGTCTGCAAACACACAAATAAATACAGATCACAGTTCATCACATACAAGTCTAACATTTCTGATATAGAACATCACAAACAACAACTAAAAAATAATTGGGATTGGCTCCAGCTTCTGGCGACCCTCGTGTGGAGGATACATCCGTAGACAATGAAGCAGCAAATGAATGCAGCAAATGAAGCAGCAAATGAATGCACACACTACTCTCCAGTACTCTCTAGATCAGGGGCCTCAAAATGACCTGAGGGCCAGTGAACTTCTAGTCTGGTCAGGAAGGGCCGGGTCAAGTGAAAAAAGTCCAACAATTCAGGAAAAATGAACGGTTTAGTGATTAGAAATGACATCTTGATAATCCGTCATGATGTTGCAATTACAAATATTCAGGGTGACATCGCACACCAAGTGTTTGTGTGACACAAAATGAATCTGTAAATAACAAAAAACAGAATAAAAATAGAATTGACACATTAAATCAAAATATACATGTAGACAATTGTAGTTAAAACACTATGTTGCATTTAATCATTTCAAAATAAGTGTAGGGCCACATGACATCGGCTGGCGGGCCGCATGTGGCCCCCGGGCCGTGAGTTTGAGACCCCTGCTCTAGATGGATGTATACAGTATAACCCAGGGTTTATCTGTCACTCCTGTGTCTCAAAACCTCCGGTGGAGGTGAAATATAGTTGGATACAGGGGCATGGATGACATGTGACAGCCGTGAGCTCCAGCCAACGCACAGGTCTTTGTGTCTTTGTGTCTGAGTTCTGACAGCTGGAAGACAGGTGAAGACACGTGTCAAACTGCACTCCAGGGTGTCTCAGTAAAGTTTCCGCATCATACATGAAAATGCTCCGTCTCCTGCACGCTGGAGATAAACTTCATGCTGATGGAGCAAGTTTACCGTCACATCCGAGTCAGTTGAAGACTGAATGTCTGTCTTTCTATTCCTGTACGAGCGCAGAGGACAGTGCAGTGTTTGAGGAAGAGGTTGAGCAGAACCGTTTGTCCATCTGCTACCTCGTCTTCCATGAAGAGAGGCCTGTGCGCATGGGTGGAGAGAATACATTTGATGCACCCTCACTTGCGAGTATAATTAAAAGGAACTAAAAAACTGTAACAGCAAATCATATTTTGTATGGATGTTGTCTTTGTTGAAGCAGAACTTTGCAAGTCGTGACGCTTTTTTGTCTTTTTCTCTACTGAGGTCCCCCCCTGCTATTTTGGAGTACATATTTGGAGTACTCACACTGTGAGAGAAAATTCTAATCTTCAGCCAACATGAAGTTTAATTACTCACCTATTCTTATAACCAGAGCTGGTGTTCAATATTAACAGCCATAACTTAGGATAAGGCTCAGACGAGGCACCTTTCAAGTTTCTCTCCCTAGATACCAAGGATAGGACATCTGGACCGGATACACTATCTCAAGTCTTACTAACTATATGTATCAGACTTGGCATGCTGCTCCTCCAGAATCTGTGATGATGACTTACTGTTCAGATACTCAGGAATTGAGTTAGGAATACTAAATCATCACTGACTCCAGAGGTTCCATCATGGGTCATCTCACCTGATAATCAAAATTCTCCATAACAGACAGCACCGTGAACATGCTTCCATTCATCTATTGTCGTTTTTTCCTCACTGTCCCCCTTCACCCCTCTCCTGGTCATGTGAATTTCTTTCTTTCAACGGAGCCAGTGAACCATGTCCATGTCGGTCAGCATGCGTTTTGCGTGCTTCTAATGTTTTTAATTAATCGCCATTCAAAAAAAAAGCCTGTCTGACATTTACTCTTGTGTGGTTGGAATGCGTCCTATTCCCCGCGTCCAGACTTGCACCGCCACCCGATGCTTGAAGTGGGATAATACAGGACAGGGTAGAACATAGGGGGAGTGGAAACAGGCGCCAATCTCCCCACAACAAGAGATCACAATGACTCTGAAGCTGTTAAATTAAAACTCCCAGCAAACGGATCCAAGAATGGAACCCACAACCTTCTAGTTCAAAGATGACTTGCTAGTTTGCATCTACTGTATGTCTCATCATCTGGTTCCTTAAGGCTCGTACATTGAAATCAGTGTTGACTTAGTGTCACTACCTCATGCGCTGATATCAGTCGTAAAAGAAATGAGGAGGACATTGCTGTGGAATGTGGGACATTGTTAGCCAGGAGCCACGAGAGTGCACCACAAGGGATTGTGCTCCCATGTTAGTAATCTGCAACGCTTCATCTCGTGGAGTCCCACAGTGACCTGCAGGGTCTGGCTCTTAACGGAGAACGCGCTGATAGAAGATCTGAGGTGACAGAGAGACCGCGCAGCAGGGACGAGGAGAAATAAGGGCAACTACTTCCTCTGACCTACATCCAAGTCAGGTGTAGGCTTTGACTCTTTTCACTGAAACGGAAAACAAAAAGGTTGAATTAGTGATTAAGAAACCACAGTCTCAAAATCCAGCCTCTGGGGAGCGTGAAGGTGTAATTATCTACCTGGAATTATGAATTATGAATTCACAAAACAAGGCCACGCGGTTGGTGTAGTGGTTAGCGCTCTTGCCTTTGCACCAAGAAGACCCAGGTTCATGCCCAGGTTTGAACATGGGCCTTTCTGCATGGAGTTTGCATGTTGTCCTGTGTGACCGTGGGTTTTCTCCAGGTTCCAAGGTTTCCTCCCACAGTCCAGAAACATGCAAATTTGGGCACTTTCCTGTGTGCAATAACTTTATTTAATGGCCTGTCACAAGCTATTTCTTAAAAAGACATATTTGTGATATTATGTTATTTGTGATAACAATGTTTGTTGTACTTGATTGAAAGAAAGTATATCAGTGTTTACATCTGTTGGTCATTATACTGCAGAGGTCATCTGAGGTGAACCAGAACCACAGTCCGATAGACTAACGTCCTATCCCGACCCCTGCAACTATTCCCATAAATCACTGATAACTGCCTCGCTTTGTAGAGCGATTGCATTTTAACTGGTGCAGCTTTTCTAACCTTTATGGCACCAGAGGTACAGGAAACGCAGCAGACCAATTACATGTGCTGTTAATCATCACACGACGTCTCCCAGCCTATCATATCAGTGAATTACTTAATCAGTGAAACAGAGATAATGTCTTTCGCAGAACATAATACATTTTTATTTGAGGCTTCCTTTTTCTCACCTGGCATTGGAAAAGAGCATTTAGATGATATATTTATAATATCTCCAGTTCAATGTGAACATTGACCTTAAAAAAACGTTCCTAGACCACATGTCAAACTCAAGGCCTGGGGGCCACATCTGGTCCGGCATACAACTGTATTCGACATAATACATACCACTTTTCTACATTTATGGTCTTTTGTGAGTCCTTTAACTCATGTCTACATGACTTTGAAGCTGTCGCCCAATGTTGATTCCATGGATAAATCATTCAGACTTATTTTATGGGATAAAGGTATTACTAATATATCATAACATGACACATCTTTAATTTCAAATTTGATCACTGATTTGTTTCTTTATTTATCTGAATTTTATATTATTTGACCTCATCTGGCCCTGAACGTGGGCACAGTTTCATTTTGGCCCCCTTCTATAATTGAGATTCACACCCCTGTTCTAGACCTTAGCTTGAGAAACCTTTGTCCATGTGGACCTCTTGGGATTTTAATTCACTACCTCTTGTATACTTATACTCACTCCCACCACACTGAGCTAAAAGTAGATTGTGGTAGCTTATCCGGTGCTTAACCGGATGCATTTCAGTCATGTTTTTCACTCTCTTTTCCTTTTTTTTTTTGTCTCCAACTCAAGTGCTCTCTGTCTCATACTCTCCATGTACTGGCCTCCCATACTAGACTTGGATTTAATGTTCCCTTTCAAGTGGAATCAGACGTCTTTTCAACCAGGCCCACACTTAAAACCTTAGCTTCTGTCACTCTCTGTCCTTGCCTTCTTTTCCTCCTGCTTTCATTTTGCAGGTTGAGTTTCCACTGTTGCCCCCGCCCCCCCAAAAAAATGTCCCTCTGGATTTTTTTTGCTTAATTTAACCATAAAAGGACCAAAGAATGTCCTCTAACTAAGTTCCTTTGTCCATTTTTCCAGAATAACTTCCAATATATGGCAGTTATTTACAATTTACTGCATGTTAAAGTACTGTTTTAACAAAAATGAAAAAAAACAAAAAGTTGTAAATGAACAACACATTTTGCATGTTAAATAGGAAATTGGCATTGTGTGAAATATATTGAAAATAAAAAATTCTCAAACAGGCCAAAAAATTTAGTTTTTCCAACCTGTCCTCCAACTGAAACGTACATATAGGTTGTTTTCTGAAAACGTGACTGTGGGTCGTTTTTTTCAAACCCCTGAATGCGACGTAAAGGTAGTATTTTCCAACTTGAATATGCACAGATGTTACTGAGGGTAGGGTTAGGGCAAAAAAGACAGGGTTAGGTAGTAAAAATAAAAAAAATATAAAAAAGGTGGTATAGTAAGGCACCGAACCATAGTCGACCGCGCTCCGGTGCAGCGCTCTCGCTACTGAGCTGACTGCTGGTGCCGACAACGGCGAAGCCACTAGATACAGCGTCTAAGGTGGAAGTGGTTGCTGTTATATATATAACTGTTAGGGGCGCATGTTTTGAAAACGTAAATATAGGTCGTAATTCCTGCATACGACCTATATGTACGTTTTATTGGAGGACAGTCTCAGTTTTTCCCACCCTCTCTCTCACGCTGATTCTCCGGCTTTGATTTGCAACTTCTCAGCTTTCAGAAACCATTGGATTTTCCGATGGTATGATTTGTGAATATTTCAAATATAGGAACAATAAGAAGAGTTTGTATTAATTCTCAATTGCATTGACATTTGGTCGAATTTAATGTAGATAAATTCATAAAATATTTTTTCTTCTACACAAAAGTGTCAGTGATTTGTGTAGAAAGTTTTTTAGAGTGACATTTCTGAAAAGTGCCTTCATTATAGACCCTGGTTGCAGGAAAGGTGAATTTCCCCACGTCAACTTCTTCTCCCAACACCTTCACTTTTCACTGCAAATCTGAATGTCAAACCACTTCCTGCTTCCTCCCATCATTTATCTCCTCTAATGTCTCTGGCAGATCGGAGGACAGATTTGTCCTTATCATGGTCCCAGCAGGCTCTCTGTGTCCAACACACACAGCGTTTCTCTCACACTCACGCTCCTCGTGCGCTTTTTGTCAGCCGATGGTTACTGATCACATGTCAAATCTGAAGAAACACAACTGCTCAACAGGTTTTTCATCGTGTCGCAGTCGTGAAAAGCACATTTTGCACTTTGTCTTAAAGCATGACAAAGTGCCTGAATAACTATATTCTCCTGAATGGCCAATAGGAGGCAGCTCCACTGATTTCTATGAGAAAATTAGTGTTCTTCTGATTTATAACATCAGAACATTTTCAAGATGCTTGTTTTTTTTGTTTCAGTCAATAGTTTCACATCCATCATATACATGTTGGTACCATTTAGAGTAAGCTAGACCATTTCTTTTGAAAAGGTTGCACACGGCTGTATTACATGTATCCAATGACTTTGTCTAAAGTAAAAGTATATATATAAAGTAATAATACAATACACCTTTTATCTTCAATTGTTAATTTATGCCTTTCCAAACCTTTCTGGAAAGCTCAATAATCTCTGCGCCTTCAATACTGAAATTACTGGTTAGATATTAACCTGAAATGACTAGGAATGTATAAAATAATTTTTCCTGACGAGTTTATGGTCTCAGTTAAGAGCTTCAGGTCTTCTTTAATACAGTATTACGCCCATTTGTACATTTTGGTTCCATTTAGAGTAAACTCCTCCATAAAGAAGGATATTCTTTTTAGGACACGGCTATGACGTGATTGAGAGCAGATTACATCACGAGCAGTAATCTGTGTGCTCTCACTGAGATCCAACCCCCACTTCTACCCAAGCTCTTCAAATTATTCTAATCTTCAAATGCTAAGATGGTGCTGGGCAAACTCTGGGATGTCACAGTATGTTACTTTTCGGGTTGAGCTTCTACTTCCTGCTACTTCAAATGAGGCACGGCGACATAAAGCACATTCACTCTTGAGACACAGGTTTGTGTTTATACCCAAAAATACACATAATAAAAATGGTCCCTTTATGCACAAGATTACAAGAAGGAATACAGAATGAAATCATGAGGAGAAAAATGAGAACACTATACCTCTCTATACCCCTGAATGTCAAACCATAATTAAGAGAGCACATATGGGAAAACCTCTCATTTGATAATAACATCACTATTATCGTTAATGGTCTCAATACTATTTCATAGAAACATAACATTTCTTATCAGATTTGACTTGACAGATGTGAGGTGGTTTTTATGTCCCGACAATGACAAAAAGTGAAGTTATGGTCCTCTCCCCATTCATTTAGTTAGTTTGAAATAGCTGCCTGGAGGCATTACCAAGATGGCTGCCAAGTGGCGTGAATTTCCTAGAAGGACTTTGGTCTGTTTTGTTGTTTTTTTTTCATTGGTCACACCCTGACTACACTGGCTGAGGCTGATAACACTTGATGGCTGTGTCGGTGGCTGCATGGTGTGAATGTGTTAACGGCTCACAACATGTCCTCTACAGCATGTTCAACGACAGAGCTGGTTTGCCTTTTTTTTTTGTTGCTCTTCATTTATGCTCCCGGGCCAAATGTTTTTGACCTTTCTCGCTCCGCCACATGGTGTCCTCTACCCGAGCCTTGTGCCATGCGGCCCCCAGGCCCGCCCCAACCCCTTTCCCTCCTCCGCCTGACAGGGCAGCTCACCCTTTACATTCTAATCTACGCGTGGAAGGAGGGGGTGTGAAGCCTTGCTCGGAGCTCTTCATCCTCACTCCTCCTCCTCGTATATCAGCAGTTCTCCGCAGCTAATCACTGTCACTGTCATTAATCTCCTGCAAAGCACACTGCTGTCCTTGTGGCGGAGTCTGACCTTATCCACACTCTGTTTCCTCCTTCTGTTGTGTTCTCCTTCTGTTTGCCCTCACAGCGCAGGCCCAGGCTCAGTGGACTACATTTACAAAGCTGTGCAATGTAAAAGAATTACAGACCCACTCAAGATAACCTTAGAGGAGACTGGCCCTCGTAAAATCAGTTCGAGTGGACTTTGACAAACTCGTACTTCAGTTTTTAATTACTGTCTGGCTGTAGCTCAGGTGGTGGAGCAGGTCTACAAATCATAGGGTGGACAATTCAGTGCCCAGCTCCTCCTTTCCATGTGCTAAAGTGTCCTTAGGTAAGGCTAGGTAAGGCTAGATTCACAGTTTTTGCATCTGTATGTCTACAAATGTCTGCGTGATGTGTCATCCATGTCCACGGTGCTACGCTAAGACCCTATGTAGATGTGTGCTAACTTTAATGAGAGTATATATAGATATATATATATAGATATATATATCTATATATATATAAGTTCAGAGGCTCACCAGCAGGACAGGCATACCAGGAAAATACCAGTTCCTTGTCTGACCTGCAAGTTGCAGTACTGAGCCCCAATTAGCTTGTTTGCCTGGGCCCCCCAGAGTCTAGCTTCACCTTTGTATAAGTTGGTATTTACATAGGGCAAAGGCTGGGTACAAGCAGGACAGGTCGCCAGAAATGGGATCTGCACTGGTGACCTTCATGCTGTGAGGCAACAATGCTAGCCACTTCCCTACCGTGTTATCCACTTTCTCTGATATCACAGAAGAAAACTTTCCCTGATTTGCAGGGACACCGGAGTGTATGTAAAGGCTAAACCAGGGGCTTTCAAATTTTTCCGGCACTGGTAGAGAGGACAATACTGCAAGGTCTTTGCTCATAGTCCTAACAAAAAAAGCATTAGCATGCTATCATTTATTCTCCTGAATAGAGTAGTGCATCATGTCCAGCATCCTGCCTGCAAAGTCCATTTGCAATGTCCTTCATCTCACAAAATGAGCCGTAGTCGCAGCTGTGTTCAAAACGGAGTTGAGCTCTGGTTGAATGCATAATATAGGTTCGGCCAAATGAATTAGTTCTGTAACGCCCATCTGTACAAACGGCCACAGCATTTTACCCAGCTGTCAGGAAAGCATCCAGAGGTCTCTATATCCTCTCACATTATCTTGCCAGCCAAGGCATCATTTTATACTTAATTGCTAACTTTCTGTGCAGACCCCCAAGCTATAGGTCCCATGTTAAGAACCACTGTACTAAAGCACTGTGTTAAAGTGGACTGTCAATACAGCTTTCATTAAACCTTCAGAGCAGTGTGTGAGACTATCATTATTGGTCGTGTGAGAGTGGTGTCACCCTGCAGGAAGTATAAAAATCTTTATTTCTGGGTTTTATTCCACACCGGTGCCACTTATTCTCCACAGGTCTCTTCGGCCTACTCATCTTTCAGGCCGAATGAATTCACATCTTCTTCAGGTCACTGTTCTCATTCTGTTCTTCTCTCCTGCTGTTTCCTCAGACTTGCGGCGAATGACAGCAGGGTTCATGGGCATGGCGGTGGCCATCATCCTGTTCGGTTGGATCGTCGGCGTCCTCGGCTGCTGCTGGGACCGAGGCCTCATGCAGTATGTGGCTGGTCTCCTTTTCCTCATGGGAGGTGAGTCCCACACAGTACACTCACACACACACACACACACACACACTCAATCACTGTGACTTGAGAGGACACCACACTGACTTCGATGAATTTCATGGAGGCTGAGTTCTTGATTGACTTTTGGCTAAGTTTCTGTCCGTCAACATCAACCTCCCTCCTCCTTATGTCGCCTCATGCACTCATTTGGTGAGGGCAGGATATTTATAGATTGACAAACAACAATGCCGTGTTTCCATCGGGGTTTTGGCGTGGTACAGTATGGTACGGTTTGGAACGTTAACGCCCTGGGTCAGAGACTGAGAGCAGTACCTTCACTTGGTAGGCGGGGGGTGGCCTTGTCAGCAAGATACGTAGTATGACATTGCACCAGTGCAATGACAATATCGAACGTGACATAACAGACAACAATGGAGGACATCCAGCGGCTCTTTTTTGTTTCCCTGTTTGGTTTGTGGCTGCTTGTCTCAACAAGATGTCAAGCTTTGCATGAGAATAGACTGAGTCCGTTGAAGAGTCAATAAGGAGTTACGTTTTTCTGTCACCCACTCTGTCGTGGGTGGCGTTAGACTGGCTTGGGTGGCGTTAGACTGGCTCCATCCACAACAGTCAGCTGATTACCATTTTACTCTGGTACACCAATGGAAACGCAAAAAAAAGGTACCCTACTAAACTGAACTGGTCAACTTGGTGGAAACACAGCTCAACAGTCTTACCTCACATGTAGAGAGGACCGCCTCTTTATGGAGTCCTGGCTCCTGATTGGATAAATTGTTATGCGATAGCGGCACAGTTTCTCTGTCTCACTAAGATTAGTGGGAAGGTAGTCTTTCTTTGCTTTCTTTGTTGTGAGCGTCAGTGAGGAGATATTTTAATCGGCTCGTTTGCAGCGACTAGGAGGTTTTGAACCATGAAAACAAGTTAATATATGTAAGTAGACCTCCATTACTAACATATATGTGCAATACAAGAGAACCGTTTAATTTTAACGAGAAACTATCTTGCGTTGATGAGAAACGCATTAACACTGTCAAGTGTTAATGCAAGGTTAAGAAAACAAGTGTTTTAGAATCAGATTGCGGATCTAGCTTGTGACGGCAAGCTGCATATTGTGGGAGGATTACTCCCATTTTAATGTCTTGCAATTGCATTTGTGACTTTTTCGGCATTGACATCAGCAGAGTGGAAAAAAAGGCGAGGAAAAAAAATAATTTTTCTGTTATTGCTGGTGGTTTAGAATGATGAAAGCAGAGTATATTGAGTGTTCATATTTAGCACACACACACACACACACACACAGTGTCCCACTTTCAGGCAATGGACAATCAGTCATAACTGCACACTGATGTGTTGTGAGCTGCACAGCTCCTCAATTATGATCAGCCTTGGATTAGTGCTGTGCCCTACAGTTGTATAGCAAACAGGCAATTTAAAAAGTCAATTATGGCTGCTTGGTAATAAAGGCAAAACAACCCCAAAAAAACAAGACTGGGTCAGTGTGCAGCAGCCCAATCATAGCAGAGCTGCATGCCCACAGGGTCACCGAGCTCCGAAAAATGAGGCCAAATTTAGAATCATCTCCAGCCTCAGATATAAACAGTAAAAAAAAGAGATTCATTCAGATGATGATAAAGTGGACAGAATGTTAAAACAAAAAAAAAAGGAGCAAAAGGGATTTACAGTGCTTTAGTGCTATAACCTTTTTATGATCTGCTGTCTTTTTGCCCTTGGTGGTGGCAAATCAGATTTGGCCATTTCATATCAAGACCATTCAGGGAAAGAGTCACCAGAAAAGATGCAGAGAGATCTATTTCTCCAAGAGAAATGGATCATGATAAAGGCATGTGGCTGGTGATAATGACACAGGTCATTAGCAGCTCATTACCATTTGCAACAGCCACAAACATCCTGAATTAGCACCTTGAGCCACACTTACTGTGAGCTGGTGTCACAACACAGGAGACGGTGGTAAAATGATTTGTTTCAGGGTGTGTTTTCAGGTTTAATCGGCCACACCACCCGTTTGAAGCGCGCACACCACATGCTTGAGTCTGGTTCTTGGTTCTCTTCTCAGCGCGTCGTGGCTCACAGCAAAACACACTCTTTGATCCACACTTTTGATGTCTGTATGTGGAGTATGTCACATGCAAATATTTGCAACAGCCTACTGATTTTAAAGTAAAAAGTATGCAGGTCCAAATCCATTCATTGTGTTTTACAATACTATGTTGACTTATGTCTATCTCTCATTGATCTTAGTGTATTCTCTCTTTCTAGCATTTACCAATTGGTTGGATCACAATGAGAACCATATGGAACCAGTGTTTTGAGAGCCATAAAATGATATTTATATTTTTGTGTAGAATAGAATAGAATAGTCATTGCAAATGCAGTAAAATAAGAATAAAATATAATAAGTAACAAAAAGGGAATTTAAATACATTGTTTAAATCATTTTTTTTTAGTACCAGGGTACTATAGCGGGTAGAGTCCTTTTGGGGGGCTTTGTGTGGAAAGAGACATTTCTTGATACAATGCTGTGTTTACAGAAAACCTTTTACAAATGAATGAAAAGAAAAAGAAGTAAAAGATTATAGCGGGGATGTCCTGTTCCCGTGTGGATAAGGGCGGAATGTCCAATGCACTGCTTTTCTCTCCTTTACCTCTCTTTTTCTGTCATTGCAGGAACTTTCTGCATCATTTCCCTCTGCACCTGTGTCGCCGGCATCAACTTTGAGCTTTCCCGTTTTCCACGGTACCTGTACGGCCTGCCTGACGACATCGGCCACGGCTACGGCTGGTCCATGTTCTGCGCCTGGGGAGGCCTCGGCCTCACCCTCATCGCCGGCTTCTTCTGCACCCTGGCTCCCTCCGTCCAGCCGATACCGCGATCCACCTGCCCCAAGTCCCGACAGGAGAACGGCACCGTCTGCTAAAGATGACAGCCACCATGAGACCGGAGTAACCCACAGATCGACAACCAAGAAAGAGAAAAAGTGTTCCACGTGTTCATGCATCCACTCATCTCTAGGCTTTCCTGGTTCCAGATTTTTCTTTTCAATTTGTGTGTTTAAAAATGGGTGTCTTGATGAACTTGAAAATAACGGAAAAAAAAAAACCACTCAAGAACTGACAAACATATTATCAAAAATTTTATCAAAAAGTTGTGCTTGTTTTGTTGTTGTGCAGCAGACAATTGAAATGGACCATGACCAGGAAAGCTTTTCGAAGTACTTGGAGACTCTAAAAGACTACGTATTTGTCGGTAAATGGGACGCTACTACTCTGAAGGTGAGAGACGAGGGTGTTCAACCTCTGAACTGCTTATGACTTATGTATAACTGGTCTACTGGGATGGAGGAGAACTGAGTGAATCAGCAGCATTGAGAAGAAACAATCAAAAATCAAGTCAAGATCTTGTGGAAGTTTCTCATGGACTTGTGCACACAGGGGTTTCTTGTGGGATGATTCACAAAGGACTGAAGCAAACATGAAACTGTGTCACTTGCAGAGCTGGGATCATGTTTAGTGGCCATCTATTCATATTCAGTATTCCAGCTTCTGAGGACCCTCCAGTTAGGGCTGGGAGATCCACGACCTCCACTGTTGTACATTAATGTACAGAATATTCCAGAGAAGTGACAACCAGGAAGTGTTACATCAGACCATTTTCATTCTTGTGTAGGTGCATTCCATTCCAAAAGATGACCCCCCATTACCCATTTAGCATTTTATACATGCGTTCCTCTTTTATCCAGAGTGTATTTTCCTTTTTACTGAACCCTTCTTGTTTTGAGGGAACTGTTGACCGAGTGTACTTTCGGAGCAAATGCTGTGTTAGTTTGATCCCCCCCCCTCCGCCCCCCTTTCGAGTCATAGAGGTGTTGTAAACTTGTGAGTATGAATGTGTGTATGTGTGGATTATTTTTGCAGTGGCTAACGAAAAAAAAAAAAAAAAAAAAAAAAAAGAAGATCATACTGACAAGGTGGAGCGCTGCCTTGAGAGATGTATAAAGGCAGGAGCATTGATGAACAGAAAGATGTAACGGGGAGATGCAGTATCCTGTGTAAGACCTACCGCTTTTGTGGTTCACCGTCGTTTCCTGGAGTCTCAGCAGACCTCGTTGACAAAGAAATGTTGTTTTAAATGAGGGTGTGCAGCATGATCAACCCCATATGCTGCTGCATTGAGCAGCTACGGCTGCAAGAACTCAAGTCCTTGCATCCGTTGGGAAATCTGGTATTATCTGGTATTATCATTCTTTTGGTTTGTTGCTGTGCTGTTGAGATTAAAAAAAAAAAAGGTGTCACCATACTCAGTCAAAAGACGTTGAGACTGCAGGTGAAAAAAACAACAACAACTACGTTCTGTGTTTGCAATATTCACCCTGGTCTCAACCACCCATTAAAACACACTCTATCCTAAAAAATCTCTATGCACGTTAGGAATGAAAACCATAATGCATTGCATTGGCCATTTAACTAGGTTCAAATTCAACACGATTGACACAAGGTACGGCTAAAGACTACTCGTCAGTTCCACTGAAGGGTAGGATGATCACAGTCATGGTAATTCCCTATTTAAGTCAACTATTCAAAACCGTAGGGTAGCCAAATCAAAACTTGAACTACCACTTTTGTTCCATTTCATATGATTATGAAGGTGATATGTTTGCAATGCAGTTTCAATTGGTTCTCCCGGTTCATAACATATCCTTAGATGTCCTAATTGCACCAGTCTTCAGGTATTATATCGGGATGTGATACTTCCAGGGTACGTGTCATGTCAATCAGGAGAGAGGGTGGTGATAATGAGCTTGATGAAGGACCATTGACAAATGAGGTTGCTTAGTTGCAGTGCCATCGGGACAGGTGCGACCAGCCGATGAACACCTGAGCGCAACGTTAACACTTCAGGGCATTTAAACTCGGAATTGAGAGCGCACATGCTTGAGAGGACTGGAAAACAGGAAATGATGACGAATGCATCTAACAGAGTAATATTCCTAAATGAACTTGCACTGGACCTTCATGTCTTTGCCCATCAACCATGACGCGAATAAATGGTACAGAATTGGCAACATTCCTGCGGCGGTACCTCACTGCTTTAAACGCAATGTGATTCTGAACAAACCTCTCTGTCCTGAGCACCTCTCACCAGATGAGCACGGATAGAGGCACTAGTTTCACGTGCAACAGATGACTCAAGGCAATCTTTCAACATGTTTAATTATTTGTTATTCAACACTCCTTCAGACTCTTCCCTCTTTTTTTGGTGTTTCTTTGTAGTGTAGGTAGTTGTTGCTGGTGCCAAATTCCACCAAATGCTCCTGTATGCAGAGCAGCCAACACAACTCCATGCAACACTTGGAATAAAAACAAGGTTCAAATCCATAGACACACAGTGTGTAACCACAGCATACTGTATCACACAATGTCAGTCAACTCATCTTTTTGCCGGCTGTAATCAGAAAAAAGTGAAGATGTTGGATAGCTCATGTGCCCCAGGAGTGTTTTACCGGATCAACAAAGATCCTGAGAGACACCAGAGGTAGTGATGCACACAGTGATCACATCAGGTACAAAATCCAACACTCACTGACCCTAATATCGATATTATTTTGTTAAATGGCTGCATTTATTTTTACATGCTTTTATTGCAATGCCTAAAGGCCCATTTGTGCTCCATTTTCGTCCATTTTACATCTGTCCGTCCCGACACTGCCAGTCTGGAATGTCCACCGCGGCTGTTTCCATGTTCGTGTAAAGCACCGTGGCTGCATTTTAAGGGCCAGATATATTGAGTCTGTCAGGTTCTGGAATATATTGCTCGATCTCCGTGGATTTAAAGTGCACAGTGAACTCTGATCACTTGAAATGGGCATTGATGATATTTCTGCAGAGACTTTTCTATGCCAACATGGCGGTATAAACAAACGGAGTCACATGATGTCCGGGGGTCTATGGGCTTTTTATCATATTGGCATTTCAACCACACAGAAATGGCATAGTGGGAGAGCCTGAAATGGTGTTTTTGGAAGGAAAAAAAGGGTCCTGTAGAAGCACAAACTCTTTCTCTCTCTTTACATTATGATGAAATGCTACCATTTAATTATGGATCACTAATGCCAACTTTGCTTTTAAGCAAATATCATCTTGTGTGCAAATTAAAACCAGCAGTAGGACTTAAAGTGGGAATAATTCCAAATTCACCTTTAATGACAGAAAGTTCTAGATCAATTGGCTGCTCCCTATAACATTTGAGTGTGCTTGATAGTGTAGATACCAATCAACATCTCACTCCAGTGCAATGGTAGCTCTAGAACTGGTTGTATGATATAAATAGTGCTCAAATGTGTAAAAATGATGTGGCTGTAAATTTATCTCTCACTCACACAAGGGTTTCTTATCTCAAAATGACTTCCTGGCAAAAAAAATAAATAAAGGTTAAATACATAACTCAATGTTGAGGAGCGAAGAAAATAAGTAGTTCTGTATTTAAATGAAGTTTACAGTGACTTGGTATGAAAGTAATGCAACAGGATGAAGTGGGGAAAAAAAGAAGAAGATGAAAGCAGTGTTTCATGTGACAGCTTTAATGTGATTTAATGCTTTTATCGCAGCTTCTTCGACTCGTATAACTGCACTTTCAAAGGGTTCAATGAAAACCACTTACCCTGCTGTACCTAGACATACACTACTGGAGACCAGGGGTAATAAGGTATGGCAGAGTGAGTGCTTTTTTATCATAATTTGATTATGATGTTATCTCCAGACATCAGACATGGCTTTCTGGTGATCTGGACGTCAATTTCTCACCGTACTGGGTTCGTCATGTTCCTCTCCGGGTCTGATTTAGCATGAAGTCATTCCTCTGAGAAACATCAGAGCATAAACTGTGTGGGCAGGGCACAGGCATACTGTAATCTCATTATACATATAATGACATTAAGAAGTCATCATCATCATCAATTAACTGTTTAATTAAACTTCTGAGGTAATGAGATAGAAAACCATTATCTCTAATAACAGTTTGGAATATTAAAGATGAGCATCTTGGACATTTCCAGACAAAATGAAATTATCCATTTGTAATGGGGAAAGAAAATGATTTATAGTATGTCCCTGCTAATTATATAACACATCAATATTATTGCGTTGCGTATTGTTGGCCCCGACTTTTTACTTGTGGTCACGGTATATTATTTTCCAACGGTAGACGTTCCCTTTTTGACACAAGCTGATAATGCAATTGAGCATGAAATTGCTTTAACTCCGCTGGATGTAAAGAGTCGTGCTGCTCCAACCTGCCACAGCAAAGGGGAACACACACACACACACACACACACACAGAGAGACGAGGACTTGGAGGGCAAAAGTGGAGCCAAAGCATAATCACTCACGTAAACTTCTGTCCGACCCAAATCCACATCCTGGTTCTCCCAAGTATTAGATCCAGACCTGAACCACAGGACCAGAATCACCAATCATGTACAGCGATTCATTGGAATGAATCCCTTTGGAGAAGCTGACGTCACAAAGCTAGCTATTTAGTAAAACTGAAAGAAGCTTTATACAGCACATTAAGTATAATGGGGTATACACTGTATACACAAGGAGAAGCTTTTATTACCACGGTGGCATCTCATTTCTCATTTTAATTTGTGCGAGAGAGAGAGAGAGAGAGAGAAATAACCTTTCAGGAGTTGGAGCTGATAACAAATAAATCAGGTTTTAATTAGTGCTAATATTGTGGTGGTGCTACTAATAAACCAATGTATGGCTTCTGTGTAATCACACTTTTCATTTCAAGTGTGACTAAAACCCGAAGCCACTTTTTTTTCAACAGTAATATAATTAAAATAATAAAATATTCCAGAACAGACGCTAGCCAGTCAGAAGTGCGGATGCCACATAGCTGTCACGAATGAAGAGCTGGATTATTGAGATGGATTATTTTAATCCTACCCTGATAAAAATGTTTTTTTATATACATATATATATATATATATATATATATATTTATACATATATATATATACATATATGTATGTAAACACTCAATATGTTTAAGGCTGTGATCAATGTGTAAATACTTCTCACAACCATGAAAGATTTGTGCCTAACAACAGGTGCGTTAGCTTGGAGGCACACGGATATACAGGTGGCTTATAGTAAGTCAGATTAAGCAGCACAACTATTTCCCACCTTGAAGAACCCATAAAAGCTTTGTCACAACAATACAAACCCATCGTTTAACTGTCGGACACAGACGGACCGCAGCTGAAGTGGTTTTGGCACAGAGATACTGCAACTCCCTTCCTTTGGGGGACACCAGATATGGAAAAACAAAAGTGATCTGTCGACCTTTAACATCAGTACTGTGTCTGTTGATTAATCATACAATAGGAGAAAAAACAAACAAACAAAAAAATAACGGAACTGTTCAACTGTGGAATGTAAAATCACAACAAAATAAATCTCATCGGTGTGTTTACTAACGCTGCTGCTTCTCATGCCTGTTTATGGATGAAATGTGAGATGTTAGACTAGGGATATATAGAGTTTATGTAGGAATATAAAGCTTTTGTCAATTTTCCACGATGTTGAGATAGCAAAACTGTCTCAACACTTTTGGGGACCTGTGACATATCAAATGATAGGGTTTCGGGGCAAAATCTGAGTGGAAGGAATTACCATACTTGTATGCATATTAGTATGTATTAGTATTATTTTGCAGTTAGGCAAAATAAATCCGACCTGGGAGGTGCTGGTCCTCTGGACACAATTTATGCAGTATTTGAGTAGAATGGGGACAGCAGAGGAAAGATGTTGAAAACCATACTGAACAATATGAATACAATACAATATTTAGTGCATGCCATATTTGAAACCCTCTCAGTGTTTTGCCATGTTGTCAGACAGCCACAAAAGTTGATCTGCTGCATATTAAAACTGCATTGATCTAGAACTTTCTCTCATTAAAGGTGAATTTGGAGCCACGTCATATGCTCATGATGTGACGGCAGTGTGTAAATCGATTTACATTGCTCCACCTACCCATGGAAACTAATCCCATTCGGAGAGTACTGTTGGACAGCATGTTAGAGCTATGTAAAATATTCAAAATATAGCGAACAATTAGAATGTTATTGAAGTTTGTCACGTGTCACTTACATGTTTTCTCTGCTGTTTGTTTTCAAATCAAATGCAAAAGTCATGATCCATTTCTCTTGTTTCTGTCTCCAAAACTGCATACACCACACGGAATAGTGCCTCATACACCCCCGCTTCCCGTTAATGAAGTTGTACATAATGCAGTGGAGAATGTTGCTGCGTAAATACAAGTATTGCATCTACTCCTGCAAGATAGAGTGGACCTGTTTTTCCTGGGCTTTTTTTTTTTCCAAAAAATCTGGACTATAGTCCTTCACTGTGAAAAATAAAATGTTATTTTATATATATATATATATATATATAAAGAAAGAAAAACAGGATAAAAAGTGACGCAACAGAACCAGACCTATTGTTTGACAGGTGGTTGTGTTATGTCAAGCACAGTCTCAGACTGACTGAACAAGTATATGCTCAGCCATGTGGCAACGCATTACATAAATCAGCTGTGTCTCTCCAAACAACCTGGCAGCAACTGACCTTGAGATTCTCCAGCTACTGATTCTTGTGTGAATATACGCTTCTCTTTCCACATCAGTGCATTTCATCAGTGTCTACACAGAATCCAGCAGCCAAGCTGTAACCAAGACAGGGAGGAGGGAGAGACTAAAGCTGCAGTGCGTAACTTTTGCTGTTGTTGTTGTTGTTGTTGTTGTTCTGTCATCATGAACATGAACAGTAACACTATTTTCATGCTGTGTCCATCATCTGAAAACAGGCTCTGTCATGCAATACTATCAGACCTGCCCGAAGGGAACATTTGAGCGTATACAGCAGAAGCGCATGGGTGGGCGGGGTCCTGTCCAACGTCTTTGTGTTTTCGGTCGTCTCACTTTATAAACTCAGTGTTACTGTTGCCTATGTCCGACATCACTTCCTGTGTGCAGCTTGGGAATGATGCCGGTTGACGCAAGATCTACTGTAAACGCTGCTACACTGAAAAGCAGTGATTGATTTCCTAATGGTTTGAATGAAGGAATGCAAGGGAGACATTTTTGTTCTATTTAAGTTACATTTTTGAATATCCTATTCATAGCTGCTTATTTCAGGGCTCTCAAACTCAAAGTGACCTGGGGGTCTGGTAGGGGTGGGCAAAATGAGCATAAAAATGTGAAATATGAACTTAAAAATACATCTATATAATATATCACAGAATTTCAAAATAAAAGTCATCTGTAAACCTTCTTATTTCTATACTTATCTTGCTAAAAATGTGATATAAATTGAATCGAGTAATCTTTGACTCTAAGGGTTAGGGGTGGGTCACATTAAATCAATGGGGGGAGCACGTGACCCACGGGCTGCGAGTTTGAGACCTCCGGGTTATTCTGTGCTGTTCAAGGTGCATGGTAAACCTATAGTTCATGTTTAGTTCATAAAATACTATTTTTAACCTTATTTCTTTCTGAAATCCCTTTCATCTCTTGATACCTATTGATGAATATAGCTGTTTGAGGAAAAAACTAAAAATATCCAGTGTCTGTAGACCTTACAACGACAATCATTTTGTCCAAAGCAAATAGATTGATTTGTTCAATGGCGTGCCGACCTGCTCGGTTCATCCTGATATGTAATTCAGGATGTATACAGTATCAAAAAAGTTTCCTCACAGCGCTCTCTTCTCTTGCGAGAGTCAGGCAGTGTGAGGATATGTGAGAGAGGGTGAGATGTAGCTGTTGGTATTAGTTGCAGCGGTGTTGCTATTGCAACCAATTTTCCAGACTCCTACCAGACAACTTTATTTATTGATGTCTTTCTGGACGTGAAGAGGATTTTAACTAATAGCTTTAAAAGCAGTGTTGCAGCAGGACTGTGGGTCTGAGGGCTGCTTGGAAACCTGGTGGTTGGGGGTTGGGTAGTGCTCATAAAGCAGCATCTACTGTATTAGGACTGTCCACACTGTTGCCATCAGATATTGTGGGGTCCTTGTATAGAGAACTAGATGAATATTTTCTGCTTTCTGACATTTTTCAGCTTCTTAAATGTGAATATTTTCTACTGTGTGACATCATCACTTTGTGATGATTGAGACTTGACATCAAACAGAGACACTGGCGCACACGCTGACAATGCAAGCCAAATACCTCTGTGTTCCCAGTATATTATACACTATGAACAGACACATTGTGAAATGTGTCACCCTCACAGGAGTTTTCTAAAATGTGTGTTTTCAGAAACCTAACCCTAGTGCTTGTGAACGTATGAAAGACCAAGCACCCACCTACTTGTGGACTGGGCCTGAGACACAGGTATTTTTAAATTAGGCTTTAGCAAACAGCAATCTGAGGAATTCTCATGGAATGTCTAACGTCACAAATTCAACCAAAGCCTGCTTTGAAAACTTCTTGTCCCCAAAGATCTCAAATTATACATATTTGCCAAATACTGTAGATAATTAAACAAGAACCCATGAGCATAAATTAAGTAATGAATTGCATTTTAACAGTGTCACATTAAGAATTGCCCAAACCTTTCTATTTTCGTTGCTTTGTCCCCTCACTTGCTTCTCATTCATTCACTTAGTCACTGACTTGTGTTTCTATTCCAGCTATTTGTGCTCTTATCTTAAACATGCCCTCTCAGGCTATATTGCACTTGGCAGTAAGAGCAAGTTTGCCTGTTCTCACTGTCTCTCTCGTTCTCTCGCTCCACTTTAAGTGCAAATTAGTCTGCCACAGTCTCAGGGGTCACTCCCATCATCTGTCTGTCTTATTGTCTTTGCTTTCAACTTTTCTAAAAGGTCCTTTTTTTTCTCTGACTGTCATTCTCTCCCATGACCTGGGGTGGACATCCAATTCTGACTCACTTCCTGTTAAACCCAGTCCAGCAGCTGCTAATATCTGGACTGCTAATATCTATCTATCTATCTATCTATCTATCTATCTATCTATCTATCTATCTATCTATCTATCTATCTATCTATTTTATTGGCAATCCCCCCTCACAATCCCTCAGAAAGCAAGTATTATTGCATATTTTTGATTTTCATAAGCACCAATCCAACAATGAGCCTTGAACCTTGAACAGAAATATGTGTTCATACAGTCTAATATGAAGATTTAGGGTTGTTTTTTCTCTTTTTCTCACACTGGTTCTCTGTGCCTGCTGTGCTCAGCAAAATGGAAACAGGTCAGTATGATGTGGGATCTGATTTGAACACTGGAGACTGAAGAGGCTGCAAGACGATGAGCTAATTATTCATCTGCTATTGTTTTCTCTTGCATCCCAACAGCAGTTACGCTGTGCTGCATGGGGCTGGGAACTGTTCTGAGTAATGAGACACCGCAGTCAGCAGGCCTTATGAGGAACATAGCCTTTCCCATTACCAAGGATCTACGGACACGAAACACTAATTGGTGAGATGATTGTAAGTCATCCTACTCATTAACCTACACAGCGAGCTGTCCATTTAAACGCTGGATATAGGAGCATATGGAAATGCGATGGAGGTGCATGTGCGCCGGGGTTGTTACCGGCAAGCGTTAAGATTATATTATCATATCAAGCTTTAGTATTAAATACCACCACAAAGTAAACCGCAAAACATTAGTGATTAAGGAGAAACCGTCCTCCCTCAGTATTCCCCTGTGAACCCTGCTTAGCCTTCACCAAGCCGCTTTTTCTCATTTTAATCAGGGCTGTCAGCCACGGAAGCATGACTGGCATTAACATCATCACCTATGTTTGCATTTGCATCCTGAGATAAACAAGTGCCTCCATGTTTCATTCATGAGGCTGCAAGAGAGATGTGCCTTCAAAATCAGTTTTTGCCAAGTAATCCATCTCCACTCATTGAAAGGGAGGAACTATTTATCATCGATTGGCAGTTATCTCTTTTTATTCTGGGGAATTCTGTCACTGTGTTTCTTTAACAAGGCTCATTTAATTATTGTTGTGTAATTATTAATGAGCTGATGGTCACACAGAAATGGTAGCTCAGTGGTAGTCCTTCGACTTCACGGTAGACTGTCACGGTCATCAAGACCAGAAAGCGCTATATAAATACAAACCATTACCTTAGAGGAGCTGTTTTAACTCTCCTGGATGTCAGGCCCTAATGTTGTTAGGCTAACATTGGATGCTACTAATAGGTTAAAGGGATAGTTTAGGGTTTTTTGAGGTGTGGTTGTCAGAGATATTGACTTAGTTGGTGCCCATCTTTACTGGAAACATGGCTGCCAGTGGGAACATAAGGAACAACATATTCAACAATGTCTTAAGAATATGTTCACCGCATTTCCTGACTGGAAATTGAAGTGTGCAAATGACTCATC